>NC_052067.1:4889344-5198219 GCF_015852505.1 Tachyglossus aculeatus
CAGGCCCGGGCTCTTTCCTCTAGGCCACGCTACTTCTCAAGCCTGGTACTAAGTACTGGAGTAGATACCGTCTCTATATGTTGCCAACTTGGACTTCCCAAGCGCTTAGTACAGTGCTCTGCACACAGTAAGCGCTCAATAAATACGATTGAATGAATGAATGAATGAATGAATGAATACAAGATAATCGGGTCCCATAGGGGTTCACAGTTGACGGTTATCATCCCCCTCTAGACTGTGAGCTCGTTGTGGGCAGGGGTTGCGTCTGTTTGTTGTTATATTTTCCTCCCCCAAGCCCTTAGTACAGTGCCCTGCACACGGTAAGTGCTCACTACATACGACCGAATCATTCCGCAGTCAATCAGTAGCATTTATCGAGTGCTTAGTCTTCGCGGTGCACTTCACTAAACGCTTGGGGAGGGAAATAAAATTGGTAGATAATAATAATAATGGCATTTGTTAAGCGCTTACTATGTGCAGAGCACTGTTCTAAGCGCTGGGTATGATCCCTGTCCTCAAGGATTTTACCAGCGAGTGAAGTAGACACTAAAATAAATTACAGATAGGAGGAAGAAGTAGAGTAGAAAGATCCATGCTGCCTTTCAGGTTTATGGTTTTTGAGGATTGGTGAAAGGAGGGGGTTTGATGTCATTAAGGTCCTCTAGACTAAACCTGTTTATTCAGTCGTATTTATTGAGCAGCTTGGAGGCTATTCAAGTGCTGTTTGTGTGGGAAGCAGGTCCTAAATCAGCACGGCTTGGTGGATAGAGCTGCCTCAAAAGATCATCATCATCGTCATCATCCATAGTATCATTGAGCGCTTACAGTATACAGAGCACTGTACTAAGCACTTGGGAGAGTAGAATCCAGCAGAGTTGGTAAATACATTCCCTGCCCACAATGACCTTAGGGTCTAGAAGCAGCATGGCTCAGTGGAAAGAGCACGGGCTTTGCAGTCAGAGGTCATGGGTTCAAATCCCGGCTCCGCCAACTGCCAGCTGGGTGACTTTGGGCAAGTCATTTCACTTCTCTGTGTCTCAGTTCCTTCATCTGTAAAATGGGGATTAAGACTGTGAGCCCCCTGTGGGACAACCTGATCACCTTGTAACCTTCCCAGCGCTTAGAACAGTGCTTTGCACAGAGTAAGCACTTAATAAATGCCATTATTATTATTATTATTATTAGAAGGGGAGACAGGCATCAGTATAGAGAAGCAGCGTGGCTTAGTGGAAAGAGCCCGAGCTTGGAAGCCAGAGGTCGTGGGTTCTAATCCCGGCTCCACCGCTCCTCAGCTGTGTGACTTTGGACAAGTCACTTCACTTCTCTGTGACTCAGTTACCTCATCTGTAAAATGGGGACTAAGACTGTAAGCCCCACGTGGGTCAACATGATAAGCTTGTATCTGCCCCAACGCTTAGAACAGTGCTTGGCATATAGTAAGCGCTTAACAAATACCATTATTATTATTATTAGATAATTTATAGTACATCTTTCATAGATGTGTACAAAAATGAACATAATTAGGTGATTCAAGAGACTTTAAGTTGATTCTTGTAACCTAACGCCTTGCCCAAGTTGCCAGATGATACAAGTCGAAATGGCAGGTTGTCAAATTCTATTTTTTTTTAAATGGCACACGTTAAACACTTACTCTGTGTACTAAGTGGTGGGGTAGATACAAGTTAATTAAGGTTGGACACAGTCCGTATCCCACTTGGGGCCCACGGTCTTAATCTCCATTTTACAGATGAGGTAACTGAGGCCCTGAGAAGTGAACTGATTTGCCGGAGCCCACCTGGCAGACAAGTGGCAAAGCCGGGATTAGAATCCAGGTCCTTCTGAATTCCAGGCCCGTGCTCTAACCGTTAGCCCATGCTGCTTCTCAGCAGGGGTGAGGTCCTATTGGCACAGCTCCTAGCTGTTTCAGGTCTGCTAGTCTTTTTTTAAAGGGGACAAAATTCCCTGACTTTTTTTTTGCTTTTTAAATGTTCATTCGTGCAATCACATTTATTGAACGCTTACTCTGCGCAGAGCACTGTATTGAGTGCTTGGGAGAGTGCCATAGAAAGATAAAGAGACGCCTTCCCTGCCCACAGTGAAATGTTGTCTCTGAGGGGGTCTAGTCTGATGGGATGGGGTAGGAATAAGGAAACCAAAAATGGACCAAATTCAAGCATTTGACAATTGCCCACAGGGTCCGGGGCGGGAGGGTAGGAGGGGTAAATAATAATGATGGCATTTATTAAGCGCTTACTATGTGCAAAGCACTGTACTAAGCGCTGGGGAGGTTACAAGGTGATCAGGTTGGTTGTCCCACGGCACAGTCTTAATCCCCATTTTACAGATGAGGTAACAGGCACAGAGAAGTGAAGTGACTTGCCCAAAGTCACACAGCTGACGATTGGCGGAGCAGGGATTTGAACCCGTGACCTCTGTCTCCAAAGCCCGTGCTCTTTCTGCTGAGCCATGCTGTAAACCCATCTCTCCAAATCCCACCAATTATGGAAAACACCTCCGAGACCGGGACCCTGGTGGAAAAAGATCAATAAAGATCAAAAAATCATGACGGTGTTTTACGTTTCTCCAAAGACAATTCTTCTCCAACATGAAACCTTCGTGTGTCACTGATCCACTTTCGTAATTAGTTGCGGGGTGATATTCTCCACCTCGTTATTAGAATCGTAATATCACAATTGGGTTAGTAGGTGTCTCATCTGAAGATATAGAATGATCCACGTTGCTGGCAGTGGATAATGAGATTTCCTATTTTATTCCTCAGGGTCAATAGCCACTTGTCTGTTCTGTGACTTTGGGCAAGTCACTTCATTTCTCTGGGCCTCAGTTACCTCATCTGTAAAATGGGGATTAAGACTGTGAGCTCCACGTGGGACAACCAGATTACCTTGTATCTACCCTAACCTGAACAGTGCTTGACACATGGTAAGCACTTAACAAATACCAGTATTATTATTATTATTATCATTATTATCATTATAATCATTATTATCATTATTATTATTTCTGCTGATTTAAAGGAGTGTCCAGAAAACACTTCCTTATTGGAAATAGAAGTGAGGCTGGCTATTCCGTCCCATAATGGTCCTTCCATTATCGGTTGGATTTTTGAGACCATCTGCTAATTAGTTCATATTTCCCTTCTCTTTTATTATTATCATTGTCATTATCAATGGTATATAATATATATTTGTACAATACGTAATTTTATATATACACAGTGATAATATAAACTGTATTAGTTAAGCACTTATTATGTACTAGGCCCCATACTAATCTCTGGGATAGACGCAAACTAATCAGGTTGGACACAGTTCCTGTCCCACATGGGGCTCACAGTCTTAATCCCCATTTTACAGATGGGGACTGAGGCTCAGAGAAGTGAAATGACTTAACCAAGGTCACACAACAGGTACATGGCAGAGCCGGGATTAGAACCCAGGTTCTCTGACACCTTTTTTAAAAATTATATTTATTAAGCTCTTTCTCTCTGCCAGGCACTGTACTAAGCACCGGAGCAGATACGAGATAATCAGTTTGGACACAGTACAGCGTGGCTCAGTGGAAGGAGCCCGGACTTTGGAGTCAGAGATCATGGGTTCAAATCCCAGCTCCACCAATTGTCAGCTGTGTGACTTTGGGCAAGTCACTTAACTTCTCCGGGCCTCAGTGCCCTCAGGATTAAGACTGTGAGCCCCCTGTGGGACAACCTGATCACCTTGTAACCTCCCCAGCGCTTAGAACAGTGCTTTGCACATAGTAAGCGCTTAATAAATGCCATTATTGGGGAAGCAGCATGGCTCAGTGGAAAGAACCCGGGTTTGGGAGCCAGAGGTCATGGGTTCTAATCCTGACTCTGCCACTTGTCGGCTGTGTGACTTTGGGCAAGTCACTTAACTTCTCTGGGCCTCAGTTACCTCATCTGTAAAATGGGGATTAAGACTGTGAGCCCCAAGAGGGACAACCTGATCACCTTGTAACCTCCCCAGCACTTAGAACAGTGCTTTGCACATAGTTAAGCGCTTAACAAATGCCATCATCATCATCATCATTATTATTATTATTATTATTACCCATCCCAAATGGGGCTCACAGTCTCAATCTCCATTTTACAGATGAGGGAACTGAGGCCCAGAGAAGTGAATTGATTTGCCCAAGGTCACACGGCAGACAAGTGGCAGAGCCGGGATTAGAACCAAGATCCTTCTGACTCCTTTTTATCGCAGAATCAATCAATCAATCAATTGTATTTATTGAGCGCTTACTGTGTGCAGAGCACTGTACTAAGCACTTGGGAAGTACAAGTTGGCAGCATATAGAGACGGTCCCTACCCAACAGTGGGCTCACAGTCTAGAAGGGGGAGACAGAGAACAAAACCAAACATATTAACAAAATAAAATAAATAGAATAGATATGTACAAGTAAAATAAATAAATAAATAAACAGAGTAATAAATATGTACAAACATATATACATATGGTTGGTCATAAATACAGTTGGTCATAAAGGGTCACATTGAATTTTGGGCATAGGCTATTTTGGGCATAGGCTGCTTGGTCTGGGGGACACTTTGTGAGGAATCAATCAATCAATCAATCAATCGTATTTATTGAACACTTACTGTGTGCAGAGCACTGTGCTAAGCGCTTGGGAAGTCCAAGTTGGCAACATATAGAGACAGTCCCTACCCAACAGTGGGCTCACAGTCTAGAAGGGGGAGACAGAGAACAAAACCAAGCATATTAACAAAATAAAATAAATAGAAAAGATATGTACAAGTAAAATAAATAAATAAATAAATAGAGTAATAAATATGTACAAACATATATACATATGGTTGGTCATAAATACAGTTGGTAATAAAGGGTCACATTGAATTTTGGGCATAGGCTATTTTGGGCATAGGCTGCTTGGTCTGGGTGACGCTTCGTGAGGAAGACCAGACTTTGTTGGCGGAACTGAATCTTCTTAGGATAGCACTGTTTATTTAGCGCCTAGAAGGTGCTAAGCACTAGAATGGGGGCTGGGGTCCATACAATCCAATCAGATCAATCAATCGATCGTATTGAGTGCTTACTGTGTGCAGAGCACGGTACTAAGCGCTTGGGAAGTCCAAGTTGGCAACAGATAGAGACAGTCCCTACCCAACAGTGGGCTCACAGTCTAAAAGGGGGAGACAGACAACAAAACCAAACATACTCACAAAATAAAATAAATAGAATAGATATGATAGATAGGACACCATCCCACTTGGGGCTCAGAGTCTAAGGGGGAGGGAGAACAGGAAACCGATATCCTGCGATGGGACGTGATTTGCCCAAAATCGCACAGCAGGCAGGTGGTATCGCTGGGATTTGAACCTCTCAACAACTATGCCCGTGATCTTTCCTCTTAGCCGGGGTTGCTGCAGCCTCAGTGCTGTGGGATGAGTTTTTACACCCCAACTCCACCCATACCTTCACCCAGAGTCCAGAATTTGTTAAACGATGCTTTGTGACTTGTCTGAAACTGTCTTTAACACTCCAAACAAGTGTCTGGGGACCAATTACACCCAGATATATATATAATTGGTATTTGTTAAGCGCTTACTATGTGCAAAGCACTGTTCTAAGCGCTGGGGAGGTTACAAAGTGATCAGGTTGGTTGTCCCATGGGGGGCTCACAATTTTAATCCCCATTTTACAGATGAGGTAACCGAGGCACAGAGAAGTTAAGTGACTTGCCCAAAGTCACACAGCTGACAGTTGGCAGAGCTGGGATTTGAACCCGTGACCTCTGACTCCAAAGCCCGGGCTCTTTCCACTGAGCCACCCCATTCGTGTTGACGTAAAAAGCCCGACGTGGTGAATTAAAAGAGATTTTCAGAGGCAGTTAAAAGCTACGTTTGCCACTAAAGCTTTAGGTGGTGGAATCTATTTAAGATGTTGAGTCATTATCCCAATCCATTGAATGTGCAGTTATACAATTTAAATATTTCCACCACAGAGGCATTCCAAAATCCTCAGCTTCCCAGATGGTTTCGGTGGATTAATACGTCTGATAGGTTGTGAGACACGCGTGTTCCCTCTGGATTATGGGGGCCATTTGTATGCAGAGATGTTCGGGGTCTCCGGGGTCCTTGGCTTCATTAAACAGAAGGTTTTCCTAAATGGCATGTTTATTTTTGATTTCTAGGAATCTAACATTTGAGGGGGATGAGAGGCCAGACCTGATGCGTGCGTAGCGACATTCCGAGTAAAACGTTTAATTGCTGCAAATAAACTCCCTTCGTGGAAGGCTGCGATGAACAGTAGGAAGCGAATTAAGGAAAGTTTTGTTGTGCATAATTTAAGTCGCAAATTGTAAAGAAACTACGTGGCATTTTTCTCTGCTAGAACAATAGAAAATGAGGCCCAAAAGGAGTCGTTTATAACCATTTACCCTTTAAACAACTCACTCCAATTAACAGTGACCTTCTCCTGGTTCCATCCTTACGCTTGGGATGAAGTGAGAAACTGACAAATCGTGTGGCCAGTAGCTGGAAATTTGCTTTTTTACCGAGTCTGAGGGAATTGTTTTCGTTCCGAGTGCGGTTCTCCGGATCTTCGGAAGGGCAGCTTCCCCGGGTGAGGTCAGCCTTCCTCTGATTATAAATTAGCGGAAGAGCACGGACATGGCGAGAAGCAGCTCAGTGGAAAGAGCCCGGGCTTTGGAGTCAGAGGTCACGGGTTCAAATCCCGGCTCCGCCACTTGTCAGCTGGGTGACTTTGGGCAAGTCGCTTCACTTCTCCGTGCCTCAGTTCCCTCATCTGTAAAATGGGGATTAAGACTGTGAGCCCCACGTGGGACAACCTGATCACCTTGTATCCCCCCAGCGCTTAGAACAGTGCTTTGCACATAGTAAGCGCTCAACAAATACCATTATTATTATTATTATTATGGCATAGAGGCTAGAGCCCGGGAATCAGAAGGTCATGGGTTCTAATCCTGGCTCCACCATTTGTCTGCTGTGTTACCGTGGGCAAGTCACTTCACTTCTCAAGGCCTTACTGAGAGCTCATCTCCTCCAGGAGGCCTTCCCAGACTGAGCCCCTTCCTTCCTCTCCCCCTCGTCCCCCTCTCCATTCCCCTCGCCTTACCTCCTTCCCTTCCCCACAGCACCTGTATATATGTATATATGTCTGTACATATTTATTACTCTATTTATTTATTTTACTTGTACCTATCTATTCTATTTATTTTATTTTGTTAGTAAGTTTGGTTTTGTTCTCTGTCTCCCCCTTCTAGACTGTGAGCCCACTGTTGGGTAAGGACTGTCTCTATATGTTGCCAGCTTGTTCTTCCCAAGCACTTAGTACAGTGCTCTGCACACAGTAAGCGCTCAATAAATACGATTGATTGATTGATTGATTCTCTGGGCCTCAGTTCCCTCATCTGGAAAGTGGGGATTGAGACCGTGAGCCCCACGTGGGACAGGGACTGTGTCCAACCCGATTGGCTTGTATCCACCCCAGTGCTTAATGCAGTGCCCGGTCCATAGGAAGTGCTTAGCGAATACCATTATTATTGTTCTGCCAGGGAATCAATCAATCAATCAATCAATCAATCATATTTATTGAGCACTTACTGTGTACAGAGCACTGTACTAAGTGCTTGGGAATTACAAGTTGGCAACATATAGAGACAGTCCCTACCCAACAGTGGGCTCACAGTCTAAAAGGGGGAGACAGAGAACAAAACCAAACATACTAACAAAATAAAATAAATAGAATAGATATGTACAAGTAAAATAAATAAATAAATAGAGTAAGGAAGTAGGGAAGACTAGGGGAAGTGTGGCTCAGTGGGAAGAGCTACACTCTGGGAGTTAGGAGGCCTGGGTTCTATACTCGACCCCGGCCTGTGCTGTGAACTTGGTTGACTGTGGGGGCATCTTCAATCAATCAACACCTAGATCATTAATTCCAGTGGAATCAGTAGTTATTCTACCGTGATTTCCTCATAACACAAGGTTCTTCCAGAACACAATGAAAGAACCCTTTGTATGACTAATACTGATATTACTATTTTTGTATATTATTTGGAGTTGTGGTTTAATAGACCGTCTCTATCTGTTGCCGACTTGTGCTTCCCAAGCGCTTAGTCCAGCGCTCTGCACACAGTAAGCGCTCAGTAAATACGATTGAATGAATGAATGGGTCTCCCCTGATGTATTCATTCATTCATTCATCGTATTTAGTGAGCGCTTACTGTGTGCAGAGCGCTGGACTAAGCGCTTGGAAAGTACAAGTCGGCAACATATAGAGACGGTCCCTACACAACAACAGGCTGTATCTGTCTCCCATCCCTGTTCCCCAAGTAAATGCTTAGGTTGTGTGACCCCAGAGGGATCGCGATTGTGTCTAATTGTATAATCTTTTCCAGTGCTTAGTACAGTGATCTGCATACACTGTACTAAGCGCTTAGGAGTAGTAACACTACTGGTAGTAGTACCAGCAGGAGTATTCATTCATTCGATCGTATTTACTGAGCACTAACTGTGTGCAGAGTACTGTACTAAGCGCTTAGGAGTAGTAACACTACTGGTAGTAGTACCAGCAGGAGTATTCATTCATTCAATCGTATTTATTGAGTGCTTACTGTGCGCAGAGTACTGTACTAGCGCTTAGGAGTAGTAACAGTACTGGTAGTAGTACCGGCAGGAGTATTCATTCATTCGATCGTGTTTACTGAGCACTAACTGTGTGCAGAGTACTGTACTAAGCGCTTAGGAGTAGTAACACTACTGGTAGTAGTACCAGCAGGAGTATTCATTCATTCGATCGTATTTATTGAATGCTTACTGTACGCAGGGTACTGTACTAGCGCTTAGAAGTAGTAACACTACTGGTAGCAGTACCAGCAGGAGTACTCATTCATTCAATCGTATTCACTGAGTGCTTATTGTGTGCAGAGTACTGTACTAAGCGCTTAGGAGTAGTAACGCTACTGGTAGTAGTACCAGCAGGAGTATTCATTCATTTGATCGTATTTATTGAGCGCTTACTGTGTGCAGAGTACTGTACTAAGAGCGTAGGAGTAGTAACACTACTGGTAGTAGTACCAGCAAGAGTATTCATTCATTCAATCATATTTACTGAGCGCTTACTGTGTGCAGAGTACTGTACTAAGCACTTAGGAGTAGTAACACTACTGGTAGTAGTACCGGCAGGAGTATTCATTCATTCGGTCGTATTTATTGAGTGCTTACTGTGTGCAGAGTACTGTTCGAAGCGCTTAGGAGTAGTAACACCACTGGTAGTAGTACCAGCAGGAGTATTCATTCATTCAATCATATTTATTGAGCGCTTACTGTATGCAGAGTACTGTGCTAAGTGCTTAAGAGTAGTAACACTACTGCTAAGCTATTAAGCTATTAAGAGAAGCAGCGTGGTTCAATGGAAAGAGCCCGGGCTTGGGAGTCAGAGGTCATGGGTTCAAATCCCGGCTCTGCCACTTGTCAGCTGTGTGACTTCTCTGGGCCTCACTTACCTCATCTGTAAAATGGGGATTGACTGTGAGCCCCCGTGGGACAACCTGATCACCTTGTAACTTCCCCAGCACTTAGAACAGCGCTTTGTACATAGTAAGTGCTTAATAAATGCCATTATTATTAACTGCTGTTATGATTATTATGATTTCAACTTGTACTTCCCAAGCGCTTAGTACAGTGCTCTGCACACAGTAAGCGCTCAATAAATACGATTGATGATGATGATTATGTTTATGAAGGAAAGGCTATGGGAGGAGAAAGCTGTGATGAGGGAAGGGTTTGGCAATGTGGAGGGGGTGAGGTGTGATCATTCATTTATTCATTAATCCACTCATATTTATTGAGCACTTACTGTGTGCAGAGCATTGTACTAAGCACTTGGAAGGTACAAATCGGCAACACATAGAGACAATCCCTTCCCAACAACGGGCTGAGATGGACAACGGATAAGACTCTCAGCAAGAAACCCAGCTCATCGCAGCAATTAAAGTCTTGGAGGGTTGATCGCTCGCAAACACAGCAGTGGGAACTTTTTTGCTTCTCGAAATATCTGGTCTGCGGACAAAATTACCGAGCCTCA
Source organism: Tachyglossus aculeatus (assembly GCF_015852505.1). NCBI lineage: Eukaryota > Metazoa > Chordata > Mammalia > Monotremata > Tachyglossidae > Tachyglossus > Tachyglossus aculeatus. The sequence goes on from NC_052067.1 coordinate 4,899,452, forward strand.
TTGACTGCCTGGAGTTGGTCGAAAACAATAAGCTATCGATTCCCTGAGAGGTCTGCGCGGGGAATGGAATTAAGGCCTTCTCTGGGTCGCGGACCAGCTTGGAGAGAAAGAAAATCAACGTGCTAATGAAGATGGAATGATAGTGATTTCGGAAAAGTCACCGAGGATCAGGGGAAAGACTCGGAAGATAAGGCAGCCTGGTTAGAATTACTAGTGTAATTCTCCGCCGGGGGCCGGGAACGTGTCTACCAACCGTGGTGTATTGCTCTGCACCAGAAAGTGCTCAATCCATACCATTGATTGATTGATTGATTCAATCAATCAATCCTCACATCCGCCAAACTAGCTCTCTTCCCCCCCTTCAAAGCCCTCCCGAGAGCTCACCTCCTCCAGGAGGCCTTCCCAGACTGAGCCCCCCCTTTTCCTCCGCTCCTCCTCCCCTCCCCATCGGACTTCTCTGGGCCTCAGTTCCCTCATCTGTAAAATGGGGATAGACTGTGAGTCCCAAATAGGTTAGGGTCTGTGTCCACCTTGATTCGCTCAAATCCACCCCGGCGATTAGCACAGTGCGCAGCACATGGGAAACGCTTAACAAATACCATCTTCATCATCATCAATAAATACAATTGTCTGACTGACTGACTGAATTTCTCTGTGCCTGTGTTTTCTCCTGTTTGCCCTCCTATTTAGATTGTGAGTCCCGTGGAGGACAGGGACTGTGTCCAACCTCATTAGCTTGGATCTACCCCAGTGTTTAGAACAGTGCCGGGCACACAGTAAGCTATTAAAAGAAGCAGCGTGGCTCAATGGAAAGAGCAACGGGCTTTGGCGTCAGAGATCATGGGTTCTAATCCCGCCTCCACCACTCGTCAGCTGTGTGACTCTGGGCGAGTCACTTCACTTCTCTGTGCCCTCAGTGACCTCCTCTGTAAAATGGGGATGAAGACTGTGAGCCCCATGTAGGACAAGCTGATAACCTTGTATCTACCCCAGCACTTAGAACAGTGCTTGGCGCATAGTAAGCGCTTAACAGATACCATAATAATAATTATTATTAATACTTCTGATCTCTGTTGTGGGTCAAACAGTACAGGAGGGGTCCTCTATATAGAAACATCTCATTTCTCTGCTCATGCACTGACTTCTTTGTAAAAAAGATGGTCTCAGCAAAGTGGCATCTTCACTTTACTCAGTTTATAGACTACCGAGCAGAGATCGGAGCTTATAAAAATCGGCTGTGTTATGCCAAATTGGACTTCCCAAGCGCTTAGTACAGTGCTCTGCACATAGTAAGTGCTCAATAAATACGATTGATGATGACTTAGTCTTTGATTCCTTTACTCTAGTTCCACTCAAAGGCAAGTCAAAGCAAGGCAGTGGGCCTCCTTCTGGGTAAGATGATTGCATTCCGCTGAACGATGAATCCTTGGAGGGGAGCATTCATTCATTCATTCATTCAATCATATTTATTGAGTGCTTAATGTGTGCAGAGCACTGTACTAAGCGCTTGGGAAATACACTTCAGCAACAGAGACAATCCCTGCCCACAGTGGGCTCGCAGTCTAGAAGGGGGAAGGCAGACATCAGAACAAGTCAACAGGCATCAATAGCATCAATAGAAAATGAATAGAATTATAATATAATATGCATATTATATTATAAGCACTCAATCAATCAATCAATCATTCAATCAATCGTATTTATTGAGCGCTTACCGTGTGCAGAGCACTGGACTAAGCGCTTGGGAAGTACAAGTTGGCAACATATAGAGACAGTCCCTACCCAACAGTGGGCTCACAGTCTAAAAGGGGGAGACGTATTCATTCAATAAATACGACTGAATGAATGAACATTATTAATAAAATAAATAGAATTATATATATGCACATATATACACAAGTGCTGTGGGGTGGGAAGGGGGGAAGAGCAGAGGGGGGGAATGGGGGCGATGGGGAGGGAAAGAGGAGCAGAAGAAAAGGGGGGCTCAGTCTGGGAAGGCCTCCTGGAGGAGGTGAACTTTCAGTAGGGCTTTGAAGGGGAAAAAGTGTGCTAGTAGCACTGTGGCCTAGCGGAAAGAGCCCAGGCCCAGATTTCTTTCATTCATTCATTCATTCATTCATTCGATCGTATTTATTGAGCTCTTACTATGTGCAGAGCACTGTACTAAGCGCTTGGGAAGTCCAAGTTGGCAACGTATAGAGACAGTCCCTACCCAACAGTGGGATCACAGTCTAGAAGGGGGAGACACACAACAAAACAAAGCACATTAACAAAATAAAATAAATAGAATAAATATGTACAAGTAAAATAGAGTAATAAATATGTACAAACATATATAAGTGCTGGGATAGAGTACATAGATGGAAATTAGGCAGGGGCCTTCTCAAGGGAAATATAGGAATACTTTCATTCATTCAATCGTATTTATTGAGCGCCTACTGTGTGCAGAGCACTGTACTAAGTGCTTGGAAATTACAGTTCAGCGACAGATAGAGACAATCCCTACCCAACAACGGGCTCATGATCTAGAAGGGGGGAGACGGATAACAAAACAAGTAGATACTTGTACATTCTTGTATTTATGAGTGTAAACTGTAAGTTTGTCCTCTAGACTGTAAGCTCATTATGGGCAGGGAATGTGTCTGCTAGCTCCGTTGTACTCTCCCAAGCTCCTAGTACAGTGTTCTGCACGTAGTAAAGGCTCAATAAATACCATCAATCAATCGATTGATTGGCTGCCCTCTTCGTGCAATGTGACCTATTTCTTCTCCATAATAAGCTTACATTCCTAAGAGGAGACACAGAGGTAAAATTATTTACAGAGTAACTAAAATAAATCATTAATATGTTTTGTTTTGTTGTCTGTCTCCCCCTTCTAGACTGTGAGCCCACTGTTGGGTAGGGACTGTCTCTATATGTTGCCAACTTGTACTTCCCAAGCACTTAGTACAGTGCTCTGCATACAGTAAGTGCTCAATAAATACGATTGAATGAATGAATTAATTAATTGTCCAGTTGATTAAACCTATAGTCAAAAGTGTTGAAGATAGGGGTAGGGATATGTTCAAAAGTGTGAGAGATGACTGATGGGTTTCTTTGGCTTAGGGGCCCTGGGAAATGAAAGTTTTGATGGATGGGGAAGATTTTCTGAGTGTTTGGACATGATTTAATGTCGTTACAAATAAGGCTGCTGGACCATGTCGGCTAATTCTGTCATTCATTCATTCATTCAATCGTATTTATTAAGCACTTACCGTGTGCGGAGCACTGGACTAAGCGCTTGGGAAGTACAAGTCGGCAACATATAGAAACGGTCCCTACCCAACAACGGGCTCACAGTCTAGAAGGGGGAGACAGACAACAAAACTAAACACGTGGACAGGTGTCAAGTCATCGGAATAAATAGAAATAAAGCTAGATGCACATCATTAACAAAATAAATAGAATAGTAAATATGTACAAGTAAAATAAATAGAGTAATCAATCTGTACAAACAGATTGACAGGTGCTGTGGGGAGGGGAAGGAGGTAGGGCGGGGGTGGTGGTGATGAATGTGAGGAGAGCTGTGGTCTTTGAATCTGGGCCTGGGGAGTGAGTTCTATGCCGAAGCCAAGAGACGAGAGGGAGCGAAATAGAAGATGAGTTCATTCATTCATTCATTCAATCCTATTTATTGAACGCTTACTGTGTGCAGAGCACTGGACTGGAATGACCCATGAGTAGATCCTGGAGAAAAGTGCCTAAAGAAGGCCAATATTAAAGACTTGCAATGCAACACTAAGTGCCGTGTTTCTTTAAAAGCTGACAGCCCTACATTTTTGCCAAAATCACTCCTTGATTAGACCGACCTAGGAATTTCCTAATATCGAATCCTTGCATAAAAATGTAACTAGCACAATGACTCCTGCTGGCTTATAATGTGCTTATTCTTTTTTTTAAAGCCCCACTCGTCAGGCACAGAGCCATGATGAGGCTATCGGAACATTATGAAAATGAATTCGCAAGCTGAGTCTGTCTGTCCCACAGTTTTCGAGCGGAGAGCTCTGAAGGGCGATGGGACTCAGCGGGACGGATCCAAAATTGTCTTTCCAAATGGGAAAGAGGAGAGGGGTGGGGAGGTGAGAATTTTCAGACCTGTATTTAGGGATCACGGACTTGAATACAATCAGGAGTCTCTGAACTAGAAAGAATTGGACTTGCTTGGGGTTTATTATTTTTTTAATCCGGGAAGCTCGGGGCGTTATGCCTCCAAATGGGGAAGCGTATTTCATTAGCGGTCACTCTGATTACGCTAGAAGGCACGAATCCGTTATGATTATCGGTTTGGTTCCGGGGATGGTAACAGCCGAATGAAAGCTAGATGACATGCTATTGAAAGTCTTGGTTTTCTGAGGGTCAGACCCCTGTTTCTCAGCTGCTATTCATCAATCATATTTATCGTATTTATTGAGTGCTTACTGTGTGCAGAGCACTGTACTAAGCGCTTGGGAAGTACAAATTGGCAACATATAGAGACAGTCCCTACCCAACAGTGGGCTCCCGGATGCAACTCTCCTTCCTTCTGAGATGTAGCGTGCCGACCCTGTCCTGGGAAAGCATTAGGCCTCACTCGGTAATAATAATAATAATGATGGCATTTATTCTATTTATTTTATTTTGTTAATATGTTCTGTTTTGTTGTCTGTCTCCCCCTTCTAGACTGTGAACCCGCTGTTGGGTAGGAGCCATCTCTATATGTTGCCGACTTGGACTTCCCAAGCGCTTAGTACAGTGCTCTGCACACAGTAAGCGCTCAATAAATACGATTGAATGAATGAATGAATGAATGAATTTGTTAAGCGCTTACTATGTGCAAAGCACTGGGAACAGCGAAACCTAACAGCCTAGTAGATAGATCCCAGGCCTGGGAGTTGGAAGGACCTAATCCCGGCTCCGCCACTTGTCTGCTCTGCGACCTTAGGCAAGTCATTTCCCTTCTCTGGGCCTCAGTTACCTCATCTGTAAAATGGGGATTGGGACTGTGAGCCCCATGTGGGACAGGGACCGCGTCCAACCCGATTTACTTGTGACCGCCCCAGCGCTTAGTATAGTGCCGGGCATATAGTAAGCCCCTAACAAATGCCACCTCTAAGATCTGAAGACTAGAGGCGCAGACAAGTGAGAAGCAGCATGGCTTAATGGAAATAGCCCAGGCTTGGGAGTCAGAGGTCATGGGTTCAAATCCCAGCTCCGTCAGCTGTGTGACTTTGGGCAAGGCAGTTCACTTCTCTGTGCCTCAGTTCCCTCATCTGTAAAATGGGGATTAAAACTGTGAGCCCCCCATGGGACAACCTGATCACCTTGTAACCTCCCCAGCACTTAGAACAGTGCTTTGCACATAGTAAGTGCTTAACAAATGCTATTATTATTAAATTGCCCGGGCTTGGGAGTCAGAGGTCGTGGGTTCAAATCCCGGCTCCGCCAAGTGTCCGCTGTGTGACTTTGGGCAAGTCACTTAACTTCTCTGGGGCTCAGTTACCTCATCTGCAAAATGGGGATGTGAGCCCCACATGGGACAATCTGATCACCTTGTACCCAGCGCTTAGAACAGTGCTTTGCACATAGTAAGTGCTTAACAAATGCCATTATTATTATTATTATTATTATTATTATTATTATTATTATTACTCAGCCTGGAATTCTGGGAACTTGCTAATAGTTCTGAGCGATGTTTATCCCACGCTTTTATAGGCTGTGAGATCATCATCATCAATCGTATTTATTGAGCGCTTACTATGTGCAGAGCACTGTACTAAGCGCTTGGGAAGTACAAATTGGCAACATATAGAGACAGTCCCTACCCAACAGTGGGCTCACAGTCTAAAAGGGGTGGGGGGGGGGATGTCTTTGCTTTCACCAAAGGGAGTTTTGCACTTCCTTTGAAAATTCTAGCAAGGGACAGAACGGCAATTCCTGAGAGAAACTGCCCGTTTCTGCACAGATGGAGCTTTTCTTGATTCTTAAATTGCAACTGTATTCTTGCCGCCCCTGAAAGGGTGATTTCTGTTGCTCATCCTTACATTTGGATTTGCACCCTTTATTCACCCCGCCCTCAGCCCCACGGCACTTATGTCCACATCTGTAATTGATTTATTTATGTCCACGTCTGACTCCCCTTCTAGACTGTACGGTCCTTGTGGGCAGGCAACGTGTCTACCTACTCTGTTATACTGGACTCTCTAAAGAGCTTACTACAGTACTCTGCACACAGTAAGTTCTGAATAAATGCAATCAATTGACTGAACCTTCAGTTTATCAGTGTGAACTTAGTATCTCTCTTTTCCTGGAATATTGAGACATGGATTATATATAAATATATATACACACACTCATATATATATGTGATATATATATCGCTTAGTACAAGCGCTTAGTACAGTGCTCTGCACACAGTAAGCGCTCAATAAATATGATTGATTGATTGATTGATTGATATATGTGATATGTGATATATGTGATATGTGATATATGTGATATGTGATATATATATTAGCTATAATAAATGATAAATTATATATGTATATATATATATACACATACATACACATATGTGGTTCAGTGGAAAGAGCCTGGGCTTTGGAGTCAGAGGTCACGGGTTCAAATCCCTGCTTCTCCAATTGTCAGCTGTGTGACTTTGGGCAAGTCACTTAACTTCTCTGTGCTTCAGTTCCCTCGTCTGTAAAATGGGGATGAAGACTGTGAGCCCCACGTGGGACAACCTGATCACATTGTATCCCCTCAGAGCTTAGAACAGTGCTTTGCACATAGTAAGCACTTAATAAATGCCATTATTATTATTATTAACAAAGTGATCAGGTTGTTAACAGAGAAGTTAAGTGACTTGCCCAAAGTCACACAGCTGACAACTGGCGGAGCGGGATTTGAACCCGTGACCTCTGACTCCAAAGCCCGGGCTCTTTCCATTGAGCCACACTGCTTCTCTAATATATACATACATTCTCTTATATATACACAAATGCATATTTCTCACACTGCTTCTCTAATATATGCATACATTCTCATATATACACAAATGCATATTTCTCACACTGCTTCTCTAATATATACATACATTCTCATATATACATAAATGCATATTTCTCACACTGCTTCTCTTACATATACATACATTCTCTTATATATACATAAATGCATATTTCTCCCAAGCACGTAGTACACTGCTCTGCAAACAGTAAGCGCTCAATAAATATGATTAAATGAATGAAGGAATGTTCTCCAAAAGCACTTAGAACTTTGTAGCTGTGTACACAGTAAGCACTCAAATACCATTGATGATGATAGGTGCATATTGAATTTTCAGTCAGTTGCTGATTATGCTTTCAGCTCTGTGTAAATCTTTTAAGTCCGTCTCCCCATTAGAGTGTGAGACGTGGACTCTGTTGTAACAGATCTTATATGTGCCTCAGTGTTTATTATAGTGCTTGGCGTACTTTAAGCAGTGAATAATAATGATTGTGGTATTTATTAAGCCCTTACTATGTGTCAAGTGCTGTTCTAAGCGCTGGGGTAGATAAAGGAGAATCAGCGTGGCATCGTAAAAATAGCCCAGGCCAGGGAATCAGAGGCCCCAGATTCTAATCGCAACTCTGCCACTTGTCTGCTGTGTGACCTTGGTCAAGTCACTTGACTTCTCTGTGCCTCAGTAACCTCATCAGGCAGGTTTGTCTCTACTAATTCTATTGTACTTTCCTAAGTGCCTAGTTTAGTGCCGTGCACAAAATAAACACCCAATAAATACTTCTGATCGAACACCTACGGTCTACCGGGGTTTTCTAGGTGAGACTGAAACTAGCAGGAAAGAGTGAAAAATAGTGATTTTGAGTCGAGATGAAATTTTCTCTGTAAATGCAAGCTTTTAAAAAATCTATTGCACAGTTTAATCCATCCCGTTTCACTTTGTTGTGTGGGATTCTACCCTCTTAAAAAATCTACGCAGCTCCCTGCTCGGCTCCAACAGCCGTTTGAAATTTACATTTTTTTTGGCGTGTGTTCTTGTAGACATAGGCGATGCTGCGGTTTAATAAAATGAAATATCTGCTCTCATGAAATATTATGCCTCTATAAATCAAGATTTATTGTAGCCGTTAGAAGATTCCACCTGAGGGAATTTTCTGCCGGAGAAGTCAAAGAAGTTCTATTTGTTCTGCCTAGTTTAGCTTCTCTCTCTTCTTTGGTGGGTAAAAGGAAAGGATTGTAACAAAGGGAGATATGGATTTTCCCAAATCCATCTGCACCATAGGGAAGATCGGGGCCTTTAATGGTTCCCTTGAAAGTTGACCCTTTAAGAAGGGTCTAAAAAATATAAATAATGCTAATTCAAAATGATACTAATGATTCTGAATGGTGAGAGCAGCAGTAATTGGAGCAAATGGCTCCTCTGCCTTTGGACTATTTCTCCCTTGCCATTTTTTTCCTCTCATTAATTAATCAACTGGTGGTATTTTGTGTGTGTGTAGGGGGGCTTATTGTGGGCAGAACACTGTACTAAGTGCTTGGGAGAGGACATAGAACAGATTTGCGAGACACTTTCCCTTCCCCAAGGGGCTTAGACCCTAGAAGGGAGTTTACAGTCTAATCCTGCATGAATTGGCTGGAAGGCAGCATGGGTTTGGAAATCAGGAGACTGGGACTATAATTCCATTTTGCATCTGGCCTGCTATTCTGGCTTCCTTTTCCCTTTCCCTCTTCCCCCTCCACCTGCTGGGTGACCTTGGATAGTCACTTCCCTTCCCTGGACCTCCTTTTTCTCTTTTCCCCGTAGGGAGGGAGCCAACACTTTTCCGTGCCTCAGTTACCTCATCTGTAAAATGGGAATTGAGACTGTGAGCTCCATGTGGGACAGGGGCTGTGTCCAACCTGATTAGCTTGTACCCACCCCAGAGCTTAAAGCAGTGCTCAGCCCATAGTAAGCATTTTACAAATACCACCCTCACTTAGAGAAGCAGCGTGGCTCAGTGGAAAAGAGCCCGGGCTTCGGAGTCAGAGGTCATGGGTTCAAATCCCGGCTCCTCCACTTGTCAGCTGTGTGACTTTGGGCAAGTCACTTCACTTCTCTGGGCCTCAGTTACCTCATCTGTAAAATGGGGATTAAGACTGTGAGTCCCCCGAGGGACAACCTGATGGCCTTGTAACCTCCCCTGCGCTTAGAACAGTGCTTTGCACATAGTAAGTGCTTAATAAATGCCATTATTATTATTATTATTAGCATTATTCAGCCACGGAGCCGAAACTCCCGAAAAATGGCAGAAATAATGATAATAATGATTACGGTATTTGTTAAGTGCTTACTACATGCCAAGCACCGTTCTAAACTCTGGGGTTGATAAAAAGGTGGTCAGGTTGTCCCAGGTGGGGCTCACAGTCTTAATCTCCATTTTACAGATGAGATCACTGAGGCCCAGAGAAGTGAAATGACTTGCCCGAAGTCACACAGCTGACAATTGGTGGAGCCGGGATTTGAACCCGTGACCTTTTGACTCCCAGCCCCGGGCTCTATCCACTAAGCCACGCTGCTTCCCTCATCTTCCGCAGACAGACCTCTGGTCTCCTGCTTTTTAGGGGAAACGAGGCTGTTTTTCTCTGCTTCCGAGCCAAGGCCCAGAGAGCGATGGACTGGAGTTTCGGTCCATATCTCGCTCCCAAAGTGCCCGGATAGCTCCCGGACCACGTCTGAGCTCCCCAAAGCCTCGGCAGGGATCTCCTCTGACCCGACGCCCACCAGCCTGAAGCGAGCCTCTAATAATAATAATGATGATGATGATAGCATTTATTAAGTGCTTACTATGTGCAAAGCACTGTTCTAAGTGCTGGGGGCTCACAGTCTTAATCCCTATTTTACAGATGAGGTAACTGAGGCCCAGAGAAGTGAAGTGACTTGCCCAAAGTCACACAGCTGACAATTGTTGGAGCCGGGATTTGAACCCATGACCTCTGACTCCAAAGCCCGTGCTCTTGTCCACTGAGTCACGCCGCTTCTCCAAAAAATCACCCCCCGCCATCAGACCAACAAGCCCGGGTCTCTGCCTTTTCTCGGCCCCCGTCTCCCATGGGGACTAGGCCCTTCCTCTGTGTGTGTGTTTTTGTGTGTATGTGTGAGTGTGTTGGTGGGGGGGACGACTCAGATTTTTCCAACATATTTCACTATAATTAGCAAATCCGCACGTCAGAGTCTCCTCCCGCGGTCTCCGATTTTCCTTTCCGTTCTCCCCGCGACCCGTCAGAGATAAAGGATTTGTTTACTGTAAATTGCTCACCGCTCACTCCTAGATGCCATCTGCCACACTTACCTGCACAGCGATCTCCTTCCTTAATAGCGGCTCTCTTCAGCGGAGAAAAATCGGGGGGCGGTGGGGGGGCGGGGTGACCGTACTGGATGGCGGGGGGCGTTCAGCATGGCTCCGTTGGAGAGTCTTTCCGCTAGGCCGGAGCTGGCCCGGGCGGGCTGGGGTCACGTCCGTTGGCCTCGTCTCCATCGATCAAATGGGCAGGTCGTGGGGCGGAAGGGTTCGGGGATATTTGGCCAAAAGCGGCTCCCTCAGTCCGTCAAGGGCACGGAGGATCGGTGACCCTCGTCGAGTGGAAATTGTGTTGGCGGAGGCCTTCCGATCCCAGCACGAGGCCGCACCTGGACCGTTTCGACAGTAGCCTTTCTAAAACATCGGTGATCTCTCCCTCCTCCCGCTGCCAAAGTCCTGTTTGTCAAAGCACGTTCAGAGCGTCCTGGAGAAGCCAGAAAGCTGGAGTGAGAAACTTGGGAGTCCAGTGGATTCTCTCCATAATAACAGTAATAATAATAATAATGATAAAAGCAGCATGGCTCAGTGGAAAGAGCCCGGGCTTTGGAGTCAGAGGTCATGGGTTCAAATCCCAGCTCCGCCAATTGTTAGCTGTGTGACTTTGGACAAATCACTTAACTTCTCTGTGCCTCAGTTACCTCATCTGTAAAATGGAGATTAAGACTGTGAACCCCCGGTGGGACAACTTGATCACCTTGTAACCTCCCCAGAGCTTAGAACGGTGCTTTGCACACAGTAAGTGCTTAATAAATGCCATTATTATTATTATTAATCCCACCTCTACCACTTGTTTGCTGTGTGACCCTGAGCAAGTCACTTAACTTCTCTGTGCCTCAGTTACCTCATCTGTAAAATGGGGAAAAAAGTGTGAGCCCCATGTGGGACAACCTGATGACTCTGTATCTACCCAAGTGTTTAGAACAGTCCTTAGCACATAGTAAGCACTTAACAAATACCATAATTACTATTAATATGACATGCTTTAGGGCATTTGTTAAAGTGCTTACTATGTGCCAAGAGCTGTTCTGAGCACTTGGTGAGCAGGGAATGTGTCTATCGACTCTTTTATATTGCACACTCATTCATTCATTAGTAATAATAATGATGGTATTTGTTAAGTGCTTACTATGTACCAAGCACTGTTCTAAGCGCTGGAGGAGATACAAATTTACCAGGTTGTCCCATGTGGGGCTCACAGTCTTAATCTCTATTTTACAGATGAGGTAACTGAGGCCCAGAGAAGTGAAGTGACTTGCCCAAAGTCACCCAGCTGACAAGTGGCAGAGCCGGAATTAGAACCCATGACCTTTGACTCCCAAGTCCAGGCTTTTTCCACTAAGCCATGCTGCTTCTCATTCATTCAATCATATTTATTGAGCACTTACTAAGTACAGTAAGTACAGTACAGCACTGTACTAAGCGCTTGGAAAGTACAATTCGGCAACAGATAGAGACAATCCCAACCCAACAATGGGCTCTAGTACAGTGCTGTGCACACAGTAAACATTCAATGAATACGATTGATTGATTTATTGATTTACTTGTACATATCTATTCTATTTATTTTATTTTGTTAGTATGTTTGGTTTTGTTCTCTGTCTCCCCCTTTTAGACTGTGAGCCCACTGTTGGGTAGGGACGGTGTCTATATGTTGCCAACTTGTACTTCCCAAGCGCTTAGTACAGTGCTCTGCACACAGTAAGCGCTCAATAACTACGATAGATTGATTGATTGATAAAAGTTAATCAAGTTGGACACAGTCCATGTCCCACATGGGGCTCACAGTCTTAATCTCCAATTTAAAGATGTGGTAATAGTAGTAGTAGTATTAATAATAAATAATAATAATAATAATAATAATTAAACACTGGGGTAGATAGAGTGCACTCATCTCAGACAAAGTCCCAGCCTGAATCAAGGCTCCAGAGTCCTCTGTGGCTACTAGGTTGGAAGGGTAACTGATATGCGACCTTTGGGCATTCGATATTCGCTCCACCCTCAATCCCACAACATTTATGTATATATCTATAAATTATACACTATAAATTATATATATATAGTGTCTGTCTCCCCCTCTAGACCATAAGCTCATCGTGGGCAGGGATTGTGTCTGTTTATTGCTGTGTCATCCTCTTCCAAGCACTCAGTCCAGTGCTGTGCACACAGTAAGTGCTCAATAAATAGCATTGATGATGATGATGGTGGTCTGATCCCCCCAAATGGGGGTGCTTACAGATGACCTTCCTCAATGTTTGGTTTGGACAAAATGCAAGCTTAATCACCACATCAATAAAATAAAATAAACTGTGGTATTTGTTAAGCACTTATTATGTGCCAAGCACTGTACTAAGTGCTGGGGTGGATACAAGTTAAGCAGGCCTCGCAAGGGGCTCACAGTCAAAATAGGAGGGAGAATTGAATCCCCATTTTGCAGATGAGGGAACTGAGAGCCAGAGAAGTGAAGTGATTTGCCCAAGGTCACACGGAAAGTAAGTGGAGGAGACAGGATTTGAACCCAGGTCCTCTGACGCCTCGCCAGGACTCTTTCCATTAGCCCTCGCTGATTCTCATACCCTCTCATCAAAGGACTGAGTATGTCAAGCGGGAAATGTGGTGATGTGTTCGACTAAGTTTAAGAGAAGGTCACTTTGTCTGCCTCCATCGTTGCTGATATTTATTGGCTGTTACAAAAGACAGCTAAATTGGCTGTCGGGAGAGAAACCAATACCCTTCAAACGTCTATCTCTTCCGATTACGGCTTGAATGACACAAACTGTTCTCCACCGCCCTCAAACAGTCAGTCCCAACCATATTAAAGCAAGTCCTAGAAATAGGAAATGCACAAAGAACCATTTCAAACTTTATTCTCTGGGTTAATTTTGTTTTTAAAAGACTAGTGACATGCTTGAATGCCTTTGCCTTCTCCCCTTTGTATATTTCATTTTCCTGGAGCTTAGACCAAAATTCTCAGTTAAAACAAACCAGAAATAGAGGAGCAGGATGTCCTAGTAGATAGAACCTGGGTCAGAAGGACACGGGTTTTGATTCCAGCTCCGCGACTTGTCTGTGTGACCTTGGACAAGTCATTTCTCTGTGCCTCAGTTACCTCATCTGTAAAATGAGAATTAAAACTGTGAGCCTTATCTGGGACAGGGACTGTGTCCAACCTGATTAACTTGTATCTACCCCAGTGCTTAGAACAGTTCCAGTCACATAGTAAGCCCTTGACAAATCCCATAAAAAAGAAAACAAAACAAAAAAAACTCCCCAAACCCACCTGGTATTACTTCTGAACATCATGTTTTTTCACTTCTTTCATTGCTGGAGTTGTATTAGTTCAAACCCCAATTTCTTGTTCAGGATTCCGATTGCTCAGTTACCTTCCTCCAGTAAGGAGAATATTTTTTTTTCCTTTAATGGTATTTGTTAAGTACCTACTATGCATCATGCACTGTACTAAGCACTCAGGTAGATACAAACTAATCAGGTTGGACATAGTCCATGTCCCATATGGGGCTCACAGTCATTCAGTTCATTCAATCGTACTTATTGAGCGCTTACTGTGTGTAGAGCACTGTACTAAGCGTTTATCCCCAGTCTTAATCCCCAGTTTACAGATGAGGTAACTGAGGCTGAGAGAAGTGAAGTGACTTGTCCAAGGTCACCCATCAGACAGGTGACAGAGCTGGGATTAAAACCCAGATCCTTCCAAGTCCCAGGCCGGTGCTTTTTCCACTAGACCGCGCCGCTTCTCAAGACTGCAGAGTATTTGGGGAGTTCCCATCTGGGAAACTGAGGTAAAGCCAGGGTTTAGCACAATAATAGTTGCTTAATGCCATAATTCTCAAATCATCATTAGGATCCTGAGAGAAGTTTCAGGTTTATACGGATTTATAACACTTATGTACATATCCATATTTTTTATGCCAATGTCTGTCTTCCCTTCTGGACTGTCAGCTCCTAGAGGGCAGGGAATGTGCCTATGGACTTTTTTGTAATGATAATAATAATAATGATGGCATTTGTTAAGCACTTACTATGTGCAGAGCACTGTTCTAAGCGCTGGGGGGGTTACAGGGTGATCAGGTTGTCCCACGTGGGGCTCACAGTCTTAATCCGCATTTTACAGATGAGGTAACTGAGGCTCAGAGAAGTGAAGTGACTTGCCCAAGGTCACACAGCAGACATGTGGTGGAGTTGGGATTCGAACCCATGACCTCCGACTCCAAAGCCCGGGCTCTTTCCACTGAGCCATACTGCTCCTAGTGTACTCTCCCAAGCCCTGCACATCCTAAGTGCTCAATAAATACCATCGATTGACCGATTCGCTGAACGATTAAAAAGCTCTCTTTCATCAATCAATCAATCAATCAATCAATCAATCGTATTTATTGAGCACTTACTATGTGCAGAGCACTGTACTAAGCACTTGGGAAGTACAAATTGGCAACATATAGAGACAGTCCCTACCCAACAGTGGGCTCACAGTCTAAAAGGGGGAGACAGAGAATAAAACCAAACATGCTAACAAAATAAAATAAATAGGATAGATATGTACAAGTAAAATAAATAAATAAATAGAGTAATAAATATGTACAAGCATATATACATATATACAGGTGCTGTGGGGAAGGGAAGGAGGTAAGATGGGGGGATGGAGAGGGGGATGAGGGGGAGAGGAAGGAAGGGGCTCAGTCTGGGAAGGCCTCCTGGAGGAGGTGAGCTCTCAGCAGGGCCTTGAAGGGACATGACACCCAGACCTGAAATTACTTTCAGTGAAGGAGAGATGTGCGGGAAACATTTGAAAAATCCATTCAGTAGATCCCCCGAATAATCCAAAAATGCAGAGATGAGCGCTTCCTTGTTCAGGTGAACTAGGAACATGGCGAGGCTGTACTCAAAGACCAGATAATTTGAGAGCCCATCAAATTGCACACACCGTACTAGGCGCTTGGAGAAGTAGAAGAGAAGCACAGATTGCTTCTACTCAAGTAGGCTTTACCCTTAGGACAAAGAAGCTGAGACTTTGGAAAGGCTGACAGGTTGGTTTTTTTCCCTGCCGATAATGCCCGGCTAGACGAATGATAGATTGTATTACAAATCATTCAGCTCTTCTGAGAGGTTGCTTAGTTGGTTTAAACATGCCTCCTCCTTCCCAGAACCAGCGGTCATCACTAGCAGATGTTTTGTTGCGGGAAGGGCGGTGGAGAAATGGCAAATACAGGGCCGGAGTGAAAAATAGTAGAACTACCGGAGAATCAATCAATCGTATTTATTGAGCGCTTACTATATGCAGAGCACTGTACTAAGCGCTTGGGAAGTACAAATTGGCATCACATAGAGACAGTCCCTACCCAACAGTGGGCTCACAGTCTAAAAAGCAGCGTGGTCTAGTGGACAGAGCCCAGGGCTGGGAGACAGAGGGTCATGGGTTCTAATTCCGACTCTGCCGCTTGTCTGCTGGGTGACTTGGGGCAAGTCACTTTAATTCTCTGTGCCTCAGTTACCTCATCTGTGAAATGGGGATTGAGACTGTGAGCCCTACGTGGGACAGGGACTGTATCTAACTCTGTCTGTAATAATAATAATAATAATAATGGCATTTATTAAGCGCTTACTATGTGCAAAGCACCGTTCTAAGCGCTGGGGAGGTTACAAGGTGATCAGGTTGTCCCACGGGGGGCTCACAGTCTTAATCCCCATTTTACAGATGAGGTAACTGAGGCCCAGAGAAGTTAAGTGACTTGCCCAAAGTCACACAGCTGACAAATGACAGAGTCAGGATACGAACCCATGACCTTTGACTCCAAAGCCAGTGCTCTTTCCACTGAGCCATGCTGCTTCCCCGATTTGATTATCGATTTGGTTTGATTTGATTGTGATTTGTAATAATGATGATACTATTTGTTAAGCACTTTACTATGTTCCAAGCACTGAATCCACCCCATTTAGTACAGTGCTAGGCACATAGTAAGGGCTTAACAAAGACCACTATTATTATTATTATCAATCAATCAGTGGTATTGTTTACTGTGTGCAGAGCATTGTATTAAGCACTGGGGAGAGTACAAAATGACAGTATTAGCAGATGCTTCCCTGCCCATAAGGAGCTTACAGTGTAGAGCTCGTTAAAAAGAATTAACTCAATTATTTAATAGAGTTAAATAGAATTGTGCAGGAAATGGATCTGTCATCTTACTGCTTTTCTGGTGCTTTGGATAGTCTTCTACGAATTCCACCCATGCACCCCTCAAAAACAATTCATCTTTTTGTTGCTGCATTTATTTACTATTGTATTTAAGAGCACTGTTCTAAGCACTGGGATAAATACAAATTAAGCAAGTCCCACACAGTTCCTGCACCGCATGGAACTCACAGTCTAAGAGGAGGAACAGATGTGGAATTCCATTTTACAGTGAGGAAACTGAGGCCCAGAAAAGTTAAGTGACTTGCCCAGGGTCACAGAGCAAGCAAGTTCAGCATTAGAACTCAGGTCCTCTGACTCACAGGCCTGTGCTGTTTCCCCTAGGCCACGCTGCTTCTCTTCACTTCACTGCTTTGACGGTAAGTAGCAAATATAGTAGGGGCCTTGAATCAATCAATCAGTCAATCAATCAGTGGAATTTATTGAACCCTCACTGTGCGGTTGGGAGAATTCTTGAAGAAATGTAGAAATGCAGTTCCGCTTGGTTTTCTAACGCAAAGGCTTTTCCCAAGATGTATACAGGTTGTTAGTTGTTTTAAAATCTTGCTGGTTTTCTCCTCAGGATATAAAACATCCAATAAGCCCCCATCTCTCTTCCCTTCCCCCAGTCTCCTGGACCCTCACAGGTTCTTTTGGTGAAGATCTGTGAAAAATATCACCGACATTTGCAAGCCGCTCTTTGTTAGCAGGTTCCTTTGAAGTTACCTCCGCTTTGAGCCAAAAATATGATTCCCTGCTTTGGGGAATTTTCTTTTTTGAGTAGGACAAAAAGAGGAGCCTTTGAAAATATGCAAGGTGTTATTGAAATGTGAGCTGCGGTGTCTTAAAATGTGTTTTTAAAGAGCTGATGGACTCATGCATCTTCAAACAAGGACGACACATTAATTGGATGAAAATGGTGTAAAACAAAATATGACTCCCAGTAGCTACTAAATGGTAATAGATGGGAGCAGATGAGGCTATAGAGTTATAGACCCCTCAAGCCAACAAGGTTTTTCTATCCTCTGTCCTCCATATTAAGGAATAAAATTTCCAGTCTCTCGCACTCTCCCCTAATTTACAAACATCTAGTCACACACACACACACACACACACAAAATGCAAATTCTGCTCTCTTGGTCACCCGAGAATTTACGTGGAGGTTAAATGACAGTACGAAATAAAACAAAGCGAATCAAATGAACAGCTGTTCTGACGACGACTTCTCATTTAATCTCCTCTCAAATGTGGCTGGTCACTGCAGATGGAAAACAGTATTCTCCACAACACCGACCCAAATGTTAGAGACCAGATGTTAGCTGAAGAACGGTGACATTATTTTCATTCCGCCTCCGTGTCAGACCCCGGTCCCGGCCCCAGTTTAAACTTAACAGCAAGAGGAGAAATGGCCTTTGAGATGGAAGAGTGGCCAATAAATTAGATAGAATCTTTAGCGTTAAGCTGATTTCTTCTCAGCCGCCGCGCCTGAGCTGTTCTGTAGAAGAAAGGAGCAGCACAAACATCCCTGCAAGTTGATTTCAATTTCACCCTTTAGGGCAAGGGTTGATAGTGTATTTGTGGCAATGGTTTAATTAATCAATGGTATTCACTGAGTGTTTACTGAGGGCAAGGCACTGTACTAACCGCTTCAGAAAGAACAGTATGATAAAGTTTGGTAGGCCTGATCCTTGCCCACAAGGAGCTTACAGTCTAATAACAATAATAATAATGGCATTTGTTAAGCCCCTACTATGTGCAAAGCGCTGTTCTAGGCGCTGATAATAATAGTCTAATAATACGAAGAATGAGAATGGCATTTATTAAGTGCTTACTATGTGCAAAGCACTGTTCTAAGGGCTGGGGAGGTTACAAGGTGATCAGGTTGTCCCATGGGGGGCTCAGTCTTAATCCCATTTTACAGATGAGGGAACTGAGGCACAGAGAAGTTGTGACTTGCCCAAAGTCACACAGCTGACAATTGGCGGAGCCAGGACTTGAACCCATGACCTCTGACTCCAAAGCCCGGGCTCTTTCCACTGAGCCATGCTGCTTCCACAGGAGTAGCAGTGGGATTTAGTCATTACTCTCCTTCTTAACCATTCAGACAGCCAGCTTCTCTGAATTGTTTTATTCCTGTGCATCCAAAGTTCCCACCTTATTTCCTGGAGGCAGTTCAAGCGTGGAGACTGGGCTCTCTCCATCCCAGTGCCAGATTTTGGAGCTTCCCGAAGTGAAGAAAGGGATCGGATGAGTTTTCAAAGTAAACAGCCATTTGCCAAAGGGACAAAAACGCTGGCGTGATGCCGCCTTCTGGTTTTGGACAAAATAAAAAAAACTCCGGGAATTGTTCGAAAGGAAGCTGTAGGTTCGGTGCTGTTCCTACTTTGGTGGCAATCTAAGTGAAACTTTAAAATAATTGTGCTGGTTAAGCAGTTAAACCTGTTAATGGTCATCCCCCATTATAATCTTCTTTGAGCAGGAGAATCTCTTTTGATAATTATGGTATTTTTGAAGGGTTTACTCTGTACCATGTGCTGGGCTGAACAGAGGTGAATATAAGATAACACTGAATTTTAAGTGCCTTGTGGGCAAGGCCTGTAGACTATAAGCTTGATGTGGGCAGGGAATGTGTCTATCAACTGTGTCACTACTCTCCCAAGCGCTTAATACAGTGATCTGCATATAGTAAGTGTTCAATAAATACGAGTGATTAACAGATTGGAATGTGTCTATAAACTCTTCCATATTGTTCTCTCCAAGCACCTAGTACAGTGTTTAAGCACATAGTAAGTGCCCAATAAATGCCACTGATTGGCCAATTGATTTAAATTCTAGAAGTACTTAGAGTCCTCTGCTGTGTAATTTACTTTGTCTTCCCCTTCGTTTTTAAAGTCCTTTGTCTGACTTGAAAAGAGTAATTAGGTCTCTCGTGAGAACACTGCCATTTTGCTGAATGGGATGTGAAAGATGACCGAAAATTAAGTACTGTGTCTAAACATATCCACAAAGTAATGAAATTCAAAATCTTTCACTAACGGTACATATTGAACGGTTATTTGACCACGTAGCTGTGTTTCTTACATATTTTGTCACTGTTTTTTTGGGTATTTTTTATATTGTTTAGGTACATTTTGTGGTTCTTGGGAATGTGTGAATTCACTTGACGTTATTTCCCAGGGGAAACTACCCTTCATCTAGCATCCTTTCAGTTAACACTCTATTTTCATGAAACTACACGGAATGACCCACTCGGGTGGGATGTGTGTGTGTTTGTGTGTGTGGTATTTATTAAGCGCTTCCCCTCTTAGGATGTCACCTGGAGATTTTCTGGTCCTCTACCAGTCTCCCGGGAGGGAGAGTCAAGACGAGGCCTTCCCATTCCATTCCTAGCTTGGGCAGTGGCTAGTGTGTGA
The DNA here is from genome assembly GCF_015852505.1 of Tachyglossus aculeatus. Lineage (NCBI taxonomy): Eukaryota > Metazoa > Chordata > Mammalia > Monotremata > Tachyglossidae > Tachyglossus > Tachyglossus aculeatus. The sequence goes on from NC_052067.1 coordinate 4,919,404, forward strand.
CAGACCATCTGCTCCAACTCAAAACCCACCTGTGCTGGGCAACAGCAGCATGGGAAAGAGTCTATAGACTCTTAGCGTTTAGAACAGTGCTTTGCACATAGTCAGCGCTTAATAAATGCCATTATTATAAAGAGTCTAGGGTGGAGATTCGAGTTGACTGCACGGAAGGCGGAGATGGTAAACCACTTCCAGATTTTTACCAAGAAAACTCTATGGATTCACTACCAGAACGATCGCAGAGGGAAAGTGAGGCTTTCTGGGAGAGATCAATCAATCAATCAATCAATCGTATTTATTGAGCGCTTACTGTGTGCAGAGCACTGTACTAAGCGCTTGGGAAGTCCAAGTTGGCAACATATAGAGACGGTCCCTACCCAACAGTGGGCTCACAGTCTAGAAGGGGGAGACAGAGAACAAAACCAAACATACTCACAAAATAAAATAAATAGAATCGATATGTACGAGTAAAATAAATCAATCAATAAATAGAGTAATAAATATGTACAAACATATATACATATATACAGGTGCTGTGGGGAAGGGAAGGAGGTAAGATGGGGGGATGGTGAGGGGGACGAGGGGGAGAGGAAGGAAGGGGCTCAGTCTGGGAAGGCTGGGAGAGATGTATCCATTAAATCGCTATAGGTTGGATTTGACTCCAGGGCATAAAAGACAATTAAGCACTTACTATGTGCCAGGCACCTTTCTGAGCACTGATAAAATAATCGGGTTGGACACAGGCTGTGTCCCACCTGGGGCTCATGGTCATAATCCTCATTTTGTAAGTGGCCCTATAGCACAAGGTTTAGATCACTGGTCCTGTAAGCCAGGGGTCGTGAGTTCAAATCTCACTAGGGCCTTCTGTACTACTTTTAGAGAATCAGCGTGGCTCAATGGAAAGAGCCAGGGCTTTGGAGTCAGAGGTCATGGGTTCAAATCCCAGCTCCGCCAGTTGTCAGCTGTGTGACTCTGGGCAGGTCACTTAACTTCTCTATGCCTCAGTTCCCTCATCTGTAAAATGGGGATGAAGACTGTGAGCCCCATGTGGGACAACCTGATCATCTTATATCCCCCCAGCGCTTAGAACAGTGCTTTGCACATAGTAAGCACTTAACAAATACCATCATCATCATCACTTTCCAGATGAGGTAATTGAGGCATAGAGAAGTGAAGTGACTTGCCCAAGGTCACCCAGCAGACAATAATAATAATAATGATGGCATTTATTAAGTGCTTACTATGTACAAAGCACTGTTCAAAGCGCTGGGGAGGTTACAAGGTGATCAGGTCCCATGGGGGGCTCACAGTCTAAATCCCCATTTTATAGATGAAGTACCTGAGGCACAGAGAAGTTAAGTGACTTGCCCAAAGTCACACAGCTGACAATTGGTGGAGGTGGGATTTGAACCCATGACCTCTGACTCCAAAGCCCGGGCTCTCTCCACTGAGCCATGCTGCTTCCCTAAGACAAGTCATGGAGCCAGGTCTAGAAATCAGGTCCTTTTGACTTCTTAGACCTATGCTCTGTCCACTGGGCTACACTGCTCCTCCATTTTTCTCATCCTGTTGAAATCCCCATTTTTTGACTTCTGAGATTCTTGTCTACAAGACCTACTGTCGTGTTTCTAAAGAGGAGCAGGGCGGTTTTATCGCCTCATTATTTTTACCACCCAGGAGTTACCGTGTATTGAAACCATGAGGAAGCTTAAAGCTTTGCGTTCTCCAACTGGGCAGAATGACCTTAGAGGATGTGGGGGCAATGTTTAGAGGAGCAGGGTGGCCTAGTGTCAAGAGCACAGGTCTGGGTTCTAATCCCGGCTCTGCCATTTGTTTGCGGGGTGACCCTGGGCAAGTCACAACAGCTCTGGGCCTCAGTTTCCTCAGCTGTAAAGTGGGGATTCAATACCTGTTCTCCCTCCTACTTAGATTGTGAGCCCCATGTTGGACAGGAATTGCATCTGACCTGATTACCTTAGTAACCTCTTGCCCACAACCTGCCCCCGGCCTGGATCATCCTCCCTCCTCCTTTCCAACAGATTCTCTCCCCCAATTCAAAGCATTATTGAAGACCCATCTCCTCCAAGAGGCCTTCCCTGACTAAACCCTCCTTTTCTCTTCTCCCACTCCCTTCTGCTTCGCCCTGACTTGCTCCCTTTATTCATTCCCCTTCCAGCCCTACACCATTTATGTACATATCTGTCATTTATTTCTATTAATGTCATTGTGGGCAGGGAAGGTGTCTGTTATAATGTTATACCATACTCTCCCAAGCTCTTAGTACAGTTCACTGCATTCAGTAAGCGCCCAATAAATGTGATTGATTGACCGTCTGGATGATCTAGTAAGTACTGAACGAATACCATTAAAAAAGAAAAGTCACGAAAGTCGGCAGAGGTGTGCGCTACGAAGAGCTTCCTGTCGTTTCCCTTCCCACTCCCAACCCGGCATCACAGTGGGTACTTCTTAGTGGACAGAGCATGGGCTTGGGAGTCATAGGTTGTGGGTTCTAATCCTGCTCTGCCACTTGTCAGGTTGTGGCTCTGGACAAGTCACTTAACTTCTTCTGCCTCAGTTCCCTCATCTGTAAAATGGGGATTAAGACTGTGAGCCTCACATGGGGCAACCTGATTACCTTGTATCTACTCCAGCAATTAGAACAGTGCTTGTCGCAGAGTAAGCACTTAACAAATGCCATTATCATTATTATTATTATTTTTACTTTAGCTGGAGGTCATTACCCCTTTTCCCCCACTCCTGGCCCCCCATTAGAGAAGCAGGTTGGACACAGACCCTGTCGTGCGTGGGGCTCACAGTCTTAATCTTCATTTTCCAGATGGGATAACTGAGGCACAGAGGTATTGAAGTGGCTTGCCCAAGGTCACACAGCCGACATGTGGCAGAGCCGGGGTTAGAACCCAGGTCCTTGTGATTTCCAGGCCCATGCTCCACTAGGCCATGCTGCTTCCCTTTCTTCGAAGGCTTCCCATCTCTTTTCCCAACTCTGAGAGTCGCAAGCATGAAAAAGGGTGGTGGGAAATTCAGGGGGATTGGAAATCTGCTCTGTTCTCCATCTCCTTAATCTTGGAAAAAACTCTCCGAGGAAAACCACTAACCATTCTCATGCCAAAGCACTTTGAGATACACTTAGGCAACTTTTGTGAATGACCCTTTGTGGTTTCTTTTAACCTTCCCATCTAGGGATACTTTTTCCATTACCTCTGTTTGATTTGTATGATCAAGTGTTGTTTTGTTTCAATTGGAATGGCTTGCGGAATGCCTGCTTATATACCTGCAATCCCAAGAGAGAGCTGTGAAAGCAAGATGTCGCCTCCCAGAAGGCTGGTCTCTGGAGAACACATTGTGAATAAATAACGTTCCCCCTTTCCTTTACTTTTTCATTTAAAAGAAAAAAGGGACAGACCGTCTGGATTTGGATAAATAGGACCTATTTTTCTTTTACTTCCTTGGTTTCCAAAGGGGAAAGAGACTGGAGATTCTTTCTCAGGAAAATGCATTCTATGGATCCGCCCAAAGATGTGGGATTTTATTATGCTCTTCACTTGATTTATGAGTCATAAAGAACCTTTGTGCCGAATCTAGCCAGTGCTTAAGCCAACAGACTGACTTTAAAGATATGCTTTGGTCATAATTCTCTCCGCCCAGGAGAGATCCACGGGGAATTACTGAGAGGACGCGAGACCCGTGTCTTTCAAAGTTAAATTTGATAAAGGGAGGTTTACCTGAAACGTCGTCAGATAGAAAGGCACTAAAGGAGTCCATCCCCATGGAGTTCCAACAGGGGCAAAAATAACAGAGCCACGTTAATTCGCGGGTGTTTTTTTTTAATATCTTTTCTGGATTCTGCTTTTATTTCTGCAAGATGGATGTGTCCAGAAAGATCACCTATCTCGCCGCGGACCCCTCGCCCACGTCCTGCCTCTGGCCTGGAAATTTCTCTCTCTTCAGATCCGACAGACAATGACTCTCCCCTCCTTCAAAGCCTAATCGAAGGCCCGTCTCCTCCAAGAGGTCTTCCCAGACTAAACCCCTCGTTTCCTCTTCTCCTCTTCTGACCCTCCCTGACTCTCTCCCTTGGTTCTTCCCCCCTCCCAGTCCCCCACCACTTATGTTCATATCCATAATCTATTTATTTGTATTGATGTCTATCTGCCACCATCTAGACTTGTAAGCTTGTTGTTGGCAGGGACTGTGTCTGCTTATTGTTGTATTGTACTCTCCCAAGTGCTTAGTACAGTGTGCCGCACACAGTAAGCGCTCAATAAAAATGATTGATTGAGATGTGGCGGTAGCGGTCAGAGGTTGAGGGTTCAAATCCCGGCTCTGCCATTTGTCAGCTGTGTGACTTTGGGCAAGTTGCTTCACTTGTCTGGGCCTAGTTACCTCATCTGTAAAATGGGGATTAAGACTGTGAGCCCCTTGTGGGACAAATACCACAATTATTATTTTATTATTATTAACATAAGCTCCTTGTGGGCAGAGAGGGCGTCTTTTCTTTCTGTTGTATTTTCCCTGTGGATGTTCAACTTATAAGTAGGGTTTTACAGAGCCAAGAAGATGCTCTGAAATTTACAATTACAGGAAACTTTTCTAGAGAAAAGCAATGTTTGATCCTGATCACTTTGTAACCTTCCCAGCGCTTAGAACAGTGCTTTGCACATAGTAAGCGCTTAATAAATGCAGTTATTATTATTATTATTAGCGATGCCGGTGGTGGTGGTGGGTTGTCTGTTGCTTTAAAAGTGTCTGTTTATTGTCATGTTGTACTCTCCGAAGCACTTACTGCAGTGCTTTGCATGCAGTTAGGGCTCAATAAATATGCTTGAATGAATGAACCCTGACTCCATTCTCATTTTTTCCCAAAAGAACCTGATCTCCCATCTGTTTGGATGAGCCAGGCGGTCTGTAACAGACCACTTTATTCTGTAAATGGCTCTTTTCTTAGGTAATGGGCTTTTACTCAGTTCTGAAACACAATCACAGAGGTAAACAATAGCAGGCACCCAGAGAAATGGAGAGATGTAGTCAGAGAAGAAAAGCAACCATTACACCCCGGGCTTTATTTTTTAACAAATGTACCTCCAAAAAAGCCACATCAAAGCCACCACCTAACTATAGAATTTACTCAAGATGTGGGTATTATTATGCATTTAAATCATGGATCAAACATTGCTTTTCTCTAGAAAAGTTTCCTGTAATTGTAAATTTCAGAGCATCTTCTTGGCTCTGTAAAGCCCTACTTATAAGTTGAACATCCACAGGGAAAATACAACAGAATGAAAAGACACTCTCTCTGCCCACAAGGAGCTTATGTTAATAATAATAAAATAATAATTGTGGTATTTGTTAAGCGCTTACATGTGCCAGACACTGTACTAAGCACTGGTGTGGATACAAGCAAGTCAGGGTGGACATAGTCCCTGTCTCATGTGGGACTCACAGTCTTAATCCCCAATTTACAGCTGAGATAACCGAGGCCCAGAGAAGTAAAGAGACTCGCTCGAGGTCACACAGCAGATGAGTGGCGGAGCCGGAATTAGAACCCGTGACCTTCCGACCCCCAGGCCTGTGCTTTATCCGCTATCCCATGAGCCTCACAGTAGGAGGGAGGCCAGGTATTGAATCCTCATTTTACAGTTGAGGAAACGGAGACGCAGAGAAGTGAAGTGAGTTGCCCAAGGTCACACGGCAGGCGGAGCCGGGATTAGTACTCAGATCCTCGGGTTCTCAAACCGGGCTCCATCATCCAAGCCGATTCTTGAACAGGGCTGTCCATTGCTGAGTGGGAGGGGTGAGGAGATGGGAGGAATATTTGTCATCAGTGGGAACAGGTGGGATAATCAATCAATCAATCAATCAATCAATCGTATTTACTGAGCGCTTACTGTGTGCAGAGCACTGTACTAAGCGCTTGGGAAGTACAAGTTGGCAACATATAGAGACAGTCCCTACCCAACAGTGGGCTCACAGTCTGTAACCGGCAGGTTGCTAGGGAGGGAATGGTGGCAGTGGACCAGTTCAGAGAACAGTGATTGGAGAAATAATAAGAATGTCTGCTTTCTTATTCATTCATTCATTCAATCGTATTTTTTGAACACTTACTGTGTGCAGAGCACTGTACTAAGCGCTTGGAAGGTAGAATTCAGCAATAGAGACAGTCCCTGCCCACACTGGGCTCACAGTCTAGAAGGGGGGAGACAGACAACAAAACAAGTATACAGGCATCAAAATAAATAGCATTATAGATACATACACATCAAAACAAATAAACAGACATCAATATAAATAAATGCAATGATAGATTCATTCATTCATTCAATCGTATTTATTGAGTGCTTACTGTGTTCAGAGCACTGGACTAAGCGCTTGGGAAGTCCAAGTTGGCAACATATAGAGATGGTACCTACTCAACAGTGGGCTCACAGTCTTGAAGGGGGAGACAGACAACAAAACAAAACATATTAACAAAATAAAATAAATAGAATAAATATGTACAAATAAAATAAATAAATAGAGTAATAAATACGTACAAACATATATGCATATATACAGGTGCTGTGGGGAGGGGAAGGAGGGAAGGCAAGGGGATGGGGAGGGGGAGGAAGGAGAGAGGATAGATATGTACATATATATACAAGTGCTCATCCTGGCTCTTCCATTTGTCTACTGCTACTACTAATAATGATGGCATTTGTTAAGTGTTTATTCATTCATTCATTCAATCATATTTATTGAGCACTTACTGTGTACAGAGCACTGTACTAAGCGCTTGGGAAGTACAAATTTGCAACATATAGAGATGGTCCCTACCCGACAGCGGGCTCACAGTCTAGAAGGGGTGGGGGGGGACAGAAAACAAAACAAAACATATTAACAAAATAAAATAAATAGAATAAATATGTACAAATAAAATATATAAATAAATAGAGTAATAAATATGTGCAAACATATATACATATATACAGGTGCTGTGGGGAGGGGAAGGAGGTAAGGCGGGGGGATGGGGAGGGGGGAGAGGAAGGAGGGGGTCAGTGTGGGAAGGCCTCCTGGAGGAGGTGAGCTCTCAGCAGGGCTTTGAAGGGAGGAAGAGAGCTAGCTTGGCGGATGTGCGGAGGGAGGGCATTCCAGGTTAGGGGGAGGACGTGGGCCGGGGGTCGACGGCAGGACAGGTGAGAACGAGGTACGGTGAGGAGGTGAGCGGCAGAGGAGCGGAGGATGCGGGCTGGGCTGGAGAAGGAGAGAAGGGAGGTGAGGTAGGAGGGGGCGAGGGGATGGATGGACAGCCTGGAAGCCCAGGGTGAGGAGTTTTTGCCTGTTGCGTAGGTTGATTGGTAGCCACTGGAGATTTTTGAGGAGGGGAGTGACATGCCCAGAGCATTTCTGCACAAAGACGATCTGGGCAGTGGATTTGGGAGATGTGTACTACACGTCTCACTTCAGGACCTAAGTACAGTGCCAAGTGCTTAGTACAGTGCTCAAGTGCTTAGCACAGTGCTCTGCACACAGTAAGCACTCAATGAATGCGATTGAATAAATGACCCATTTCAGGTACTGGGATGTTGACACATTGTCAATCATTCATTCATATTTATTGATCGCTTACCGTGTGCAGAGCACTGTACTAAGCACTTGAATTGGCAGATTCCATTTCAGCCTTCAATTCCCATCCACGCCCCCACGACCACTGGAAGAAGCAGTGGCTCAGTGGTAAGAGCACGGGCTTTGGAGTCAGAGGTCATGGATTCGAATCCTGACTCCAACATATGTCTGCTGTGTGACCTTGGGCAAGTCACTTAACTTCTCTGAGCCTCAGTTACCTCATCTGTAAAATGGGGATTACGACTGTGAGCCCCATGTGATCACCTTGTGTCCCCCCCAGCACTTAGAACAGTGCTTTGCACACAGTAAGTGCTTAACAAATGCCATTATTATTATTATTATTAAGTCTCCAGATTAAAAAGGGAGAAGGGATGTGACGAGGCAAGAGGTTGTTGTTGATGTGTTAGTATCCCTGGGCAGCAGCTATCGATCTCATGGTCTCCTGGGTCAATTAGGAGATTCCCCTGCACTCAAACTAATGCTAACACCTCTTCTTCTCCTAGTCTATTATTTTTTATCCCTCCTGTGCTGAGATATGACAATGAGCTACTACCAATTAATTCTCCACCCACCTCCCATAGTGTCCTAGCTAATGAAATCATAGGCCCTTAAGACTCAGGAAATTCTATAAATTTAATAATAATGATAATAATGGTAGCATTTATTAAGTGCTTACTATGTGCAAAGCACTGTTCTAAGCGCTGGAGAGGTTACAAGGTGATCCGGTTGTCCCATGGGGGGGGGGCTCACCGTTTTAATCCCCATTTTACAGATGAGGTAACTGAGGTCCAGAGAAGTTAAGTGACTTGCCCGAAGTCACACAGCTGGCAATTGGTGGAGACGGGATTTGAACCCATGGCCTCTGACTCCAAAGCGTGTGCTCTTTCCACTGAGCCACGCTAAATTTCATTCATTCATTCATTCAGTCGTATTTATTGAGCACTTACTGTGCGCAGAGCACTGTACTAAGTGCTTGGGAAGTACAAGTTGGCAACATATAGAGACGGTCCCTACCCAACAGCTTGTGTATCTCTCAGGCAGGTCTGATTCCATTTTTGCCCCTATGATTAAGGGCTCTCAACATTCATTCATTCATTCAATCATATTTATTGAGCGCTTACTGTGTGCAGAGCACTGTACTAAGCGCTTGGGAAGTACAAGTCAGCAACATATAGAGACGGTCCCTACCCAACACCGGGCTCACAGTCTAGAAGGGGGAGACAGACAACAAAACAAAACATGCAGACAGGTGTCAAAATCGTCAGAACAAATAGAAATATAGCTATATGCACATCACCCAGAATGTTGTAAGATATAACTCAAGGATGAAATGTACAATGCCTCAGTGCAGAGGTGATGACAACCTGCTACATGGTATTCCTCACACTGATAAATTATCCCCTAGGTCTAGTCATTTTTATTTATTCTCTGGGTTCTCTTCACTAGAATAAAATGGTCCTCCTTATTCTCCACATTGAATCATAAACTCAGATAGGGCAGCAGTGTGGCCTAGTGGAAAGATTTTGGGCACAGAGTCGGTGGAACTGGGTTCTAATCCCGTTTCCACCGCTTACTGGCTGTGTGACTAAGCCTCACTTCTCTGGGCCTCAGTTCCATTGTCTGCAAGATGGGGATTCAGTACCTGTTCTCCCTCTTTGAGCTCCCCAACGCTCAGTACAGTGGTTGGCATGTAGTAAGCACTTAAATACTACAGGTATTCTGCCAAATTACCAGAGCAAATAGGACCAGAACATTGAGCAAGGGAGGCTTAAGAAAAAGAGCACCTCTATGGCGATGTCCTCTCCCCCAACACTTAGTACAGTGCTCTGCACGTGAGAAATGCTCAATAAATACCATTGGTTAACTGAAGATTGTTATGTAGGTCATCCCAGCTCTACCACTTCAATCAGTTGTATTGAGCGCTTGTTGTGGACAGAGCACTGTATAATATAATAGGTTCTGCTGTGTGACCTTGGGCAGGTCACTTCACAGCCCCTAGTAGTGCTTAACAAATACCTTTAATATGCCCTGACCGCAATAGGCACTAGAGCTCACCTCCTCCAGGAGGCCTTCCCAGACTGAACCCCCTCCTTCCTCTCCCCCTCCCCATCTCTCCAGCCCTACCTCCTTCCCCTCTCCACAGCACCTGTATATATGTTTGTACAGATTTATTACTCTATTTTACTTGTACATATTTACTATTCTATTTATTTTATTTTGTTAATATATTTCGTTTTTTGTTGTCTGTCTCCCCCTTCTAGACCGTGAGCCTTCTGTTGGGTAGGGACCATCTCTATATATTGCCAACTTGTACTCCCAAGCGCTTAGTCCAGTGCTCTGCACACAGTAAGCGCTCAGTAAATACGATTGAGTGAATGAATGAATGAATAATATGTACTGCAGATGAGAGGAAGCAGCATGGTTCAGTGGAAAGAGCCCGGGCTTTGGAGTCAGAGGTCGTGGGTTCAAATCCCGGCTCCGCCACTTGCCTGCTGTTTGACTTTGGGCAAGTCACTTAACTTCTCTGTGCCTCGGTTACCTTACCTGTAAAATGGGGATTAAGACTGTGAGCCCCATGTGGGACAACCTGATCACCTTGTAATCTCCTCAGCGCTTAGAACAGGGCTTTGCACATAGTAAGCACTTAATAAATGCCATCATTATCATAAAAGCTAGAGAACATAAAAGTTAGAGAAGCAGTGTGGCTCAGTGGAAAGAGCACGGGCTTGGGAGTCAGAAGTCATGGGTTCTAATCCCTGCTCCACCATATGTTTGATGTGTGACCTTGGACAAGTCACTTAACTTCTCTGTGCCTCAGTTACCTCATCTGTAAAATGAGGATGAAGACTGTGAATCCCACGCAGGACAACCTGATCACCTTGTATCCCCTCCAGTGCTTAGAACAGTGCTTCACACATAGTAAGCTCTTAGCAAATGTCATCATTAGTATTACTATTATTAAAAGATGTTTTTTATGGCATTTATAAAACGCTTACTATGTGCCAGGCACTGTTCTAAGCACTCGGGGTAGATTACAAGCTAATCAGGTTGGACACAGTCCCTGTCTCACATGGGGCTCACAGGCTTAACACCCATTTTACAGATGAGGTAACAGGCTCAGAAAAGTGAAGTGACGTGCTCAGCAGACATAGAGAGGAGCTAGGATTCAAACTCAGGTCCTTGGGACTCCCAGGGCCATGCTCTATCCACAAGGCCACGTATCTCTATTTATTCTGTCCATGAACTACCAACGAGGCCCGCAGTGCATCTCCAAATAGTCGTCAAGAAGTGGAATGATATTCACACAAAATGAACCCACTGGGCTGATCAATGAGGTGGTAATGATGGTGGGGCAAGTTCAAAGAAACCTCACTACAAGAGACTAAGATCCAAAAATCCAGGGTCCTGAAAGTCAGCGTTTAATCAATCTGTGCTCACAATTTTAAATTAATTTGACAAGTTAAACTTTAAGTCCACGATGGGATGAAAAAACATATCAGATTTGATTAGAGACATTCTCAGTGGTTTACTTTGCATACCTGCATTTCTCATTACATCTCCCTGGCAATGGGAAATTAAAGAAGGGTTCCACCCAGAGAAAAAGGAGAGAGGAAAAGGAGAAAAAGAAAAAAAAGGGAATAAAGGAGGAGATTGAGACTAGTCAGAGCACGTGGCCCATTTCTGGAGTCATAAGCAGCGTGGCTCAGTGGAAAGAGCCCGGGCTTTGGAGTCAGAGTTCATGGGTTCAAATCCCAGCTCTGCCAATTGTCAGCTATGTGACTTTGGGCAAGTCACTTAACTTCTCTGTGCCTCAGTTCCCTCATCTGTAAAACGGGGATTAAGATTGTGAGGCCCCCGTGGGACAACCTGATCACCTTGTAATCTCCCCAGCGCTTAGAACAGTGCTTTGCACATAGTAAGTGCTTAATAAACGCCATCATTATTATAAGCTCTTAGAAGTCAGGAATTGCTTTTACTAAATTCCATCACACCCTCCCAAGCACTGAGTTCAGTGCTCTATGTATTCATTCATTCATTCAATCGTATTTATTGAGTGCTTACTGTGTGCAGAGACTGTACTAATCGCTTGGAAAGTACAATTCGGCAACAGATAGAGACAATCCCTACCCAACAACGGGCTCACAATCTAGAAGTAGGTTGTAATCAATCAGTGTTATGCATTGAGCACTTAAGGTGTGCAGAGCACTGTACTAAAAGCTTGGGAGAGTACGATATAATAGAGTTGGTAGACATGCTTCCTGCCCACGAGGAGCTTACAGTCTGGAGGAGGAGGTGGGCATGAAAATAAATAACAGAGAGGTCATTGTGGACAGGGAATGCATCTGTTTATTGTTGTACTGCACTTTCCCATGTGCTTCGTGCAGTGCTCTGCACATAGTAAACGCTCAGTAAATAGGATTGAATGAATGAGTGAATGAATGAAATGGCAGACTGTAAGGAAATGTACATGGATGCTGTGGGGCTGAGAGTGGGGCGAATAATTGGTATTTGAAGAGTACAGTAGAGAAGTAGCATGACTTCATGGAAAGAGCCCAGACTTGGGAGTCAGAGGTCATGGGTTCTAATCCGGCCTCTGCCTCTTGTCATTCATTCATTCAATCATATTTATTGAGCACTTCCTGTGTGCAGAGCACTGTACTAAGCACTTGGGAAGTACAAGTTGGCAATATATAGAGACGGTCCCTACCCAACAACGGGCTCACAGTCTAGAAGGGGGAGACAGACAACAGAACAAAACATGTGGACAGGTGTCAAGTCATCAGAATAAATAGAAATAAAGCTAGATGCACATCATTAACAAAATAAATAGAATGGTCATGTTTGTATGTTGAGGAAAGGGTGGATTCTAGAGGTGTGACAGGCTTTGGTGAGTGATGGGATTTATGGCTTGAAGGAGAGAGGTGAGTTAAGGATAATGCCAGAGTTACAGGCTTCTGAGGCAAGGAGGATGGTGGAGCTTTTTACGGTGTTGGGAAAGTCAGGGGGAGGACAGGGTTTGGGTTGGGAGAGAAGGAGTTCTGTTTTTGACATATTAAATTGGAGGTATTGGCCAGATGTTAGATGTTCCTGTAGAGATGTCCTGAAGGAAGGAGGAAATAGGAGATTGCAGAGAAGGAGGGAAGTCAGGGCTGGAGAGGTAGATTTGAGAATCACCTGTGTAGAGATGGTGGCTGAGACCATGGGAGCGATTGAGGTCTCCAAGGGAGTGGGGGGTAGATGGAGAATAGAAGAGGGCCCAGATCTGAACCTTGAGGGACTCCCACAGTTAGGGGGTGGGAGGCAGAGGAGGAGCCCGCACAGGACACTGAGAATGAACGTTCAGAGAGATGGGAGGAGAACCGGGAGAGAATGATGTCAGTGAAGCCAAGGTTGGATAATGTTTCCAGGAGAAGGGGGTGGTCCATAGTACTGAAAGCAGCTGAGAGGTCGAGGAGGATTAGGATGGAGTAGAGGCTGCCGGATTTGGCAAGAACGAGGTCATTGGTAACCTTAGAGAAGGGCTTTTCAGCTGACCAAAACAAGTGGAACTCAGATTGGAAGGGGTCAAGGACAGATTTCAAGGAGAGGAAGTGGAGGTAGCAGGTGTAGACAGCAACTTCCTCTAGACCATAAGCTCCTTGTGGGCAGGGAACATGTCAACCTCCTCTGTGGTAGTGTCCTCTCCCAAGAGCTTAGTATAGTGCTCTGCACACAATAAGCGCTCAGTGGATGGAATGATTCTTTTCTTTTCGTTCAGCTCGTCCCAGCAGACATCAACTCTTTGAGAGTCACCTTAATCTTTGAGAGGCAGCACGACTCAGTGGATAGAGCTCAGGCCTGGAAGACAGAAGGACCTGGGTTCCAATTCTGCCACATGTCTGCTGTGTAACTTTGGGCAAGTCATTTAATTTCTCTGTGCCTCAGTTACCTCATCTGTACTATGGGGATTAAGAGTGTGAGCCCCGTGTGGGACAGGGACTTCATCCAGCTGATTAACTTGTGTCTATTCCAGCGCTTGGACAGGGTTTGGCACATAGTAAGCACTTAACAAGTACCATAAATTTCACCACCCCCACAAGCTCCACACTCACAAGGAGGGAAAATCAGTAATCTGATCGATAGCTAAGGCTGATGGGGGGTGGGGGACAGAGTGGACGTCTCTATATTTCCAACCTAAGCATTGGCTGTCTTCCACTGGCCGTTGGGAAGGAAGAGCAACTTTTGGCTTTGCGGAGATCGTTGGAACCATTTCTCTCCCAGCTGTTCGATCTCGGCTCTCGGAAGGAGGCCGCCGATACCCACACCTCCGCCTTCTCGTGCAAGGAGAAACGACAGCCCAGCTTGCATGCGGGTTTGGGGAAAAAGGCCAGATATTCAAAAAACCATCTGCTTACCCTCCCCGTAAATCAGAGAGATGATTGCCCTTCATCTGCAGCCATGCTCTACTGTAGGGGATATTGGCATCCCAGAGTTCCCCTAGCATATTGATGAAAGGTCAGCGTTCGCCCAAGCGGAAAATTCTTCTTCGCCGCTATTCCACCTTGTGTCTAATGATTTTTTTAAACGGTATTTGTTAAGTGCTTACTACGTGCCAGACACTGTACTAAGTGCTCAGGGTAGATAAAAGCTAACCGGGTTGGACACTGTCCATATCACACTGCCCATATCCCACATTAGGGGCTCACAGTCTTCCTCCTCATTTTACCGATGAGGTAACTGAGCGATAGGGAATTGAAGTGACTTGCCCAAGGTCACCCCGGGGACAAGCGATGGAGCCTGAATTGGAACTCAGGTCCTCTCATTCCCAGGCTGGGGCTCTATCCATTAGTCCATGCTGCTTTTCATGATGCTTTTCAGAGGCACGTGGATTTGGAGAGGCAGAGGGGAGGCATGCAGGCTGGAGATGGGGGACTTGAAGGAGGAATTTAGTTGCCAATTCAGTTGTGGGATTCTCCAGAGGTGACCCCGAGGGTCAAGATAACTGAACTCAGTTCAGGATGCTGACGGCTTGCCGGTTGAACCAAGAGCACAGTATCTTTCCTTCCTTAAGACTCGTCATCTCCCCATCAGTTCTCTCAGGCTCACAGATTACAATTTCTTACTTATTCATAAAGTGAGGGTTCTGATATCATGCTATCTTCTTAACATCAAACAATAGTCTAGTGGAGTGTATCCTTACAGCACTGAGCACACAAAGGAATTCCCCGTTATTTTCCAGAAGTTCTGGAGTAGATCTTAATTTATATACTATTACATACTGGCCTGGAATGCCCTGGGTTCTAATCCCGGCTCCGCCACTTGTCAGCTGTGTGACTTTGGGCAAGTCTGTTAACATCTCTGTGCCTCAGTTACCTCATCTGTAAAATGGGGATTAAGACTGTGAGCCCCACGTGGGACAACCTTAGAAAAGTGTTTCGCACGGCAACATATAGAGATGGTTCCTACCCAACAATGGGCTCACAGTCTGTTTGTTAAGCGTTGATGTGCCAATCACTGTAATGAGCGCTGGGGTAGGGTTAAGCAGCGTGGCTCAGTGGAAAGAGTCCAGGCTTGGGAGTCAGAGGTCATGGGTTCTAATCCCACCTCTGCCGCTTGTCAGCTGTGTGACTTTGGGCAAGTCATTTAACTTCTCTGTGTCTCAGTTACATCATCTGTAAAATGGGAATTAAGACTGCTGCCCCAGTGCTTAGAACAGTGCTAATAATAATAATGGCATTTATTAAGTGCTTACTATGTGCAAAGCACTGTTCTAAGTGCTGGGGAGGTTACAAGGTGATAAGGTTGTCCCACGTGGAGCTCACAGTCTTCATCCCCATTTTACAGATGAGGGAACTGAGACACAGAGAAGTGAAGTGACTTGCCCAAAGTCACACAGCTGATAAGTGGCAGAGCCGGGATTTGAACCCATGACCTCTGACTCCCAAGCCCGTGCTCTTTCCACTGGGCCACGCTGCTAATAGTAAACACTTAACATATACCATCATTATTATTAGTATTATAATCAGTTTGGACACCACTCCTGTCTGATATGTCTCACCATCACATGTTTCACATATATCTGTATATATCTGTAATTTATTTATCCATCTGTCTATTTATTTATATTAATGTCTGTCTCCCCCTCTAGACTGTGAGCTCACTGTGGACAGGGAATGTGTCTGTGTATTGTTCTATTGCACTCTCCCAAGCACTTAGTATAGTGTGTTGCACACCATAAGTTCTCAATAAATGAGATTGAATGATTGAACATGGGGCTCACAATCTACATAGGAGGAGAACAGAGATTGAATTTCCATTTTACAGATGAGGGAACTAAGGCACAGAGAAGTGAAGTCACCCAGCAGGCAAGTGAGAGAGCCGGGTTTAGAACTCTGGTCCTCTGACTCTCAGGCCCGGCTTCTTTCCTCTAGGCCAGGCTATCTCATAAGGCCCTAAATTGGGAAAAAAGTTCCCGTCCCTCTTTTAGGGCACCTGGGAACACAATTAGTGTTGGGGAAGGATCCGGGGCTGAGCGGAGGTGGACTCTCTCCCCGAGAGACAGAGGACGTCGCCAAAACTGCTGTGGAGATGTCCTGATATCCAGAGTGTGGTTAAAAGTGAGTCCTGTCCTGGGGCGACCGAGCCCATTTTTTCTGCTGACTGGCTGCCTGCTTCCTTGCCTTCCTTTTTCCTCCCTCACCCTCTTGGGGTTAGTGGAAGAGGGTCAAAAACCAGGACAAAGGCCATTAAACTCTGACCGAATATTTGGGAGAGGGAGAGAAGGTGGAGAGCGGGTGAGAAGGGGGAGAGAAGGTGGACAGATGGAGAGGCAGAAGTGGAAGACAAAAAAAAGGGGGTGAGTTAAAGAGGCGAGAGGAAGAGCAGGAGAGTGGGAGAGAGAGAGAAGGGGAAGAGTGGGAGAATGGGAGAAGGGGTAGAAGGAAATTGGGAAAGAAGAGAGAGAGTGAGAGAGAGTGGGAAAGGGGAAGAAGCGGGGAGGGTGAGAAAGGTGGAGAGAGACGGAGAAGAGGAGAGAGTGGGAGAAGGAGAGAGGGAGGATGGAGAACGAGGAAGGGGGGTGGTAAGGAGAAAGAGAGAAGAGGGAGGAAGGAGCTACAGAGAGGCGGCTGTTGATCTATAGGTCTGCGTGAATATTCTAAGAAGGCCAGGAGCCTATTAAAGTCTAACCTCAGCAGAATCAACTTTTCCTGTCACTGGACTAATCCTTCTGGAGGCCTAGCGCATTAAATGTGACCATTTGTTTCCTTCCAGAAGCCTGGATCTGCTCCCTGGGAGGGTTAGATTATAGATGCGGGCTCCACTGACAGACGCCACATCTCTTAATAAGGGCCCCAAGCCCTCCATGGATTTTTGCCAGTGGACTGGTGACGCCACACATTCGGAGCAGTCAAACCTGCGACGGTAAATTGCCAGAAGCATTTCTGGGCAGCCGGCCTGGTCCAGGGCTAACCAGAGGGGTCTCTCTGGTCCTGGTCACAGTAGGATCAGTCCCTTTCGGACAAGACTGAATGATCCTGGGGTGGGGAAGAGTCTCGGTGTCTCAGTGAGAGGTGATATTTGATTCAAGCTGACCTGTCCACCCATCCACCCATCCATCCATCCATCCATCCACCCATCCGTCATATTTATTCATCATCAACAATATTTATTGAGCACTTACCATGTACAGAACTGTTCTAAGTGCTTTGGAGAATACAATGCAACAGAGTTGGTAGTCACGTTCCTTTATTAAGCACTTACTATATGCAGAGCACTGTACTAAGGGCTTAGGAGAGTACAATATAACAGAATTGGTTGACACATTCCCTGCCTATAAGGAGCTTACAATCTAGAGGGGGACACAAATTATAAAAGAGATTCTGGATATGTACATTAGCACTGTGGGGTGAATATCAAGTGCGTAAGGGGGGCAGATCTAAATGAATAGATGAAGCAGAAGGGAGAAGGAGAAAGGGAAAGGAGAAAACAGTGTGGCCTAATGGAAAGTGCCTGAAACTGGGAGTTGTGAGATATGGTTTTGGTCTGGATCCCTCCCTCTCCTTGGCACGGCAATCAACTGCTCTGGGACTCAGTTTCCTCATCTGTAACGTGGGGATAAAATGCTTGTGCTTTGGAGGGATTCGAGGATTCTACATTCTGGTTGTCGAGAGGGTGGGAAAAGGAAAATTTGAAATGTGTGCATAGGTGAGCTTAGCAAGCTGATCCTGGTCCTTTTACACCACTCTTCGTACAGCAAGGATCAGAAATCAGCTGTGAGAGGTGGAGAATACTATTTTTCTTCAAAGCCTTATTATTATTATTATCAATCAATCAATCATATTTATTGAGCGCTTACTGTGTGCAGAGCACTGTACTGATTATTCTTATGATACTATGATACTATACTGATACTATTATGGCATTTATTAAGCCTTACTATGTGCAAAGCACTGTTCTAAGTGCTGGGGAGGTTACAAGGTGATCAGGTTGTCCCAAGAGGGGTTCACAGTCTTAATCCCTATTTTACAGATGAGGGAACTGAGGCACAGAGAAGTTAAGTGACTTGCCCGAAGTCACACAGCTGATAATTGGTGGAGCCAGAATTTGAACCCATGACATCTGACTCCAAAACCTGGGCTCTTTCCACTGAGCCACGCTGCTTCTCCTAATTGAAGGTACAACTCTTCCAAAAACCTTCCCTGACTAAGTCCTCATTTCCTCTTGGCCCATTCCCTTCTGTGTCATCCTTGCACTTGGATTTGCTCCCTTTATTCACTCCTCCCTCAGCTCCAAAGCACTTGTGGACATGTCTGTAATTTATTTCTAGAGAAGTAGCCTGGCTCAGTGGAAAAAAGTACGGGCTTTGGAGTCAGAGGTCATGGGTTCAAATACTGGCTCCGCCAATTGTCAGCTGTGTGACTTTGGGTAAGTCACTTAACTTCTCTGTGCCTCAGTTCCCTCATCTGTAAAATGGGGATTAAGACTGTGAGCCCCCCGTGGGACAACCTGATCACCTTGTAACCTCCCCAGCGCTTAGAACAGTGCTTTGCATATAGTAAGTGCTTAATAAATACCGTTATTTTTATTATTATTATTCATTTCTATTAATGTCTGTCTCCTCCTCTAGACAGCAAGCTCATTGTGGGCAGGGAACGTTCCTACCAACTCTGTTACATTGTCCTCTCCCAAGCGCTAGTACAGTCCTCTGCACACAGTAAGCACTCAATAAATACAATTGATTGATTACTATTATTGTATTTGTATTTACAGCACTGTTCTGAGCACCAGGGCAGATACAAGTTAGTCAGTTTGGACACAGTCCCTGATCCAAGTAGGATGGAAGACTAGACATTGAACCCTCATT
Source organism: Tachyglossus aculeatus (assembly GCF_015852505.1). Taxonomy (NCBI): domain Eukaryota; kingdom Metazoa; phylum Chordata; class Mammalia; order Monotremata; family Tachyglossidae; genus Tachyglossus; species Tachyglossus aculeatus. The sequence continues at coordinate 4,938,365 of NC_052067.1, forward strand.
TTAAAGATGAGGAAACTGAGGCCCAGAGAAGTGAAGTGACTTACCTAAGGACATACAACAGGCCATTGGAGGAGCCGAGATTACAACCCAGGTTCTTCGTCCGTGATCTTTCCATTAGGCTATGCTGCATCTCAAGATCAAGAGAGAGAAGCTGAGGGTGTAGAAGTTTCACGGGGAAAAAAGCAAAACAAAAAAACTCCATATCTGTCCCCATTTGCTCTTACAACAGCCCAAACCTGAGAAAAATCCCAGATGAAATTTCCACCTCCCAGCTAATGGGCTTTCATTCATTCATTCATTCAATCATATTTATTGAGCACTTACTGTGTGCAGAGCACTGTACTAAGTGCTTGGGATGTACAAGTTGGCAACATATAGAGACAGTCCCTACCCAACAAGGGGCTCACATTCATTCATTCATTCATTCAATTGTATTTATTGAGCGTTTACTGTGTGCAGAGCACTGTACTAACCGCTTGGGAAGTACAAGTCGGCAACATATAGAGACCGTCCCTACCCAACAACGGGCTCACAGTCTAGAAGGGGGAGACAGACAACAAAACAAAACATGTGGACAGGTGTCATCTGCAGAACAAACAGAATTAAAGCTAAATGCACGTAACTAACAAAATAAATAGAATAGTAAATATGTACAAGTAAAATAAATAGAGTAATAAATCTGTACAAACATATATACAGGTGCTGTGGGGAGGGGAAGGAGGATGACAGTCCAAGCTTGGGGAAAATCCTGGAAGAAAATCTTTATCTCCCAACTAGTGGAAGATAAAAACGCTTTTTCTTAGGAGAATGTTTTCGTGGCACAGGGGGATCAAAGTCTTTAGATACCAAACAGTCCGTTTTTCTTGTGTGGTGAAGAAACCACACCGTGACCCTAGGATCAAATTTTCTGGGGTTAAAAACATTTGGCGAAATTTCTTCTGAAATGTCACCCGGCTGAGGGGTGGAGGGAGGATTTGGAAATGAACAAATGATCCTGCCCAAGGAAGTGAAAGTCCAAGCGTATTTCATCTAATGCTTCGCTTCAGAAGGGCTCCAGCCTCTGGTTTGAGCTCAATAAATGTTAATTCACAGCAAGAGGCTGCAGAGCTCTGAAACTCTTTCTTTGTTAGATGATGGATGATCTGTTCTTTTATTTTTTATGATATTTGTTAAGAGCTCCTCTAGACTATATCCTCCTTGTGGGCAGGGAATGGTTCTGTTTATTGTTATACTGTACTCTCCCAAGCACTTAGTACAGTGCTGTGCACACAATAAGTGTTCAATATATATGTGAGTGAATAAATGCCAGGCATTGTACTAAGCACTGGGGTAGATACAAGATAATCAGGTTGGGCCCAGTGTGGGGCTCACAGTCTTCATCCCCATTTTCCACATGAGGGAACTGAGGCACAGAGAAGAGAGGTGACTTACCCAAGGTCACACAGCTATCAAGTGACTCTGCCAGGGGGGTGATGCACTTCTTTTAACAGGATTTAATGAATATTTACCAGTGCAAAAGAACGGAGTAGCTTCCCTTCCTTCATTCAGTTGTATTTATTGAGCGCTTACTGTGAGCAGAGCACTGTGCTAAGCACTTGAGAGAGGAAAATTTAACAATAAACAGACACATTCCCTGCCCACAATGAACTTACATGAAGCACATTAAATCCTCCCAAACTCTGTAGATTGTAAACTCCCTGTGGGTAGAGATTGGTTTACCAACTCTATTTTACTGTACTTTCCCAAGATCTTGGGACAGTGTGGAGTAAGCACTCAATAAATACCACTGATTGATTGTTTGAGAAGCTATACAATACACTTTGAAATTCCTACAGCTTAAAGTATAAACTGTTGGCTCATATTTTTTAAAATGGCATTTGTTCATTTATTCATTCATTCATTCAATCGTATTTAGTGAGCACTTACTGTGTGCAGGGCACTGTATTAAGCGCTTGGGAAGTACAAGTTGGCAACATGTAGAGACGGTCCCTACCCAACAATGGGCTCACAGTGCTTACCATGTGCCAGGCATTGTTTTAATAATAATAATAATAATGATGGCATTTGTTGAGCACTTACTATGTGCAAGGCACTGTTCTAAGCGCTGGGGGGAATATAAGGTGAACGGGTTGTCCCACGTGGAGCTCACAGTCTTAATCCCCATTTTACAGATGAGGTAACTGAGGCTCAGAGAAGTTAAGTGACTTTTTTATGGTATTTATTAAGTACTTGCTATGTGCAAAGCACTGTTCTAAGCGCTGGGGAGGTTACAAGGTGGTCAGGTTGTCCCACGGGGGGCTCACAGTCTTAATCCCCATTTTACAGATGAGGTAACTGAGGAACAGAGAAGTGAAGTGACTTGCCCACAGTCACACAACTGGCAATTGGCAGAGCCGGGATTTGAACCAATGACCTCCGACTCCAAAGCCTGGGCTCTTTTCTGCTGAGCCACGCTGCTTCTCTAACTACCCAGTGTCACACAGCAGACATGTGGAGGAGCGGAATTCGAACCCATGACCTCTGACTCCAAAGCCTGTGCTCTTTCCACTAAGCCACGCTGCTTCCCTAAGCGCTGGGGGAGATACACGTTAATCAGGTTGGGAACAGTCCCCGGCCCACATGGGATTCACAGTCTTAATTACCATTTTACAGATCCGGAAACTGAGGATCAGAGACTCACCTGTAAAATGGGGATTAGGACTGTAATCACCCTGTAATGTCCCCAGCACTTAGAACAGTGCTTTGCACATAGTAAGCACTTAATAAATCATCACCATCATCAATCGTATTTATTGAGCGCTTACTATGTGCAGAACACTGTACTAAGCGCTTGGCAAGTACAAATTGGCAACATATAGAGACAGTCCCTACCCAACAGTGGGCTCACGGTCTAAAAGGGGGAGACAGAGAACAAAACCAAACATACTAACAAAATAAAATAAATAGAATAGATATGTACAAATAAAATAAATAAATAAATAGAGTAAAAAATATGTACAAACATATATACATATATACAGGTGCTGTGGGAAAGGGAAGGAGGTAAGATGGGGGGAATGGAGAGGGGGACGAGGGGGAGAAGAAGGAAGTGGCTCAGTCTGGGAAGGCCTCCTGGAGGAGGTGAGGTCTCAGCAGGGCCAATAAATGCCCTGCTGAGAATAAATAATATAAATATAATATAAATATAATATAAATAATAAATGCCATTATTATTAGTAGTATTGAAGTGACTTGCCCCAGATCACATAGCAGACAAGCAGCAGAGTTAGGATAAGAGCCCAGGGCTCATTCTAGTCAGGGAACGTGTCCACCAACTCTCCTATATTGTACTTTCCCAAGCGCTTCCTCTGCACACAATAAGCGCTTAATAAATACAATTGATTGATTGATTGCTTGATCAGACTGCTATTCACCTCTTTCAGGAGTGGGCCCGGTCCTTATTTATATCGCCTTGGGGTTGTCATGTCAGCTGGGCAGAGGGTTAATTCGGGTTCACGCCTGCAAAATTTGTTGTGTGCCTGACCGTCTGCTAACGGCGGTGAAAACTCTTTGCAGCCATCAGCTGTTTGCCTCGAAAAGACATTAAAGAGGAGGAAAGGAGAGTGAAATTGAAGCTGGCAAGTGGGATTCCTCCAAAACTGAGGGCTTACTGCCATCTCTTGGAGTCAAGAAGCGATAGTGGGTAGTCTTCCAGAGAAAGTCCTTTCCTCATCTATAATAATTGTGGTAAATGTGGTGTTTGTTAAGTGCTTACTATATACCAAGCACTGTACTATTCATTCATTCATTCAATCGTATTTATTGAGCACTCACTGTGTGCAGAGCACTGTACTAAGCGCTTGGGAAGTCCAAGTTGGCCACATCTAGAGACGGTCCCGACCCAACAGCGGGCTCACCGTCTAGAAGGGGGAGACAATCAATCAATCAATCGTATTTATTGAGCACTTACTGTGTGCAGAGCACTGTACTAAGCGCTTGGGAAGTCCAAGTTGGCCACATCTAGAGACGGTCCCGACCCAACAGCGGGCTCACCGTCTAGAAGGGGGAGACAATCAATCAATCAATCGTATTTATTGAGCACTTACTGTGTGCAGAGCACTGTACTAAGCGCTTGGGAAGTACACGTTGGCCACATATAGAGACGGTCCCTACCCAACAGCGGGCTCACCGTCTAGAAGGGGGAGACAATCAATCAATCAGTCGTATTTATTGAGCACTTACTGTGTGCAGAGCACTGTACTAAGCGCTTGGGAAGTCCAAGTTGGCCACATCTAGAGACGGTCCCTACCCAACAGCGGGCTCACCGTCTAGAAGGGGGAGACGGACAACAAAACCAAACATATTAATAAAATAAAATAAGTAGAATAGCATAAATATGTACAGGTGATACAGGACAATCCGGTTGGACACAGTCCCTGTCCCACATGGGGCTCACAGTCTTAATCCCCGTTTTACAGGTCGGAGGCACAGAGAATAATAATTATAGTATTTGTTAATAATAATAATAATAATAATAATAATAATAATAATAATAATGGTATTTGTTAAGCGCTTACTATGTGCAAAGCACTGTTCTAAGCACTGGGGAGGTTACAAGGTGATTCAGTTGTCCCACGGGGGGCTCACAGTTTTAATCCCCATTTAACAGGGGAGGTAACTGAGGCGCAGAGAAGTCCAGTGACTTGCCCAAAGTCACACAGCTGATGGAGCCGGGATTTGAACCCATGACCTCTAACTCCAAAACCCCTGCTCTTTCCACTGAGCCACGCTGCTTCTCTGTTAAGGGCTTGCTATGTGCCAGGCTGTGTACTAAAAGTGAAGTGACTTGCCCAAGGCCACATGGCGGACAAGTGGTGGAGGCAGGAGTAGAACCCAGATCCTTCTGATTTCCAGGCCCAGGCTCTAACCATTAGGCCACGGTACTTCTCAACTTGCCTGGAGTGTTCTCTGTCTCCCCCTTTTAGACTGTGAGCCCACTGTTGGGTAGGGACTGTCTCTATATGTTGCCAATTTGTACTTCCCAAGCGCTTAGTACAGTGCTCTGCACATAGTAAGCGCTCAATAAATACGATTGATGATGATGATGATGATGGAGTGGAAACAATTCTACCCCCACACCGAGCCATGTTGGGTTTGCTGGCAATCACACGGATGACAATACATGGATTTTGAGACTCAGGATTTTTTTATGGTATTTATCAAGTGCTTACTATGTGCCAGGCACTGTTATAAACGCTGCGGTAAATGCAAGGCAATCAGGTTGGACACAGTCCATGCCACATATGGGGCTTACAGTCTGAAACCCCATTTTACAGATGAGGGAACTAAGGCCCAGAGAAGCTTCGTTTCTCATTTGTACAGCCCTCTGTTTTCTCCTTCTGGTTGTTTGACCTTTCTCTTAGATAATAATAATAATGATGGCATTTATTAAGCGCTTACTCTGTGCAAAGCACTGTTCTAAGCGCTGGAAGTGTGTGTGACGTGTGTCTCAGTGCTAGTTGATGGCAGTTGTGTTGAAGTTGTGCAAGTTTAATTGGATCTTTCAACATACACACTGCCTCTGTGTCCTACCTGATTCTTTTATATGTACCGCAGTGCTTAGAACAGTGCTTGGCACAGAGTAAGCACTTAAATATTATTCTTATTGCTATGGCACTGTTAAGTGCTTACTATGTGTCAAGCACTGTTTTAAGTTTTGGGGTAGATGCGAAAAAGCAGCGTGGCTTAGTGGCGAGAGCATGGGCTTGGGAGTCAGAGGTTGTGGGTTCTAATCCTGACTCGACCGCTTGTCAGCTGTGTGACTTTGGGCAAGAGACTTAACTTCTCTGTGCCTCAGTTCCCTCATCTGTAAAATGGGGATGAAGACTGCGAGCCCCAGTTCTAGACTGTGAGCCCACCGTTGGGTAGGGACCGTCTCTATATGTTGCCAACTTGGACTTCCCAAGCGCTTAGTACAGTGCTCTGCACACAGTAAGTGCTCAATAAGTATTAGAGAAGCAGCGTGGCTCAGTGGAAAGAGCCTGGACTTTGGAGTCGGAGGACATGGGTTCATATCCCAGCTCCGCCAATTGTCAGCTATGTGACTTTGGGCAAGTCACTTAACTTCTCTGTGCCTCAATTACCTCATCTGTAAAATGGGGATTAAGACTGTAAGCCCTCCTTGGGACAACCTGATCACCTTGTAACCTTCCCAGCGCTTAGAACTGTGCTTTGCACATAGTAAGTGCTTAATAAATGCCATTATTATTATTATTATTAATAAATACGGTTGAATGAATGAATGAATGAATGACAACCTTTATCTACCTTGTATCTACCTCAGCGCTTAGAACAGTGCTTGGCACATAGTAAGTGCTTAACAAATACCATCATCCTCATCATCAGGTTGGACACAGTCCCTTGTCCCGCAGTCAAAGTAGGAGGGGGAGAACAGGTACTTAATCCCCATTATACAGGTGAGGAAGCTGAGGTCCAGATAAGTGAAATAATAACGATGGCATTTGTTAAGCGCTTACTATGTGCAAAGCAATGTTCTAAGCGCTGGGGAGGATACAAGGTGATCGGGTTGTCCCACGTGGGGCTCAGAGTCTTCATCCCCATTTTACAGATGAGGTAACTGAGGCACAGAGAAATTAAGTGACTTGCTGGCAATTGGCAGAGCCGGGATTAGATCCCAGATCCTCTAACTTCCAGGTCTGTGCTCTTTCCAGTAGGCCACGTTGCTTCTCTCCTCCTCTCCTTGCTATTATTTTCAGATAGATCTTTCACCGATCGCACGCTAAAATCCAGCGCAGAGGCTTTGTAGCATCACCAAGTAAGTGCTTAATAAATACCACAATTATTATTATTGTGGCATGGAGGGGAATTACCAGCACCTAACCTTTTTATCATTATTTTCCATTAGAGGCTTCACTGCAAGAAACAGCATGGCTCAATGGAAAGGGCCTAGGCTTTGGAGTCAGTGGTCATGGGTTTGAATCCCAGGCTCTGCCAATTCTCAGCTGTGTGACTTTGGGCAAGTCACTTCACTTCTCTCTGCCTCAGTTACCTCATCTGTAAAATGGGGATTGGCCGTGAGCCCCCCATGGGACAACCTGATCACCTTATAACCTCCCCAGCACTTAGAATAGTGCTTTGCACACAGTAAGTGCTTAATAAATGCCATTATTATTATTATTATCTTTCACTGATCTCACCCCAAAATCCAGCACAGAGGCTTGTAGCCTCTCCAAGTAAGTGCTTAACAAATACCGCAATTATTATTATTGTGGCATGAAGGGGAATTACCAGCACCTATCCTTTTTATCATTATTTTCCGTTAGAGGCTTCACTGCGAGAAGCAGCGTGGCTCAGTGGAAAGAGCCCAGGCTTTGGAGTCATGGGTTCAAATCCCGGCTCCGCCACTGTCTGCTGTGTGACTTTGGGCAAGTCACCACTTCTCTGGGCCTCAGTTACCTCATCTGTAAAATGGGGTTTGACTGTGAGCCCCCCCCATGGGACAACCTGATCACCTTGTAACCTCCCCAGCACTTAAGAACAGTGCTTTGCACATAGTAAGTGCTTAATAAATGCCATCATCATTATTATTATTATCATCTTTCACTGATCTCACCCCAAAATCCAGCACAGAGGCTTTGTAGCGTCACCAAGTAAGTGCTTAACAAATACCACAATTATTATTATTGTGGCATGGAGGGGAATTACCAGCACCTATCCTTTTTATCTTTATTTTCTATTAGAGGCTTCACTGATCTGGGCCTAAAACCCGCTTTGAAAGCTTTTTAGCATCATCTTGTGGCATTGAGGAGAATAACCAGCACTTCACCAGGCAGCTGCTTTCTCTAGCTGCAGTCCTTCCTTCATTCATCATCATCATCAATCGTATTTATTGAGCGCTTACTATGCGCAGAGCACTGTACTAAGCGCTTGGGAAGTACAAATTGGCAACATATAAAGACAGTCCCTACCCAACAGTGAGCTCCATTTCAAATGTATTTACTGAGTGCTGACTGTGTGCAGAGCACTGTACCAAGCACTCGGAACAGAACAATACAACAGTAAACTGACACATTCCCTGCCAAAAGCGAGCTTACAGTCTAGCGGGGCGAGACAGACACCAATAGAAATCAATACATTTGCTTTCTCCCCACTTCTTATTGAAGGCCCATCTCCTCCAAGAGGCCTTCCCAGACTAAACCCCACTTTTCCTCATCTCCCCCGCCCTTCTGCTTTGCCCTGACTTGCTCCCTTTCCTCTCTCCCCCCACCCAACCCCACAGCACTTTGTTCACATCTGTAATTTATTTATTTGTATTGATGTCTGTCTCCCCAACTGTAAGCTCTTTGTGGGCAAGGAATGTGACTGTTTATTGTTGTATTGCCCTCTCCAAAGCACTTAGTACAGTGTTCTGCACACTGTAAGTGCTCAAGAATTACAACTGAATGAATGGCTTTCATCATCACAATCATTTTGTGATGTCACGTATGCCTCTGAACCTGTGAGAAGGCAGTATGGCCTCGTGGATAATAATAATAATAATAATAATAATAATGATGGTATTTGTTAAGCACTTACTATGTGCAAAGTGCTGGGGAGGTTACAAGGTGATCAGGTTGTCCCACGGGGGACTCACAGTTTGAATCCCCATTTTACAGATGAGGTAACTGAGGCCCAGAGAAGTGAAGTGACTTGCCCAAAGTCACCCAGCTGACAGTTGGCAGAGCTGGGATTTGAACCCGTGACTTCTGACTCCAAAGCCCGGGCTCTTTCCACTGAGCCACGCTGCTTCGCCATAAAGCACGGCCTGGAAATCGAAGGTATGGGGTTCGAATCCCGGCTCTTCCACTGGCTTGCTTTGTGACCTTGGGTAAGTCGCTTTCGTTCTCTGGGGCCTCAGTTTCCTCAGCTGCAAAGTGGGGATTGAATATCTGTTCTCCTGCCTACTCAGGCTGTGAGCCCCATATAGGACAGGGACTGTGTCCTACATGATTAGCTAGATTAACTACAGTAGTGCTTAGAACAGTGCTTGCTACACAGTAAGTGCTGAACAAATGAAGATTACATTACAAAAAAAGAGGCGTCTCGTTGTCCAGCATCCGCGTTGGTTGGCATCAGACTGTGAGCCCACTGTTGGGTAGGGACTGTCTCTATATGTTGCCAGTTTGTACTTCCCAAGCGCTTAGTACAGTGCTCTGCACATAGTAAGCGCTCAATAAATACGATTGATGATGATGATGACAATGCCCCCCCGCAATTTCTCCCTCTCTGTGAAGCTCACCTCGTTTACAGCGCTTTTTTCCTAAGAAATCTCTCTGTTGGTGGCACGGAAAGACGGAGCGGTTGGCAGAAGCTCACTCACGCCAGGCTCTGGACTCCAGTGTCCTCAAAGCCCGCCATTTAATAATAATAATTATGGTACTTCTGAAGCGCTTACTCTGTGTCAAGCACTGTTCTAAGCGCTGGGGTGGATTCAAGTCAGGTTGGACACGGTCCCTGCCCACATAGGGTTCTCCCTCTTCATCCCTATTTTTACAGATGAGGTAACAGGCCCAGAGAAGGGAAGTGATTTGCCCAAGGTCACACAGCAGACAGGTGGCGGAGCCGGGATTAGAACCCACGAACCTCTGGTTCATTCATTCATTTATTCATTCGATCGTATTTATTGAGCGCTTACTGTATGCAGAGCACTGTACTAAGCGCTTGGGAAGTCCAAGTTGGCAACATCTAGAGACGGTCCCTACCCAACAGCGGGCTCACAGTCTAGAAGGGGGAGACAGACAGCAAAACAAAACATATTAACAAAATAAAATAAACAGAATAAATATGTACAAATAAAATAAATAGAGTAATAAGCCACACTGCCTAACGAACAAACTGTGCTTGGATCATTTTCCAAGCTGCTCCCGGCTTCCAGTGGAGGGAATGTTTGCAGCGAGCCCTCAAAATTGTATTTAAAAGTGCCAAATGGCTCCGGGAAGCGCAATCCGAGTGGGGGATCTACACATCTTGCAGAGTTTTTGCAGGGGAAGAGCAAAGGGTGGACATTATGGGAGCTATTTTGATGAGCTCGAATGTTCCTAGTGAAAGAGCTGGAGGAAGAAAGATGGCTGGGGGTGGGTGGGAGAGGAGGAGAGAGAAAAAGGGTGGTCTTTGACGGGGGGTGGGCTTCTGGAAGACTTCAGAGCTGACCAGACTCTGTAGAGACCCAAGCAGACAAAAACCTCCACCATCCTTTTTTTTAAAAAAAAATATGGTTTTTGTTCAGTACTTACTATTCATTCAATCATTCATCCATTCAATCGTATTTGTTGAGCACTTACTGTGCGTAGAGCACTTTACTAAGCGCTTGGGAAGTACAAGTTGGCAACATATAGAAACGGTCCCTACCCAACAACGGGCTCACAGTCTAGAAGGGGGAGACAGACAACGAAACAAAATGTATTAACAAAATAAAATAAATAGCATAGTATGTGCTGGGCGGGGGAGACAGACAACAAAACATATTAACAAAATAAAATAAATAGAATAGTATGTGCTGGGCGTAATAATTAATAATAATAGTTTTGCTATTTGTTAGGTGCTTACTATGTTTTGTTTTGTTTTCTGTCTCCCCCTTCTAGACTGTGAGCCCGTTGTTGGGTAGGGACCGTCTCTATATGTTGCCAACTTGTACTTCCCAAGCGCTTAGTACAGTGCTCTGCACACAGTAAGCGCTCAATAAATACGATCGAATGAGTGAATGAATAGTAAGCACTTAACAAGTACCATAATAATAATAATTATTATTATTAATCCCCAATTTACAGATGCAGTAACTGAGGCCCAGGGAAGTCATCATCATCATCAATCGTATTTATTGAGCGCTTACTGTGTGCAGAGCACTGTACTAAGCGCTTGGGAAGTACAAGTTGGCAACATATAGAGACAGTCCCTACCCAACAGTGGGCTCAAGTGAAGTGGCTCACACAAAGAAGCACAGAAGACAAGTATATATATGTATATATGTTTGTACATATTTATTATTCTACTTATTTATTTTACTTGTACATATTTATTCTATTTATTTTATTTTGTTAATATGTTTTGTTTTGTTGTCTGCCTCCCCCTTCAAAACTGTGAGCCTGCTGTTGGGTAGGGACTGTCTCTATATGTTGTCAACTTGGACTTTCCAAGTGCTTAGTACGGTGCTCTGCACACAGTAAGCACTCAATAAATACGATTGAATGAATGAATGAATAGTAAGCACTTAACAAATACCATAATAATAATAATAATTATTATTATTATTATTAATCCCCAATTTGCAGATGCGGTAACTGAGGCCCAGGGAAGTGAAGTGGCTCATGCAAAGAAGCACAGCAGACAAGTGTATATATGCATATATGTTTTTACATATTTATTACTCTATTTATTTATTTTACTTGTACATATTTATTCTATTTATTTTATTTTGTTACTGTGTTTTGTTTTGTTCTCTGCCTCCCCCTTCTAGCCTGTGAGCCCGCTGTTGGGTAGGGACCGTCTCTATATGTTGCCAACTTGGACTTCCCAAACACTGAGTCCAGTGCTCTGCACACAGTAAGCGCTCAATAAATACGATTGATTGAGTGAATGAATGAAAGTGGCGGGGCCAGAATTAGAACCCGGATCCTCCGACTCCCAGGCATGTGCTCTTTCCACTAGGCCACACTGCTTCTCTTGGTACCAAAGAAACCTTCTTAAACTGTGAGCCCACTGTTGGGTAGGGACCGTCTCTATATGTTGCCAACTCGGACTTCCCAAGCGCTTAGTACAGTGCTCTGCACACAGTAAGCGCTCAATAAATGCAATTGATTGATTGATTCTCCAGATGAGGGGAACAACGCCCGAATCTAATGAGCTAAGATTGCTTGACAATTCTATCCATCTTCAAAATCTTTCTGAAACTCGAACTCCCCTTGGAGGCTCTTCCTCATTAATCTTCTCTCCAACTGAGACCAGACAAGTTCCCTCCTCATCAACTGCGGGCCGCAGAACTCCCCAAAGCACAGCGGCACCAATCAATGGTATTTATTGAGCGCTTAGTCGTTGTGGAACACTGCACTGAGCGCTTGGGTGAAAAAAAAATATACATTCTTTTCCAGAGCTTGGTTCAATGCTCCGCACACAGTAACACTTAATAAATACTATTACTACCCTATCGTACTGTACTCTCCCAAGCATCTAGTACAGTGCTCTGGTTCATTCATTCATTCATTCAATCGTATTTATTGAGTGCTTACTGTGTGCAGAGCACTGTACTAGGCGCTTGGGAAGTCCAAGTTGGCAGCACACAGAGTCGGTCCCTACCCAACAGTGGGCTCACAGGCTAGAAGGGGAAGACAGAGAACAAAACAAAACATATTAACGACATAAAATGAATAGAATAAATATGTACAAATAAAATAAATAGAGTAATAAATCCGTACAAACATATATACATATATACAGGTGCTGTGGGGAGGGGAAGGAGGTAAGGCTGGGGGGAGGCCTACCCTCACAACCCTTCTTTTTGAAAGAAAGCAGCATCTCCAACAAAGATAAATAACTCTTTGGATCTGGGAGCTTCATACATGAACATTTAAATAATAATAATAATAATAATAATAATGGCATTTGTTAAGCGCTTACTATGTGCAAAGCACTGTTCTAAGCGCTTGGGGGATACAAAGTGATCAGGTTGTCCCACGTGGGGCTCACAGTCTTAATCCCCATTTTACAGATGAGGTAACTGAGGCTCAGAGAAGTTAAGTGACTTGCCCAAGGTCACACAGCAGACATGTGGCGGAGCCGGGATTCGAACCCATGACCTCTGACTCCAAAGCCCGTGCTCTTTCCACTGAGCCACGCTGCTTCTTTATGAGAAGCAGCATGGCCTCCTCCAAGAGGCCTTCCCTGACTCAACACCCCCCTTTCCACTTCCCCCACTCCCTTCCGCGTCCCCCTGACTTGTTCCCTATAATAATAATAATGATGGCATTTGTTAAGCGCTTACTATGTGCAGAGTACTGTTCTAAGCACTGGGAGGGGGGGATACAAGGTGATCAAGTTGTCCCATGTGGGGCTCACAGTCTTCATCCTCATTTTACAGATGGGGTAACTGAGGCTCAGAGAAGTTAATTGACTTGCCCAAGGTCACACAGCAGACACGTGGCGGAGCTGGGATTTGAACCCATGACCTCTGACTCCAAAGCCCGGGCTCTTTCCACTGACCCACGCCCTATCTTCATCCCCCCTCCCAGCCCCACACCACTCATGTCCATATCTGTCATTTATTTATTCATTTATATTCGTGTCCATCTCCCCCTCTAGACCATAAGCTTGTTGTGGACAGGGAATGTGATTATTATATTGCGCTATTATGCCCTCCCAAGTGCTTAGTTCAGCATGCTTCACACAGTAAGTGCTCATTAAATAATAATGTTGGTATTTGTTAAGCGCTTACTATATGCCAAGCACTGTTCTAAGCACTGGGGCAGATACAAAATAATCAGGTTGCTCCCAGTCTTCATCCCCATTTTCCAGATGAGGGAACTGAGGCCCAGAGAAGTTAAGTGACTTGCCCAAGGTCATACAGCTGACAAGTGGCGGGGCTGGGATTTGAACCCATGACCTCTGACTCCAAAGCCCGGGCTCTTTCCACTGAGCCACGATTCTCCTTGCCCCCTCGAGCTTGCCCCCCGGTTTCGAGGATTCATTCACAGGACAAAATTGAAAATCCAATTTGACACTTGCGATTCGAAGTTTTGGCTTGGGCTGGCCAGGAGATATTTCATATTCTCGGAAGACCAGCTGAGTGACGCCACCGACATTTTGCTCATTAGCCCCTAAGTGAGGGCCTGGGGAAAAAAGGAAAGGGGGAGGTCTCTTCTCCAGCTGCTCTCCCTAATGTTGCGGAAAGCTTTCTCTGCCCTTCATTAAATTTTTCTTGAGGCAACGTCGAAAAATGCTCGGCGAGTATTTTTTTTGGTACCGCCTCGCTTCTGCTGCTCTGATCCTTCTGAAGTTTGTTGCAGGAGTCTTTGGAAAACGTCTGGAAAGCTAAAGGGAGGATGAGGGACCCAGAAGGAATGGAGATTTGCAATGAAAGGACAGTATCTATACTGATTTCAGCTAGATTGGAAGCTCCCTGAGGGCAGGAATCATATCAACATATCACAGTCTTCTAGACTGTGAGCCCACTGTTGGGTAGGGACCGTCTCTATATGTTGCCAACTTGGACTTCCCAAGCGCTTAGCACAGTGCCCTGCACACAGTAAGCGCTCAATAAATACGATTGAATGAATGAATGAACTAATGCTATTCTGCTCTTCCAAAGAATTCGTTCAGTACATACTCTGCTCACAGTAGACTGAAGGCTCCTTGAGGGCAGGAATCATGTCTATTAACTTTACTGTTCTCTTCCAGATGTTCAGTACACAGTGCTCTGCACACAGTAGACTGTAAACTCCTTCAGGCTAAGGGGTATGGCTACTTAGAACAGTGCTTTGCATATAGTAAGCGCTTAATCAATCAATCAATCAATCATATTTATTGAGCACTTACTATGTGCAGAGCACTGTACTAAGCACTTGGGAAGTACAAGTCGGCATTATTATTATTATTATTATTATTATTATTATTACTTTATTGTACTCTCCCAAATACTCAATACACCGTCTGGCACACGGTAGACTGTAATCTCCTTGAGGGCCGGGACTGCACTAACTTCTTTGCACTCTCAATCGATCATTTGATCGATGACATTTATTGGACGTTTATCCCGTCCTAAACTCCTGGGAGAGTATAATACAAGAGTTTCTAGACACAAGTCCTGCCCTCCAGGATCTTATAGCCTCGCAGAGGAGGCGGATCCATTCATTCGTATTTATTGAGCGCTTACTGTGTGCAGAGCACTGTACTAAGCGCCGGCATAAGACAAGACAAATGTATGTATATATGTTTGTACATATTTATTACTCTATTTATTTATTTATTTTACTTGTACATATCTATTCTATTTATTTTATTTTGTTGTATGTTTGGTTTTGTTCTCTGTCTCCCCTTTTAGACTGTGAGCCCACTGTTGGGTAGGGACTGTCTCTATATATTGCCAATTTGTACTTCCCAAGCGCTTAGTACAGTGCTCTGCACATAGTAAGCGCTCAATAAATACGATTGATGATGATGAAGACAAATGCGTGCAGAGCAGTGTACTACGTTCTTGAGAGAGAACAGCAGAAGCCTGCTCCTTGCCCTCATTAATAATAATAATAATAGCTTTTGTTAAGCGCTTACTATGTGCAGAGCACTGTTCTAAGCACTGGGAGGGGGGATACAAGGTGATTAATTTGCCTCATGTGGGGCTCACAGTCTTAATCCCCATTGTACAGATGAGATAGCTGAGGCTCAGAGAAGTGAAGTGATTTGTCCAAGGTCACACAGCAGACATGTGGTGGAGCGGAATTCGAACCCATGTCCTCTGACTCCAGAGCCCGGGCTCTTTCCACTGAGCCATGCTGCTTCTCTGGGAACCGACCGTCTAGTAGGACGGGCAGGGAATGTGCCTGTTTACTCTTGCATTGTACTCTCTCTCCCAAATGCTTAGTAGAATGCTCTGCACACAGTAAGTGCTCAATAAATATGACTGAATGAATGAATAATACTTATTATAATATTATCACTACTACTACTAATAGTAGCCCACCCCTTCTGGTCTGGGACCCTTTTGGGGTAAGCTTTGCTTAGATCCGAGGGGGTAGGAAGCACAGAGTCGGTCTTCGCGCCAGAAAGATAGGCCCTTATTTTTTTGAAGTAGCAGTGATGACTTGCACAGAGCCATTCACACCCTCGTCCAGTCTGTTTGGGTCTAGAGGGGGCAAAAATGATAAATTACTTTGGGAGCCCTTGGCTAGCAAGTTCTGATAAGTTGTCTCTCATCTCTGTTGTCATACTGTACCCTCCCAGAACTTAGTACAGCGCTTTGAACACAGTAAGCGCTGAATAAATATGATTGAATGAATTGAATCTCTGATCATCTCTCTCTCTGCCTTATTTGTAAGGCCAGGGACAGTTGATGTTGGGGCTCTCTCTGCCCTCAGGCTCCAGGAGATGTAAACACAGACTTTTGGGGTTGATATTTATTGTCAGCCATTCAGTTCCATACAAATAACCCATATGAAAATGTAAAAAAAACAAAAAAACCACCTTCGCATGCCATCTGCATTAACTGGTTAAAGTTCAGTGACAGAATGCACAAATCCGAAGTAGTTTTATGTAAATGTTTTGTGCCTTAAAAAAGAAACGTACAGAGTTGAAAAGAAAATTAGAATGCATTATGCGATTTACAAATGGACATTAACCAAAAAAAACCTCCCTCCCCGCCCCCCCCAAGCAAAAACCCATCCCTCGGACAGCTGCACCTTTCAACCAAATAAATATTCAAGTAAATGAAAGTAGGCAAAATAAACTCTCACAAGTTTGGGCTATTGTCACATGAAAGAAAGGTAGTAGACGACTCCATTTGACACTGGTTTCTACACAGAGGCTAAAGTTTTTTTTCCAGATTGTGGGGGCTGAGGGGGGGAAGAGGAGATGATCCAAGAAGAGTGGAGGAGGCTTAAGTGATAAGGAAGGAGGAAAGAGAGGGATGGGAGGAAAGGAATTGTACTGATTCGTGCTGTATCCATCAGCAGAGGGTTGGGAAAGAGAGAATCGCACAGCTCAGAGCAGAAACCGTACTCTAGAAACAATAGACCTTTAAAGAAATTACAAAGCACGACGACAAGAAAATCACCACTTGACTACTTTCTCCATGGAAGAGAGATTTCTGATGGCGCATTCTAGAAACACCCTGTACACTATCTGCTCTAAGCTCTAGCAGAGTAAAAGCACTGAAAGTTTTTATGTGGTTTTTATCTCTTTTAAAAGAAACCCTCCCCGGTTTCCCTCCCCCCAACCCCAATAGAGATGCCCTCAGTTCTGCCCTGAGGGGTGGTTCACCGAGAATCTTGGCCCTAATGCGATCGGGAATTTGGGGGACGTTTTTCCGACGAAGCCAGCCGGGACGGGCCTTCTCCGTGCCCCGCTATGGGAGAGTGGAGAAGGCAGAGGTGAACAGACCGCAGTTTGAGGTTTCTTTGGGTCTCTGCTCGAATTCAGACCCCGTGTTCCAGGACAGCTGGGAGTCCTTTTGTAGGGTGGACAGAGCCCCTCTCACCTCGTTGGGTGATTCCTCTTTCCTTTCCCAGAGACGCGGGTCTCTGAGGGAGAGACGTTGAGGCTGAGAGAGACCCGAGTGGAGGTCTATGGCTCCCCCGGATTGACTCCCTCACGGGAGTGCCAGCCGGAAAAAGAACAAGCCAGACTTGACTCCTTTGGAGGGGATTAGAACATGGTCAGCCAGGGATTCGAGAAGAGGCAGATAACGTGAGCAGGGAGACTGGATTAGGAAGGAATGAGGGTGGGAGGTGAAAGCCTTGGGAAAAGGGAATGGAGAGTGAGGGAAAACTCACCAGGCCCTCAGGACTGAAGACTCAAGCAGGTGAAAGCTCAGAACATGCAGTACACAGCACACAGCACATAGAAAGCGCTCAAAAAATACGATTGAATGAATGAATGAACCCATAGGAAAGGTCTTGAACGAGAACGTTTCTCCCGTTGCTTGGGACTGTTGACTCTGGGGGACGGAAGCCAAGCATCTTGCAAATTTTTGTGGTTGCATTTTATTAGCAAAAAGCTTCAGGGGGCATCTTCTACTTTACATTCCTTTCGTGGCTCAGTGGAAAGAGCACGGGCTTGGGAGTCAGAGGTCATGGGTTCAGATCCCGGCTCCGCCGCTTGTCAGCTGTGTGACTGTGGGCAAGTCACTTCACTTCTCTGGGCCTCAGTTACCTCATCTGGAAAATGGGGATTAAGATTGTGAGCCCCACGTGGGACAACCTGATCACCTTGTATCCTCCCCAGCGCTTAGAACAGTGCTTTGCACACAGTAAACGCTTAACAAATACCAAAATTATTATTATAGAGCAATTCTGAAATTTGGTCAGTTGACCGACCTCCATCCTTTGGGGTTGGGGAGTGATTGGGGGCCCCGGTCTCTGCCTGCCTTCCTGACAATCAATTAATCAATGGAATTTATTAAGTGCTTTCTGTGTGCAAAGCACTGTACTAAGCGCTTAGCACTGTACAGCCCTGCCAGCTTTCGAGCGGGGCAGAGCAGACCCCTGATCGCCTGAGCTCTTTGACCTCTCTACCACAACCCCAAGACCCCTCCGAATTTCCCTTCCTCTGCTCACCAACGCTTCCCAATCTTCCAGTCTTTCACGTCCCCCTCCTCCGATGCTGAAAAAAAAAAGTTGTCAGAGTACCAGCCATGAATTAAGGAGCTATGCCACTTTACCAAAGGAATTATCAATGAATGAATCAGTCCACAGTTGTCTTCCCTGCTTGACAGTAAAATTCTTGAGTGCAGTGATCATACCTCCTAATGCTATTACACCCTCCTAAGCATTCAGTACAGTGCTCCGCACACAGGAGATGGCCGATAAATTCAATCGCTTGACCGATTTCTACGGGGAAAATTCTGGTACTTCAGTTTCAGCCCCAAAAGGTTTGATTGGAAACAGTTCAGCAAACCAAAATGACTAATTGCTTCTTTCAAGACATCTTAACTCTTCCTTTCTACAACAATCAAGCCCTTCATCTATCGTCTCCCCGGTTAAGCGGACAAATGCATTTTATCAGTCAGCCAATCAAAGATATTTATTGAGCGCTTTCCTGTGTGCAGAGCAGTGTACTGAGCGCTTAGGAGAATACAATACAACAGCGTGGGTTGACACTGTCCATGATGTTCCATTTGCTTCTTTCAAGATGCAAATACTTGGTTTCCGATTGAACTGAATATGTATGGGGAGTCTAGTGGGAGCAGAATGAGGAGTCTTGCCGCCTCTACCTGGTTTGGGAAATGTAATCCGGTTCCTTAGGAGATAATACCGATGACTGGCAAGCTCATATATCCCCTGGGCTCCATCCCATTGGTAATCTGGGGGCAGACCTTCCCCTGGATGCCAATCGAAGTCTGGAGACCATCCTATCAGGTGCCCAAGAAATCAATCAATCGTATTTATTGAGCGCTTACTGTGTGCAGAGCACTGTACTAAGTGCTTGAGCACTGTATTAAGCGCTTGAGCACAGTACTAAGTGCTTAAGGCCCCTGAATTCCTTCTGTTCTCCAAGAAGCCGTCACCCTGTGCTACACGCCCTGCGAGGCCCTTGCTTCACAGCACTTATGTCCGTATCTGTAACTTATTTATTTCTATTAGTGTCTGTCTCCCTGCCTAGACTATCAGCTCACTGAGAGCAGGGAACGTGCCTGTTTCTCGCGATGGGCAGGGACCATGTCTGCTGATTCTGTTAGACTGTACTCTCCCAAGGTTTTAGTACAGTAAGTGCTCTGCACATAGTAAGCGCTCAATAGGTACTACTGAATGGACACTCAGCCCGTCCTGGGCTACGGCCGGGCAGGACGGAACCGAGAGGTCACGGAGGGACTACGGAGGGACTCAATCGATGGCATTTATTGAGCATTTACTATTTACAGAGCACTGTACTAAGTGTTTAGGAGAGTGCAGTCCAACAGAATTAGCAGACTCGTTGCCTGCCCTTAGCGAGCTTCCAGTCTAAAGAGAGTCTAGATGCCCACTCAGGGCCTTGGGGTTACATCAGGGTGGCACCCGCCTGCCTTCTTCTTCCCTCCTCCCACAGCGGTGGTTAAAATCTGGGAGACCTCTGGATGGGTCTGTCCTCAAACCCAGGCCTCTGGGGGCGGCGGGATCCCCGGGCCAATGCACGGGAAATCGGGATTGCTGATATGGATGGACAACACTCTCTCTGTGGCGGGAATTCTGGGAAGACACGGGTAGGTAGCAGGAGGAGGAGAAGATCTGGCCACACCCTGAGCATCGCACGTCTCCTTGGATCCTTTCTCCGGACTTCACGAGCGGACGATCCCTTTCAGTCCCGTCGTTTCCAGAGGTAAGAGATGAGTTTCATCCGCAGGCCTCTGACGTGAAGAGGTGACCGAGGGAAGGACGGGTCAACCGGCCAGTAATTTCGATTCCTCCGCGCTCCGAAAATGACTAGGCATTATTTTTTTCAGGTACGCACAAATAGTTCACTCAAATGCAGAGGGGCAAAACGCTTTTCCCTTTTTTTTAAACAAAGTTAACAAATGTAAAAAAAATCGAGTCATCAATAGCCTTCAAAGTACAATTAGAAACCAGAGGGTAGGGGGGAGATCTACAGAGGTCACTGATGGGGGCGCGGAGAGAACTAGACACTTTCATGGCTGCCATGGTAGATAGAGATTGTGAGATGGCTGAGGAGACGGGAAACAGACACATCACATCCGGGTCGACTGAAGGCGACCCATCGCGGGCCAAACCGAACTCTCCTCCCTTCAGGATCCAAGGATTTCCATCGCACATACCGCGGGGAACTTTCTCGGCCTTAAGTGTTCTCAACCCACAGGAAAAGAGGCAGTCTCTACGGCTAGGCTATTAAGTGCATATAACATGCTGCACTAATATAGTGCAAAAATTTGCCTTACATGTAACCAGAAAAAGATGCAGGCAACAAGTTAGAGAGTTAGAGAAAGTAGAAATGTCGTATTAACACACGGGGATTAATTATCCGGACAGTAACCACTATAAAATACCGAACCTGAAGACGCTTTCTTCCTAGAAACTGGTCCATTTCCATCAGCTTTGGAGAGAGAGAGACCAGAACTGAGTGTCCACCCTGCGAACCGCACGAGAGCGGCCGCTACGATCCACGACCGAGGTGCCGAGATGGTCCACGGGGATGGGCTCCGCTGAGGTAAGAGTCAACCTCTTATGAAGCTCGAAACTGCTTGGTAATGAGGATATAATCGGACGGGATCATACTTAGGCTTTGGCTGAATATAGACTCTCTTATGCTGCATTATTTGAATGTTGGGTAGCGAGAGCTGGCTATAGGTTCTTCATGCGGACGGGTTACATCGCGGGGAAGATCTGGTCCAAGCGAGCTAACTCTGTGTTTTGACGAGAAGGCTTTGGCGATGCAGGCGGCTTGGTTTGGTGGTGGGTTTGTTTCTGGAAAGACCCCGGCTGGGTCTCAGGATGATCTCTGTGGCCTCTTCGGGGCTGACGGTCTAGAGTTGGCGCCTTGACTCTCCTCAGTGGTGTATTAAGAACTCCGTTCTCCCCAGTCTTCTGTTTCCTCTTGTGAGGTGATTCTTAAAAGAGTCAAAATGCTTCCTTCTGCAGCCCTCCCCTCTCCCCCCCATACCCGCGTGGCCATTTCCAAGCAGGATGCAGAATTCGGTCTTCGTTCCGCTTTACATATCTGCATCTCCATCGTAGGCTAAGGTTAAAGGTTTCAGTCGGTTGTTCTGCCTTCTCTGCGGTTTCTTTGGCTTTTTACTGCAACGAGACATGGGGGAAACATGTATTTGAATGGAAATCAGTGAAAGAGGACGGTTAAAGGCTCAATATTTTAATGAACTATCACACAGAGTCGATCCTTTCAGCTCAGTTTTAAGAGCAGTCTAAAGTTCTCCGTTGTACCCTAAGGAGGGCTAATTCAGCAATGTTCCTTTCCCCGTTCTAACCATGAGTGTGGAGGGCTGACCGCTTACTTACCTGTCCTCTCTCTGCTGTAGATAGAAAAACCCCATCTCCACCTGAGGTCTCAAAACAAGAAAAGCCGTGACCCGGGTGCTCCCCCAAACCAATGCCACGATTCGCTTGTTTGGCACAAAACAATCAGTCTTACAGGGAGTGGAGTGGAAAGGCCATTTCCAAGAAAGCCAGTGACTGAGAAGAAACACAGTCCTTCACCTTCAAGCCCCCAAATTTGCAATCATCTTTCTCTTACCAAAAGCAAGGGGGGGCTTAGAGATAAATGACCACAGCCCCCGAGTTTGCAATCATCGTTGTCCTATCAAAAACAAGGGGGCCTTAGAGATAAATAACCACAGTTTCCTCCATTTCTCCTGGGAGCTAACGTCAGGAGGAGGCTTTCCCCGACATGTTTTGGGCGGCTCCTTCTGCTCTAAACAGAGAGAGAAAGAAAGAGATGAGAGAGAGGGGGGTGCCCATGTTTTAGAAGAAGGAGAACTGGAGAACTCACCAGGCTAGATAAATCATAGAGACAATGAAGATGAGTAATACAAGCAAGCCAGCGGCTACACCGTAAACCCACGTCTTCAGCCTTCCATCTAGGAGAAAGGGATGTTAGTCGTTAGTATCGGTTAGTCGGGGCTGCAGACGGTGAGAGGGGCGTCGCAGAAATTGCAAGTGGCCGCCTGATTTGGGGATGAGATGTCCGTCGAAGACGCCACTAAGGACGATCGCACGAATGCTAGCAGGGGTTAGAGGTTCGGTCACCCCCCAAGACAAATGGAGCTTCCTTGGAGTTTCCTCAGCCTGAGGCTTCTCCAAGTTATTAATAATCCTGATGGTACTTACTAAGTGCTTACTATGGGTCAAGCACTCTTCTGAGCACTGGGGTAGATACAAGGTAATCAGGTTGTCCCACGTGGGACTCACAGTCTTAATCCCCATTTTCCAGATGAGGCAACTGAGGCACAGAGAAGTAAAGTGACTTGCCCAAAGTCACGCAGCAGACAAAAATCTCCTCAAAAATCTCCAGTGGCTACCAGTCGACCTACGCATCAAGCAAAAACTCCTCATTCTGGCTTCAAGGCTCTCTATCACCTCGCCCCCTTCTACCTCACCTCCCTTCTGTCCTCCAGCCGAGCCCACACCCTCCACTCCTCTGCCACCGCTAACCTCCTCACTGGGCCTCTTTCTCGCCTGTCCCGCCATCGACCCCCAGCCCGCGTCCTTCCCCTGGCCTGAAATGCCCTCCCTCTGCACATCCGCCAAGCTAGCTCTCTTCCTCCCTTCAAAGCCCTACTGAAAGCTCACCTCCTCCAGGAGGCCTTCCCTCACTGAGCCCCCTCCTTCCTCTCCTCCTCCTCCCCCCTCCATCCCCCCCGCCCTACCTCCTTTCCCTCCCCACATCACCTGTATATATGTTTGTACAAATTTATCACTCTATTTATTTTACCTGTACATATTTACTATTCTATTTATTTCGTTGATGTGCATCGAGCTTTACTTCTATTTATTCTGATAACTTGACACCTGTCCACATGTTTTGTTTTGTTGTCTGTCTCCCCCATCTAGACTGTGAGCCCGCTGTTGGGTAGGGACCGTCTCTATATGTTGCCAACTTGTACTTCCCAAGCACTCAATACAGTGCTCGCACACAGTAAGCACTCAATAAATACTACTGAATGAATGAATGCATGACAAGTGATGGGGCCATGACCTATGACTCTCAAGCCCGGGCTCTTGCCAATAAGCCACTGCTGCTTTTCTATAGTGATGGTATTTGTTAAACGCTTTCTATGTGTCAAGCACTGTTTTAAGCACTGGGGGAGATACGAGCTAATCAGGTTGGACACAGTCCCGCACGGGGCTCACAGTCTTAATCCCCATTTTGCAGATGAGGGAACCGAGGCCCAGAAAAGTGAAGTGACTTGCCCAAGGTCATCAGCAGATCCACTTGGTGGATCTGGGATCAGATCAGAGCTTGACTATCACTAGCAAAACAGAGAAGGGAGCCCATTTTTGGTTAGTTTGGGGAAAGAACAAAGCTAAACAACCAAACAGTGGTAATTATTGAGCACTGACTGAATGGGCAGAGCACTGTACTAAGCACTCGGCAGACTGTTGGAGGTGGGGAGAAAATGAAATTAATACTCCAGGCTGCTAATATTTGGGTCGAATATTAGGGTCAAGGCAGCCAACCCCTTCCTTTTTCTGTAGCCAGTTAGAGGGGGAAAACCCATTAAAGAAGACTATGGAAAGTCCCCAGGCCTTAGGAAACATTAATGATGTGTATATAGCTATAATTCCATTTATTCTGATAGTATTGACTATTGTCTACTTGTTGTCTACTTGTTTTGTTGTCTGTCTCCCCCTTCTAGACTGTGAGCCCGTTGTTGGGTAGGGACCGTCTCTCTCTCCATCCCCCCCATCTTACCTCCTTCCCTTCCCCACAGCACCTGTATATATGTATATATGTTTGTACATATTTATTACTCTATTTATTTATTTATTTTACTTGTACATATCTATTCTATTTATCTTATTTTGTTAGTATGTTTGGTTTTGTTCTCTGTCTCCCCCCTTTTAGACTGTGAGCCCACTGTTGGGTAGGGACTGTCTCTGTGTGTTGCCAACTTGTACTTCCCAAGCGCTTAGTCCAGTGCTCTGCACACAGTAAGCGCTCAATAAATACGATTGATTGATTGATTGATTGATTGTACTTCCCAAGAGCGTAGTACAGTGCTCTGCACACAGTAAACGCTCAATAAATACCACTGAATGAATGAATGAATGAAACCAAATGCCAAGTAGAAAATAATAGCTAAGTTGTCTCCTGTGGCAGAGTGGTGATACTAGGAGAAAAATGAGTGGTCTCTTTGGCAAAGAAAGCCAATTTTCTTTAGCTTTAAGTGTGCCTTCATTCATTCATTCGATTGTATTTATTTAGCACTTACTGTGATGACGATGATGGCATTCATTAAGAGCTTACTATGTGCAAGTGTGCAGAGCATTGTACTAAGCACTTGGAAAGTACAATTCAGCAACAGAGACAATCCCTGTCCACAATGGGCTCAAAGTCTAGCAGTGGGGAGACAGGCATCATTCATTCATTCATTCATTCAATCGTATTTATTGAGCGCTTACTGTGTGCAGAGCACTGCACTAAGCGCTTGGGAAGTACAAGTTGGCAACATATAGAGACGGTCCCTACCCAACAGCGGGCTCACAGTCTAGAAGGGGGAGACAGAGAACAAAACAAAACATATTAACAGAATGAAATAAATAGAAAAATATGTACAAATAAAATAAATTCATTCATTCATTCATTCAATCGCATTTATTGAGCGCTTACTGTGTGCGGAGCACTGTACTAAGCGCTTGGGAAGTACAAGTTGGCAACATATACAGACGGTCCCTACCCAACAGTGGGCTCACAGTCTAGAAGGGGGAGACAGAGAACAAAACAAAACATATTAACAAAATGAAATAAATAGAATAAATATGTACAAATAAAATAAATAAATAGAGTAATAAATACGTACAAACCTATATACATATATACAGGTGCTGTGGGGAGGGGAAAGAGGTAAGGCGGGGGGGGGGGTAGGGGGAGGGGTGTCACATCCAGGCCTCTCCTCCTTCTTTCCAAAAGAAGAAATTTTGGGAAATTTTGTCTTAACATCCACTTTATTCAGGTTTCTATGCCAGGCTGGGGAAGGAGGAGGGAACACTAGAATAAAGAAAATGAAAAGAAAACCATCTCCCAGACAACCGGCAGGACTTTGGACTCCGACGTGTGAGCTCGTCGAGGTCAGGGAATGTTCTCTTATAGCGTTCTATTGTCCTTTCCCAAGTCCTTAGTACAGTGCTTTGCCCGCGGTAAGTGCTCAATAAATACAACTGAATGAATGAATGAATGTCGCTTTAGCCCTGCTGATATTCTGAGGGGTTGGGGGAGGTGAGGGGCTGGTGGTTGTCTCAGCACTCAGCGCTTAGTACAGTACCTGGCACATAGTAAGTGCTTATTATTACCATCCTTACCGTTATTATTATTATGAGGATCCTTGAACCTTGGGCGGTTCAGGCCTGGGCCAAGCTGTAGGATGGAGTGAGGATCCCCCCCGTCTCCCCCAACCTCCCGCCCCGTCTGGCTTCACCTGGACCGAAAGGCTGAAGGAACCAGGAGCGTCCACGCCCGGCCGGGCTGCTGGAGGGCTCGGTGGGATGGACGGCGCGGCTGGTTTTGACATCTCCACCGTGGCCGTCGTCGGCGTCGTCGGCGTTGTGGGCGTTGTGGGTGTTGTCGGAGGCGGTGGGGATGACCAACACGGGGATGAGCCTGCACTCCACCAGGCTCCCGGCGGACGACATGACTTCTGTGTAGCCCTCTTCACAGCTGCACACTCTCGTCTGGGGTTAAACGAGGGGGAAACGGGGGCCGGGGGAAATCACAGGGTCCCGCGCCGCCCCCCAAACAACCGCCTCGTGCCCTGCCCACCTCACACCAGTTAATAATAATAATAACAATGGCATTTGTTAAGCGCTTACTATGTGCGGGCACTGTACTTGGGGGCAAATCGGGTTGGACACAGTCCCGGTCCCACGTGGGGCTTGCAGTCTCAATCCCCATTTTACAGATGAGGTAACTGAGGCCCAGAGAAATGAAGTGCCTTGCCCAAGGTCACGCAGCAGGTGAGTGGCGGAGCCGGGATTAGGACCTTCTGATTAGGACCTTTTAGACTGTGAGCCCACTGTTGGGTAGGGACTGTCTCTATATGTTGCCAATTTGTATTTCCCAAGCGCTTAGTACAGTGCTCTGCACATAGTAAGCGCTCAATAAATACGATTGATGATGATGATGATGATTCTCTGGCCCATGCTCAAGCCACTACGCCATGCTGCTTCTCTTGTGACGCAGCCTTGGCAACTATCTAGCGGTAACTGATAATAATAATAAATAATGATGACATTTGTTAAGCGCTTGCTATGTGCGAAGCACTGTTCTAAGCACTCTATCCTCACCCAAGTGCTCAGCACAGTGCTCTGCACGAGTACGGATGCAGCCGACACTATTAACAATAATAATTGTGGTATTTGTTAAGCGCTTACTATGGTCCAGGGACTGTACTAAGCTCTGGGGAGGCAAACTGGGTTGGAAACACTCTATCGACATAGCAGCTGTCAGACTGCAAACTTGTTGTGTGTGAAGCAGTGTGGCCTAGTGAATAGAGCACGGGTCTGGGAGCCAGAAGGACCCGGGTTCTATTCCCAGCTCTGCCCCTTATCTGCTGTATGACCTTGGACAAGTCACTTCCCTTCCCTGTGCCTCAGATACCCCATCCGTAAAATGGGGACGAAAACTGTGAGCCCCAGGTGGGACAGGGATCGTGTTTAACCTGATTTAGCTTGTATCTACCCCGGTGCTTAGAACAGTGCCTGACACATAGTAAGTGCTTCGGAGATACGAGTAAAAAAGGAAAAGAGAAAGGCGGATACGGAGGGGATCCCCACCTGGCTGCAGAAGGAGTGAGGCTGACTGCAGGATGGGTTGCAGGATCTGTCAGCATCCGGCTGGCGCATCTCTAAGCATCCTCCTGCAGGACACAAAACCACATGTTTTTTTCCCAAAGAACATCTCACCGCCGAGTCAAGAAGGCTCCAGTCATGGCCCAGGACCTCGGCAATTTCCCAGCTCAGGTGAGATATCGGGAAGGTGGGTTTTTTTTGCAAGGTGTCTCACCTCCGAGACACGACTCCAGCTGTGGGCCAGAACTACGGTAACTTTCCGGGTCAGGTGCGATGAGGTGGGTTTTTGGGAAGACACTGTACCTCGTTCTCGCCTGTCCCGCCATCGACCCCCGGCCCACGTCATCCCCCGGGCCTGGAATGCCCCCAATCCCTCTGCCCATCCGCCAAGCTCGCTCTCTTCCTCCCTTCAAGGCCCTACTGAGAGCTCACCTCCTCCAGGAGGCCTTCCCACACTGAGCCCCTTCCTTCCTCTCCCCCTCATCCCCCTCTCCATCTCCCCATCTTACCTCCTTCCCTTCCCCACAGCACCTGTATATATGTATATATGTTTGTACATATTTATTACTCTATTTATTTATTTATTTTATTTGTACATATCTATTCTATTTATTTTATTTTGTTAGTATGCTTGGTTTTGTTCTCTGTCTCCCCCTTTTTGACTGTGAGCCCACTGTTGGGTAGGGACTGTCTCTATATGTTGCCAATTTGTACTTCCCAAGCGCTTAGTACAGTGCTCTGCACATAGTAAGTGCTCAATAAATACGATTGATGATGATGATGATTTATTTTACCTGTACATATCTATTCTATTTATTTTATTTTGTTAGTATGTTTGGTTTTGTTCTCTGTCTCCCCCTTTTAGACTGTGAGCCCACTGTTGGGTAGGGACTGTCTCTATATGTTGCCAACTTGTACTTCCCAAGTGCTTAGTACAGTGCTCTGCACACAGTAAGCGCTCAATAAATATGATTGATTGATTGATCTCACCGCCGGGACAAGAGGAGTTGTGGGTTGGAAACCTGGCAATTTCCCAGTGGGATCTTGGGAAGGTGGTTTTTTATTTTTTTTTTCGAAGACACTTCACAGCAGAGACAGGACGGCTCCAGTCACGGACCGGGACCTCGGCAGTTTCCCGGCTCTCGTGGGGTCTCTGACATTCTCAGTACAGCGCTCTGCACACAGTGGGCGCTCGGTAATAATAATAATAATAATGATGGTATTTGTTAAGCGCTTTCTATGTGCAAAGCACTGTTCTAAGCACTGGGGGGGAAACAAGGTGATCAGGTTGTCCCACGTGGGGTTCACAGTCTTCATCGCTTTCTATGTGCAAAGCCCTGTTCTAAGCACTGGGGGGGATACAAGGTGATCAGGTTGTCCCACGTGGGGTTCACAGTCTTCATCCCCATTTTACAGATGAGGTAATTGAGGCACAGAGAAGTTACGTGGCTTGCCCAGGGTCACACAGCTGACAAGTGGCGGAGCTGGGATTCGAACCCGTGACTTCTGACTCCCAAGCCCAGGCTTTTTCCACTGAGCCATGCTGCTTCTCTAAGGCAATTGACCCCTTCCAGCTCCACCCAGAAATGTTAACAGGAAAGCCCTGACACCTGCCAAATGTCAGAATAGATCTTTCCGGCTACAGAGCTCTCACTCCTCAGCCGCCTATTTACTTGGCGGGACAGAATAACAATAATGGCATTTATTAAGCGCTTACTATGTGCAAAGCACTGTTCTAAGCACTGGGCACTGTTCTAAGCGCTGGAAACTTCAACCTTCTTGAAGGACATCCCCCTTGCCCCCCACCAGCACTGACCCTGCCACAAAAGAACCAGCTGTGGTCCTCTGCCCATTTATTACTCTATTTATTTTACTTGTCCATATTTACTATTCTATTTATTTTATTTTGTTAATATGTTTTGTTTTGTTGTCTGTCTCCCCCTTCTAGACTGTGAGCCCGCTGTTGGGTAGGGACCGTCTCTAGATGTTGCCGACTTGGACTTGCCAAGCGCTTAGTACGGTGCTCTGCACACAGTAAGCGCTCAATAAATCCGATTGAAACAGTGGTATTTATTGAGCGCTTACTGTGTGCAGAGCACTGTACTAAGTGGTTGGGAAACTTTGATACAACAGTGTTGGTAAGCATGTTCCCTGCGTCCATGCATTTAGTAGAGTGCTCTGCAGTGCGGCTCAGTGGAAAGAGCCCGGGCTTGGGAGTCAGAGGTCATGGGTTCGAATCCCAGCTCCTCCACTTGTCAGCTGTGTGACCTTGGGCAAGTCACTTCACTTCTCTGAGCCTCAGCTCTCTCATCTGTAAAATGGGGGCTAAGACTGAGAGCCCCACGTGGGACAACCTGATCACCTTGTATCCTCCCCAGCGCTTAGAACAGTGTTTGGCACATAGTAAGTGCTTAACAAATACCACTATTATTATTATTATTATTATTATTATTATTATTATTATTAATCAGTAGCACTGAGAGATGTATCACACCCTAAGACTTTTTGGCTATTCACAGAACCCACGGTGAGTTTCCATCCAGTGTCTAAAGGGGTTTTGGGTAACAAACAGGGTTTGCGATCATGGGAACACATGGAATTTCTCCCAGAACCAAGTGAATCCTGCTTGGACTGTATCTACCCCATCCGACTCTTTTTTTAAGGTGTTTGCTAACCGCTTACTATGTGTTAAGCACTGTTCTAAACGCTGGGTAAGATACAGAGAAGCACCGTGGCTTAATGGAAACGGCCAGGGCTTGGGAGTCTTTTAGACTGTGAGCCCACTGTTGGGTAGGGACTGTCTCTATGTGTTGCCAATTTGTACTTCCCAAGCGCTTAGTACAGTGCTCTGCACATAGTAAGCGCTCAATAAATACGATTGATTGATTGGGAGTCAGAGGTCGTGGGTTCTAATCCTAGCTCTGCCAATAGTTAGCTGTGTGACTTTGGGAAAGTCACTTCACTTCTCTGGGCCTCAGTTACCTCATCTGTAAAATGGGGATTAAAACTGTGAGCCCCACATGGGACAACCTGATTACCTTGTATCTAACCTAGTGGTTTGAACAGTACTTAATAATAGTAATAATAATGATGGCATTTATTAAGTGCTTACTATGTGCCAAGCACTGTTCTAAGCTCTGGGGAGGTTACAAGGTGATCAGGTTGTCCCACATGGGGCTCACAGTCAATACAGTCAACTTGGCACATAGTAAGTGCCTAACAAATACCTTCATTATTATTATTATTATTATTATTATTATTATCATCATTATTATTATTATTATACCAGTTAATCAGGTAGGGCACAGACCCTGCCCCACAGTCTAAGTAGGAGGGAGAATGGGTACTGAATCCCCATTTTGCAGTTGAGGAAACTGAGGAAAAGTTTTAGACTGTGAGCCCACTGTTGGGTAGGGACTGTCTCTATATGTTGCCAATTTGTACTTCCCAAGCGCTTAGTACAGTGCTCTGCATATAGTAAGCGCTCAATAAATATGATTGATGATGATGAGGAAAAGAGAATTATTATTATGGTATTTGTTAAGCGCTTACTATGTGCCAGGCGCTCTACTAAGCACTGTGGTGGATACCAGCAAATCAGGTTGGACACAGTCCTTGTCCCACATGGGGCTCACAGTCTTAATCCCCGTTTTACAGATGACGTAACTGAGGCACAGAGAAGTTGAGTGAAGTGAAGTGCCCAAGGCCACACAGCAGACAAGCAGAGGAGCTGGGAAGCAGTGTGGCTTAATGGAAAGAGCACAGGCTTGGGAGTCAGAAGTTGTGGGTTCTAATTCCGGCTCTGACGCTTGTCTGCCGTGTGACTTTAGGCAACTTCTCTGTGCCTCAGTTGCCTCATTTGGAAAATGGGGATGAAGAGTGTGAGCCCCACGTGGGACAACCTGATTACCTTGTATTTACCCCAGTGCTTAGAACAGTGCTTGGCATATAGTAAGCGCCTAACAAATACCATCATCATTATTATTATTAGAACTCATGACCTCCCAATTCCCAGGCCCGTTCCCTATCCTCTTTGCCGTGTTGCAGCCCACTGTTGGGTAGGGACTGTCTCTATATGTGGCCAACTTGTACTTCCCAAGCGCTTAGTACAGTGCTGTGCACACAGTAAGCGCTCAATAAATACGATTGATTGATTGATTGATTGATTGACTTGCCCCAGGTCTCTCAACAGACAAATGGTGGAGCCGGGATTTGGATCCAAGGCTTCCGGCTTCCAGTTCTGTGCTTTATCCACTAGGCCACGTCGCTTCCCAAGAAACATGCCAGCAGGAGGAAAAGTTGCAATAAGTGTCATTATTTATGCCTTTCATTAACAAAAGAATCCTTTCCCAACGCTCTGAGCAGGGCTGCCCATTAGATTAAAGCTATCGATCAGAAGGTCTCAGACACCGCACATCCTGGCTCCTACTCGGTGCGAAATCCGATCTTCCCCAAGAGACGCAGGGCAAAACACACACACAAAGAAAACTATGCAAACACATGTGCACAGATGATACAGAATCCGGATCCTCGCTTCCAAACATCAATCTAATTTATCATAAATAATTTATCGGTGGCATTTGGCAGCTGCTAACCTGAAAACACAGATGGCTCGACCACAGATTTGCTTTTCAGCGAAAGGACTGTTCTACGGAGAGCTTGGGGGTAATTGGGGGTCGGGGGAGGGAGGCTACACGGCAGCAAATTGGAGGGGAGCGGTCCGCAGACCTAATGCAAGTGGCTCCTAAGGCCCCTTAATCTCCATCTCCTCCTGGGATGGGTGAATTTTTTAAATTAAAGTCAGTCCTGGCTCCCGACCCTCACACAATCAAACAAGGCCTAAAGCAAAATAAACACGGTGTGCTCACGAAGGGCTCCTGGCTACCCCCATCTCCTCTAAGAAAAGACAAAGGAATGAAGGAGGCAAAGGTTATCCCAGTTTCGCCTCTTTCTGCCACACACTTCCTCATCAATCAATTGTATTTATTGAGCGCTTACTGTGTGCAGAGCACTGGACTAAGCTCTTGGGAAGTCCAAGTTGGCCACATATAGAGACAGTCCCTACCCAACAGTGGGCTCACAGTCTAAAAAAGGGAGACAGAGAACAAAACCAAACAAACTAACAAAATAAAATAGAATAGATATGTACAAGTAAAATAAATAAATAAATAAATAGAGTAATAAATATGTACAAACATATCATTGTCATCATCAATCGTATTTATTGAGCGCTTACTGAGCGCTTGGGAAGCCCAAGTTGGCAACATATAGAGACAGTCCCTACCCAACATTGGGCTCACAGTCTAAAAGGGGGAGACAGAGAACAAAACCAAACATACTAACAAAATAAAATAAATAGAATAGATATGTACAAGTAAAATAAATAAATAAATAAATAAATAAATAAATAAATAAATAAATAAATAAATAGAGTAATAAATATGTACAAACATATATACAGGTGCTGTGGGGAAGGGAAGGAGGTAAGAAAGGGAAGGAAGGTAAGAAAGGTAGGTAAGGTAAGGTAAGGTAAGAAAGGTAGGTAAGGTAAGGTAAGGAAGAAAGGGAAGGAAGGTAAGAAAGAAAGGAAGGAAGGGAAGGGGGATGGAGAGGGGGATGAGGGGGAGAGGAAGGAAGGGGCTCAGTGTGGGAAGGCCTCCTGGAGGAGGTGAGCTCTCAGTAGGGCCTTGAAGGGAGGAAGAGAGCTA
Organism: Tachyglossus aculeatus; assembly: GCF_015852505.1. NCBI lineage: Eukaryota > Metazoa > Chordata > Mammalia > Monotremata > Tachyglossidae > Tachyglossus > Tachyglossus aculeatus. The sequence goes on from NC_052067.1 coordinate 4,971,258, forward strand.
GCTTGGCGCATGGGCAGAGGGAGAGCCCGAGCAAAGAGGCAGGAGAATCTAGGCCCTTTAACTGTCAGCTCCTTGAGGCCAGGGACCCTATCCCGCATGCTCTTGGACCCCTCCAAGAAAAGCACCGTGTAACCGCCGCCTTTCCTTCCGTTACCTTCGGTCTTCGCTCCCATCATGTTCCTTGCCTACCGGGCTGGGGATAAAAGCCGCTCCTGGACACCTCCATGCCCGCTGAGGAAAGCGCCGTGTAGCCACCGCCTTCCTTCCCGCCCCAGAGGGTAGCTACTCCCAGCATGATTTGGGCCCACTGGGCCCAGGAGAAAAGCTGCTCCCTCACACGTCCACAGCACGAGGCCTCTCCCTCCCCCTGAGACGACTGGGTGTGCCCCAAACTCTGAGCCCCAAGGACTCCTCCAGCCACACAATCCAACGGATTTGGTTTTTATTCAGCCTATTTGTCCCTGTTGTGTTCTAATAATAACAATGATAATAATTATTATAATTATTATAACCTCCCCAGCGCTTAGAACAGTGCTTTGCACCTAGTAAGCCCTTAACAAATGCCATCATCATTATTATTATTATCATTATTATTATTGTAACCTCACCAGTGTTTAGAACAGTGCTTTGCAGATAGTAAGCGCTTAACAAATGCCATCATCATCATCATCATTATTATTATTAGTATTATTGTAACCTCCCCAGTGCTTAGAACAGTGCTTTGCACCTAGTAAGCGCTTAACAAATGCCATCATTATTATTATTATCATTATTATTATTGTAACCTCCCCAGCGCTTAGAACAGTGCTTTGCACATAGTAAGTGCTTAACAAATGCCATCATTATTATTATTATTATCATTATTATTATTGTAACCTCCCCAGCGCTTAGAACAGTGCTTTGCACATAGTAAGCGCTTAACAAATGCCATCATCATCATCATCATCATTATTATTATTATTATTGTAACCTCCCCAGCGCTTAGAATAGTGCTTTGCACCTAGTAAGCGCTTAACAAATGCTATCATTATTATTATTATCATTATTATCATTGTAACCTCCCCAGCACTTAGAACAGTGCTTTGCACATAGTAAGCGCTTAACAAATGCCATCATCATTATCATTATTATCATTATTAATACTGTAACCTTCCCAGCGCTTAGAACAGTTCTTTGCACATAGTAAGCGCTTAACAAATGCCATTATTATTATTATTATTACTGTAACCTCCCCAGCGCTTAGAACAGTGCTTTGCACACAGTAAGTGCTTAACAAATGCCATCATCATCATCATCATTATTATTATTATTATTATTGTAACCTCCCCAGCGCTTAGAACAGTGCTTTGCACATAGTAAGCGCTTAACAAATGCCATCATAATTATTATTATTATTATCATTATTATTATGGTAACCTCCCCAGCGCTTACAACAGTGCTTTCCACATAGTAAACGCTTAACAAATGCCATTATCATTATTATTATCATTATTATTATTGTAACCTCCCCAGCGCTTAGAACAGTGCTTTGCACCTAGTAAGCACTTAACAAATGCCATCATCATTATTATTATCTATCCCAGTGCTTAGAACAGTGCTTTGCACATAGTAAGTGCTTAACAAGTGCCATCATCATCATTATCATCATAATAATGATGGCATTCTATTTGCCAAGCACTGTTCTAAGCCCTGGGATAGATACAAGGTAATCAGGTTGTCCCCCGTGGGGCTCACAGTCTTAATCCCCATTTTACAGATGAGGTCACTGAGGCATAAAGAAGTGAAGCGACTTGCCCGAAGTCACCCAGCTGATAAGTGGCAGAGCCGGGATTAGAACCCACGACCTCTGACTCCCAAGCCCAGGCTCTTTCCACTAAGCCACCCATCGTTCCTGATGCGGTGTCTCCAACCCCTTCTTCCCCCTTATGCTCTTAGATTTGAGCCCTTCTGACTGAGAGACCAGGGCCAATTCCCAACTGTGTCGTCTTTCCCATCATCATCATCACCAATCGTATTTATTGAGCGCTTACTATGTGCAGAGCACTGTACTAAGCGCTTGGGAAGCACAAATTGGCAACATATAGAGACAGTCCCTACCCAACAGTGGGCTCACAGTCTAAAAGGGGGAGACAGAGAACAAAACCAAACATACTAACAAAATAAAATAAATAGAATAGATATGTACAAATAAAATAAATAAATAAATAAATAAATAAATAAATAAATAAATCCCAGTGCTTAGTACAGTGCTCTGCTCACAATAAGCACTTAATAACTACTATGACTACCACCTGACTATTCTTTCGACTTCCTGGCCACCCAACTTCCAGTTGGGAGGGAGGTCTTTGGTTCTTTGCAGGGGTCCGGGCGGCTCTGAAGCTGTGAAGAGCCCAAAGAGACCAATGACCATCCTCTGTCAATCAATCAATCAATCAATCGTATCTATTGAGTGCTTACTGTGTGCAGAGCACTGTACTAAGCACTTACTAAGCTCTGTCACCTCCCTGCGACGTCCCACGGAGCTTCTGCTCTGCTGGGAGAAGCAGCAGCTGGAATATTGGGATCGGGGGAGGCTGTTGGATTCTGAGCCGCGCAGGCCCTGAAATTCTACTTCTCTTACTAAGGACTCTATTGCTTTCTTTGCAATTAATAATAATAATAATGATGGCATTTATTAAGTGCTTACTATGTGCAAAGCACTGTTCTAAGCGCTGGGGGGATACCAAGTGACTGGTATCCCCCCCCCCCATCTTACCTCCTTCCCTTCCCCACAGCACCTGTATATATGTATATATGTTTGTACATATTTATTACTCTATTTATTTATTCATTTTACTTGTACATATCTATTCTATTTATTTTATTTTGTTAGTATGTTTGGTTTTGTTCTCTGTCTCCCCCCTTTTAGACTGTGAGCCCGTTGTTGGGTAGGGACTGTCTCTATATGTTGCCAATTTGTACTTCCCAAGTGCTTAGTACAGTGCTCTGTACATAGTAAGCGCTCAATAAATACGATTGATGATGATGATGATGATGATGATGAAGTGATGAGGTTGTCCCACGTGGGGCTCACGGTCTTCATCCCCATTTTACAAATGAGGGAATTGAGGCCCAGAGAAGTGAAGTGACTTGCCCAAAGTCACCCTGCTGACAAGTGGCGGAACCGGGATTTGAACCCATGACCTCTGACTCCAAAGCCCGGGCTCTTTCCCACTGAGCCACGCTGCTGCATTTCTTGTTGTGCTTGCTCTTGAGTAGCCACATTAGAATTTACCAAGTGCCCTCTTTGTGCAAATGACTGCTCTCAGCACTAGGAAAGCGGGTGAGAATTTGACAACTTATGTCGCCAACTTGGACTTCCCAAGCGCTTAGTACAGTGCTCTGCACACAGTAAGCGCTCAATAAATACAACCAAATGAATGAACGAATGACAAGGTCCCTGGTGGCCCTCGGCGAGGGCTCAACTTAAAATTTAAATTTCCGTTTCAAAAACGGGGGAAAGGGAGCTGGAAAAAATAAAACAGTAGGAACGCAAAATTAACATAATAAACAAGGACAGGAATGAATGCAGGAAATCATCCTTCCTTATACATCTGATTACAATTTGCTCTCCCTCCCTTTATTCTTAGATTGTGATCCTCTTGGAGGGCCAGGGACCATGTCTAATTTTCAAACTTGTATATTTTCACCCAGGGTTTAAACAAGCATTAGACACTCAGTAGGTACTTCATAAAAATAATAATATCAGTAATAATTATGGTATTTGTTAAGTGCTTACTATGTGCCTGGTTTAAACAAGGATTATACACTCAGTAGGTACTTCATAAAAATGATAATATCAATAATAATTATGGTATTTGTTAAGCGCTTACTATGTGCCTGGCTCTGTATTAGGCACTGGGAAGGTACAAGCAAATCAGGTTGGAAACAGTCCCTGTCTCTTGTGGGGCTCACAGTCTCAATCCCCATTTTACAGATGAGAGAACCGAAGCACAGAGAAGTGAAGTGGCTTTCCCAAGGTCACACAACAGAGGTCGTGGGTTCTAATCCCAGCTCCGCCACTTGTCAGCTGTGTGACTTTGGGCAAGCCACTTCACTTCTCTGGGCCTCAGTGACCTCCTCTGTAAAATGGGGATTAAGACTGTGAGCCCCACGGGGGACACCCTGATTACCTCGTATCTACCCCACTGCTTAGAACGGTGTTTGGCACATAGTAAGCACTTAAGAAATACCATCATTATCACAACAAAGTGGTGGTGTTTGGATTAGAACCCATGATCTTCTGACTCTCCCGAGCGCTTAGAAATTGAGGATGCCGTATTCCCGGCCGGAGGAAGAAAGGGGATCGCGGTTTTACCTGTCACGTTTAAGCCGTCTGACCTTTGACACCATACGGTCCGCGCCAATCCTTTCCACGGGCTGGCCATCCACTTGTACTCGTAGCAATGGCCGTCTGGGGAGTCAAAATGGACACCAAGGTGCGCATTGATCACCGGGGAAGAAGAGTGGTGCTAAGATTTAGAGATTTAGAGACTCATCCAAGATACCCTGCGAGCCAGTAACTCGAGATTTGAAGGCCATATCCTCTAGATGGTGCCAACGCCATTTCCTTATCCACAAAATATGGTGAAAATCAAAGGATTCTGCCCCAATCTGCTTTCCACGCACCACCCCCCAACCCGGGTCTCAATTTATTTGACCTGTGCTCCGTGGTGCTTGAGATCTTGACGATAATAATAATAACACTTATTGTATTGTCCCCCTTCTAGACTGTGAGCCCGCTGTTGGGTAGGGACTGTCTCTATATGTTGCTGACTTGTACTTCCCAAGCGTTTAGTACAGTGCTGTGCACACAGTAAGCACTCAATAAATACGACTGAATGAATGAGTGAGTGAATGTGCCAAGCACTGTTCTAAGAACTGGGGAAGATACAAGTTAACCAGGTTGATTGGATAAAGTCCCTGTCCCACATGGGGCTCACAGTCGTAATCTCTGTTTTACAGGTGAGGTCACTGAGGCCCAGAGAAGTGAAATGACTTGTCCCAGGTCACACAGCAGGCAGGTCGCGGAGTTGGGATGAGAACCCGGGTCCTTCTGACTCCCTTCGCTAGGCCATGCTGCTTCCCCGCTTCCATCTGAGTTTGACCCCGGACCTGCCCGGGAGGACAGACCTCATCTGGGAATGGGGAAGGACGGGAGTGGAAAGATTAGCCCGAGCTTGGCTGGAGATCTTTGGCCACGTTAAAAAACACGTCCTTGAGGAACATGATGGGCAGAAATCTCCTCATGCTGGAATTTTCCCCCCAGTTAATGGGGAAAGTTCCAAAGTTGGAAAAAAAACAAGTGATTTTCCGTTCTGTTCACAGAGCGGGAGGACCGTTTTTTCTTTCTCCAAAATCTGGAAAATCAACAAGATTTGGGTTTCAAGGGGTTCTTCTCTCTGGTTACAAAATAATAATAATAATAATTCTGGTATTTGTTAAGCCCTTACCATGTGTCAGGCACCGTACGAAGCACTGGGGTGGATACAAGCAAATCGGGTCCGTCCCACATGGGCCTCACCGTCTCAATCTCCGTTTTACAGATGAGGTAACTGAAGCACTGAGAAGTGAAGTGACTTGCCCAAGGTCACACACAGCAGACAAGTGGCGGAGCTGGGATTAGAATCCATGAATCCCAGGCCCCTGCCCTATCCACTACACCGTGCTGCTTCTCCCAGGAGTTTCGAGACGACCCTCCCAAGCGCCTCGTATGATGCCCAGTCCACGTTAAGCGCTCAGTAAATACCACTGGTCAACTGACTGGAATTTTCCCTTTCGACGGGAAGTACCTCGGATCCCGTTCTGATTCCTAACAGACTATTGGCCCTGTCTTTGGCTTTCCCAGAGGTGCCATCTCTGCTTACCGTCACACGGCCTCGTTTCCAGAACCTGCTCCGGGCAGAGATGCTGGTTCTCAAGTTCCTGGATGATCACCGCCCGGGATCGAGCTTGGATCCCTCCAAAGCCGAGATCTTCTCCGTTGACGCAGGTCAGCTGGCAGAGGCTCCAGGGAGACCATTCCTGGAGGTAGCAATCGCCTGCCCGGAGGTACAGAGCTCAGTGAGTAGAGACTCTAAGCAAGCTAAATAATGCTTTTTTTACAGTAACGGTTGTGAAGCGCTTACTACGTGCCAGTCACTGTTCTAAGCACTTAGGTAGATATGAGCTAATCGGGTTGGACACGGTCTTCATCCCCATTTGACTGATGCCGTAACTGAGGCACAGAGAAGCCAAGTGACTTGCCCGAGGCCCCACTGCCGATGAGATCCCCCGCCCTACCTCCTTCTCCTCCCCACAGCACCTGTATATATATTAGTACAGATTTATTACTCTATTTATTTTACTTGTGCATATTTACTATTCTATTTATTTTGTTAACGATGTGCTTTAATTCTGTTTGTTCTGACGATTTTAACACCTGTCTCCATGTTTCGTTTTGTTGTCTGTCTCCCCCTTCTAGACTGTGAGCCCGTTGTTGGGTAGGGACCGTCTCTCTATGTTGCCGACTTGCACTTCCCAAGCACTCAGTACAGTGCTCTGCACACAGTAAGCACTCAATAAATACAATTGAATGAATGAAGGAATGAATGGCGGAGCCAGGATTAGAACCCAGATCCTCTGACTCCCAGGACCGTGCTCTACCCATTAGGCCACGCTGCTTCTTCTTGGACTGCCTTGGATTCATTCATTCAATCATATTTGCTGAGCGCTTACTGTGTGCAGAACACTGTACTAAGGGCTTTGGAAGTACAAGTTGGCAACATATAAAGACGGTCCCTACCCAACAGCGGGTTCACAGTCTAGAAGGGGGAGACAGACAACAAAGCAAAACGTATTAACAAAATAAAATAAATAGAATAAATACGTACAAGTAAAATAAATAGAGTAATAAATATGTACAAACATATATACATATATACAGGTATATATGGATTGAAATGTTGCTCTCTTGACATTGTCCTCACTGGGTTCTTATTCAACAGTGATGGTATTTATTAAGTGTTTACTATGTGCCAAGAACTGTACGAAGAGCTGGAGGCAGATACAAGCTAATTAGGTTGGACACAGTCTCTGTTCCACATAGGGCAAACAGTTTGAGTAGGAGCAGGGATGGGATGGGATGGGATGAGAAAGGGATGGAATCCACATTTTACAGGTGAGGAGATGAAGGACCCGACGTGCTATGTGACATTCCCAAAGGTACACAGCAGCCAAGTGGTGAAGCTGCGGTTATTTTATTATTATTATTCTTATTATTATTATCGTTATATTTGCAAACACTACGTTCCAAGCACTAGGGTAGATACAAGTTAATTAGGTTGGACACAGTCCCTGTTCCACGGGCAATGACTCCCCATTTTACAGATGAGGAAATTGAGGCACAGTGAAGTTAAGCAACTTGCCTAAGTCTCACAGCATGCAAGGGGCAAAGCCGGAATTAGAACCCAGGTCTCTTGTCTCCCACGCTCATGATCTTTCCCATTAGTCCATGGGGGACTCCTGTTTCTCAGGAAAGGGAGAGGGGGGGAGAAATGGGAAGACGGGAAAGGGACAGAGGCAGCACAAGGTTCAGAAAGAGGGAGAGAAACAAGGAGAGAAGCAGTGTGGCCCACTGGAAAGATCCCCAGCCTGGGTGTCGGGAGACCTGGGTTCCAATCCTGGCTCTTTCCCTTCTCTGCTGTGTGCCCTTGGGCAAATCACTTAACAGCTCAGTGCCTCGATTACCATATCGGCAAAATGGGGATTCAATACCTGTCCTCCTTCCTACTTTTTTTTTTTAATGGCATTTGTTAAGTGGTTACTAGTGCCAGGCATTGTACTAAGTGCTGGGGTAGATACAAGCTAATCAGGTTGAACACAGTCCTTATTCCACATGGCACTCTTGGTCTTGAACCTATGGACTGGATGAATTAATTTTACAGATGAGGGAACTGAAGCACAGAAAAGTGAAGTGACTTGTCCAGGGTCCCACAGCATACACCTTCTAGACTGTGAGCCGGCTTTTGGGTAGGGACCGTCTCTATATGTTGCCAACTTGTACTTCCCAAGCGCTTAGTACAGTGCTCTGCACACAGTAAGCGCTCAATAAATATGATTGAATACACCTGGGAGTAGAACCCAGGTCCTTCTGACACCTAGGCCTATGTTCTATCCACTAGGCCCAGCTGCTTCGCACTTCGACTGTGATTATCTTATATCTACCCCAGGGCTTAGTCCAGTGTCCGGCACATAGTAAGCGCTCAACAAATACCACAAATACTATTATTAATATCATTAGGAGAGAATGTATGAATATAATGGTATGCACCCAACATTCACTGAATGCTAAACATTATACTAAATGCTGGGGAGAAAATACCAGGAGCAAAATATACCTCATTCCTTCAAGGTCCATATCTAATGTGTATATACTGCATAGCAGTTATTTTCTCAGCCACCTTAACACCTCCCTATGTGAGCCTGTTGTTGGGTAGGGATTGTCCCTCTTTGTTGCCAAATTGTACTTTCCAAGCACTTAGTACAGTGCTCTGCACACAGCAAACGCTTAATAAATGTGATGGAATGAATGAATATACAGTTCCACGCTCTCCGTGTTTCATGAATCGTCACACCAGGATCTGAGCAGCCGGATGCTGGATATTTGGTTATTCGGTCTTTATCGACTATTAGAGTATGGCTCATTCCATCTGGCCCGGTTGAACTGATAGGCCTTTGGAAATTCACGGAGTGGTTGACCAATGCTATTTCAAGCCCTAAAAGACAGTTTTCTGTGACCCCCGCCAATTTCATCATCGGCCTTGTTCTGAATCCCCTCAGAAAGAAGCTCCAACACTCCCAAGCTCGTAAATAGTCTCCTACCGTTTTAATTATTGCAGACCAGGAGAGGCGTTAATAATTCATGCTGTTTTACATTATGTGGAGAGGGACCATGAAGCTGGACACAACGTCGCCTGGCTGGCTGATTAATGGAAGAGCTGCTAGTACCAACATTAAGGGAAGCGTGTCTGGACATGAATTATCGGCCAGTGGCCGCACTACACCAGGGTCATCGGAAGGATTTTGGGGGTGACTCATTAAAACGTGCTCTCAGTATCGTCATCCTCCTGGGGAAATTGTGGCACCGATTGGGCTAAGGTCGTCATGCGGGGAGATGGGAGAGACCGAAATATCGACGTTTTTCCCGACTTGATTGTAACTTGGTGCCCTGGCCGCTTTGTGATAACGAGCCTTCAATTATTAAGCAGAAATGGAAAGAGAGAAAATCATGGCTGTGGGGAAAGCACAGAATAACCTCGATAATTAGATCTCAGATGCTGAAGGGTTAGAACAGTGCTTGGCACGGAGTAAGCGCTTAACAACATCGTCATCAAGATCTGATGTGTCACATTATGAATTTCACCACCATAGGTGTCGGTGGATGCTTGTGGATGATGGACGGGGCGGGGGTTGCTCGTCAGAGTATGAGGCTCGGCAGCGTATGACATGCTTAGAGAAGCAGCGTGGCTCAGTGGAAAGAGCTTGGGCTTTGGAGTCAGAGGTCATGGGTTCGAATCCTGGCTCCACCACAAGTCTGCTGTGTGACCTTGGGCAAGTCACTTAACTTCTCTGAGCCTCAGTTACCTCATCTGTAAAAATGGGGATTAAGACTGTGAGCCCCATGGGGGACAACTTGATCACATTATATCCCCCCCAGCGCTTAGAACACTGCTTTGCACATAGTAAGCGCTTAACAAATGCCATTATTATTATTATTATTATCTGAAACACCATCCAATATTGAACAACAGGAAACTGGAGCAATCGTGGTAGTGATGGAGAATATCGCAGAAGAATCTGGGTGCCTAGTTCAAGAGCCAGTGCGTGTTTTGTACTGTTGTCTGTCTCCCCCTTCTAGATTGTGAGCCCGTTTTTGGGTAGGGACCGTTTCTATGTGTTGCCGACTTGTACTTCCCAAGCGCTTAGCACAGTGCTCTGCACGCAGTAAGTGCTCAATAAATATCATTGAATGAATGAATGGAGGAGCCGGGGCGTCTAGTGGAAGGAGCTCAGGCCTGGGCGAAACAGGACCTGGGTTCTAATCCTGGCTCTGCCACGTGTCTGCTGTGTCATCTTGGGCTAGTGACTTTCAATCAATTGATCAATCAGTCGTACATATTGAGGGCTTACTACGGTGTTTCTGGTGTTTTTGGAGTATTCGTATAGTATTGGTGAAATGTTTACTGTGGGCTAAACACTGTGCTTTTAAGTACTGGGGTAATAATAATAATAATAATGGCATTTATTAAGTGCTTACTACGTGCAAAGCACTGTTCTAAGCGCTGAAGATACAATACCATCAGATCAGACAATGCCCCTGTTGCATACTGATTTTCATTTAAACTTTAAGCCCTCTGTGTTAGAGCATTTTGGAGATTACCTGTCTGCTGTGTGACCTTGGGTAAGTCACTTCTCACTGTTCCTCCATCTCGTCTATCTCATCACTGACCCCTCGCTCACCTCTTCCCTCCGGCTTGGAACTTCCTCCCGCTTCATGTCTGACAGACGCCGCTCTCCCCACCTTCAAAGCCCTCCTAAGAGGCCTCCCCTGATTTATCCCACCCTTCCCTGTCTTAGCCTGTCCCTCCTGGGTCAGCTCTATGCTTTGGTCTGTTCATTCATTCATTCAGTCATATTTATTGAGCGCTTACTGTGTGCAGAGCACTGTGCTAAGTGCTTGGAAAGTACAATTCGGCAGTAAAGAGAGACAATCCCTGCCCATGCCGGGCTTGGTCTGTTCCCCTTAATCTTTTGGATATTCACCCCTCCCCTGACCCCACATTACTTTTTTAAAAATGGTATTTGTTAAGCGCTTACTATGTGCCCGGCACCATAATTAGCACCGGGGTAGATGGAAGCAAATCAGGTTGGAGACAGTCCCTGTCCCCCATGGACTCACGGTCTTAATCCTCATTTTATAGATGAGGTAACTGAGGCCCGAGAAGTGAAGTGACTTGCCCAAGGTCACACAGCAGACAAGTGGATAACCCTAAGCAAGCGCTTAGTACAGTGCTCTGCACACAGTAAGTGCTCAATAAATACGACTGAATGAATGAATGAATGAATGAACCAAGGTCCTTCTCATTTTCAAGCCAGTGCCCAACGACAGGGTCACGCAGCTTCTTATTCATTCATTCAATCGTATTTATTGAGCGCTTACTGTGTGCAGAGCACTGTACTAAGTGCTTGGAAAGTACAATTCAGCAGTAAAGAGAGACAATCCCTGCCCATGCCCGGCTTGGTCTGTTCCCCTTAATCTTTTGGATATTCACCCCTCTCCTGGCCCCACATTACTTTTTTAAAAATGGTATTTGTTAAGCGCTTACTATGTGCCAGGCACCATAATTAGCACCGGGGTAGATGGAAGCAAATCAGGTTGGAGACAGTCCCTGTCCCCCATGGACTCACGGTCTTAATCCTCATTTTATAGATGAGGTAACTGAGGCCCGAGAAGTGAAGTGACTTGCCCAAGGTCACACAGCAGACAAGCGGATAACCCTAAGCAAGCGCTTAGTACAGTGCTCTGCACACAGTAAGCGCTCAATAAATACGATTCAATGAATGAATGAATGAACCAAGGTCATTCTCACTTTCAAGCCCGTGCCCAACCACAGGGTCACACAGCAGCTTCTTATTCATTCATTCAATCGTATTTATTGAGTGCTTACTGTGTGCAGAGCACTGTACTAAGCGCTTGGGAAGTACAAGTTGGCAACATATAGAGACGGTCCCTACCCACCAGCAGGCTCACAGTCTAGAAGGGCTGTGAATGAATTTAGGTGCCCATCTATGATTGATTTTAATAATAATAATAATAATAATAATAATAATAATAATAATAATAATAATAATGATAGTATTTATTAAGCGCTAACTATGTGCCAAGCCCTGTTCTAAGCACTGGGATAGATACAAGGTAATCACGTTGTCCCACATGAGGCTCACGGTCTTAACCCCCATTTTCCAGATGAGGTAACTGAGGCACAGAGAAGTTAAATGACCTGCCCAAAGTCACACAACTGACAAGTGGCAGAGGCAGGATTAGAACCCACAACCTCTGACTCCCAAGCCCAGGCTCTTTCCACTAAGTCACGCTGCTTCTCTATGCCTGTCTCTCTCTCTAGTCTGTAAGTTCCTTGTAGGCAGAGATCATCTTTAATTTCTCCTTTGCACTGTATGCCCCCAAGTACTCAGTACAGTGTTCTGCACGCAGGAAGCGCTCAATAAATACCAATGACTGATTGATGGCTTCTCTTTGCCTCGATCTCTTCATTTGTAAAATGGAGGTTAAATCTTGTTCTTTCCTCTTAGAGTCTGAGCCCCTTGAAGGATAGGGACTGTGTCCAACTGTTGCTATTATTGTTATTATTATTATTATTATTATTATTATTAATTATTATTATTATTGCTATCATTGTTATTAATAGAATACTATTATTATTAGTATTCTTTATATTTTTAAAGAACTTATGTATCACCCACTGTCCTAAATGCTGGGGTAGATGTAAGTTAATCAGGTTGGACCCAGTTTCTGTCCCTCCTGAGGCTCACAGTCTAAGGAGGAGGGGGAACAGGCTTGGAAACCCCATTTTACAGTTGAGGATACTGAGGCACAGGGAAGTTAAGTGACTTGCCTATTGTCACCAGCAAGCAATTGGAGGGAGCGGGATTCTCATCCAGGTCCTTGGACTCCCAGGCTGTTTCCACTAGGCCACTTTGCTAGTGTTGTATCCACCTCTGATTTTAATTTGGTCTGGGGCACAGAGAAAGTGCTTAGCCAGAGCCATAACTCTTGGGAAAGGGGGGATTTCCTTCATCTTAATCAAAGAGAGTATTTACTCAGGGGCTTTTGACTTGGTAATAATTGTAATTATTATTATTATGGTATTTGTTAAGCGCTTACTATGTGCCGAACTAAGCGCTACGGTGGATATAAGCAAATTGGGTTGGACACAGTCCCTGTCCCATATGGGGCTCACAGTCTCACTCCCCATTTGATGGATGAGGAAACTGAGGGACAGGGAAGTGAAATGATAATAATAATAATAATGATAATAATAATGATGGCATTTACTAAGCGCTTACTATGTGCTGAACTAAGCGCTAGGGTGGATATAAGCAAATCGGGTTGGACACAGTCCCTGTCCCACATGGGGCTCACAGTCTCACTCCCCATTTGATGGATGAGGGAACTGAGGGACAGGGAAGTGAAATGATAATAATAATAATAATGATAATAATAATAATGATGGCATTTACTAAGCACTTACTATGTGCTGAACTAAGCGCTAGGGTGGATATAAGCAAATTGGGTTGGACACAGTCCCTGTCCCACATGGGGCTCACAGTCTCACTCCCCATTTGATGGATGAGGGAACTGAGGGACAGGGAAGTGAAATGATAATAATAATAATAATGATAATAATAATAATGATGGCATTTACTAAGCACTTACTATGTGCTGAACTAAGCGCTACGGTGGATATAAGCAAATTGGGTTGGACACAGTCCCTGTCCCACATGGGGCTCACAGTCTCACTCCCCATTTGATGGATGAGGGAACTGAGGGACAGGGAAGTGAAATGATAATAATAATAATAATGATAATAATAATAATGATGGCATTTACTAAGCACTTACTATGTGCTGAACTAAGCGCTACGGTGGATATAAGCAAATTGGGTTGGACACAGTGCCTGTCCCACATGGGGCTCACAGTCTCACTCCCCATTTGATGGATGAGGAAACTGAGGGACAGGGAAGTGAAATGATAATAATAATAATAATAATGATGGCATTTACTAAGCGCTTACTATGTGCTGAACTAAGCGCTACGGTGGATATAAGCAAATTGGGTTGGACACAGTCCCTGTCCCACATGGGGCTCACAGTCTCACTCCCCATTTGATGGATGAGGGAACTGAGGGACGGAAGTGAAATGATAAAAATAATAATAATGATAATAATAATGATGACATTTACTAAGCGCTTACTATGTGCTGAACTAAGCGCTACGGTGGATATAAGCAAATTGGGTTGGACACAGTCCCTGTCCCACATGGGGCTCACAGTCTCACTCCCCATTTGATGGATGAGGGAACTGAGGGACGGAAGTGAAATGATAAAAATAATAATAATGATAATAATAATGATGACATTTACTAAGCGCTTACTATGTGCTGAACTAAGCGCTAGGGTGGATATAAGCAAATTGGGTTGGACACAGTCCCTGTCCCACATGGGGCTCACAGTCTCACTCCCCATTTGATGGATGAGGGAACTGAGGGACAGGGAAGTGAAATGATAATAATAATAATAATAATGATAATAATAATGATGGCATTTACTAAGCGCTTACTATGTGCAAAGCACTGTCCTAAGCGCTGGGGAAGTTACAAGGTGATCAGGTTGTCCCACGAGGGGTTCACAGTCTTAATCCCCATTTTACAGATGAGGTAACTGAGGCCCAGAAAAGTGGAGTGACTTGCCCAAAGTCACACAGCTGACAATTGGCAGAGCCGGGATTTGAACCCATGACCTCTGACCTCTGACTCCAAAGCCCGGGCTCTTTCCACTGAGCCACGCTGCTTCTCTGTGGCTTGCCTAAAGTTACACTACACACATATGGCAGAGGCAGGATTAGAACCCATTACCTTCTGATTCTCAGGCCCATGCTCTATCCAATACCTCCATGTGGCTTCTCTCAATGCCAATAATAATAACAACAATAATCACGGTATTTGTTAAGCGCTTACTCTGTGCCAAACACTGTACTAACCACTGGGGTAGATATGAGTCATCAGATCCCACGTGGGGCTCACAGTCCAAATAGAAGGGAGAACAGGGATTGAACAGATGAGGAAACTGAGGCCCAGAGAAGCTACGTGACTTGTCTGAGTGACTTCTAGACTGTGAGCCCACTGTTGGGTAGGGACTGTCTCTATATGTTGCCAACTTGTACTTCCCAAGCGCTTAGCACAGTGCTCTGCACACAGTAAGCGCTCAATAAATACGATTGATTGATTGATTGATTGATTGAGGAAACTGAGCAGGTAAGTGGCGGAGCGGGATTAGAACCCGGATCCTCTGACTCTCAAAGTGGTAGAGAAGACCGAAAGCCAAGTTCTGAGCGTCTACTACCTGGGCAGGGCTGGGTGCAGGGTTTCTCCAGAACCATCTTCTCTCCGTCAATCACAGGGTCGAGATCTGCGCAAAACTCCTCATCCACCTCCTTGCCGGCATCCTCCACGGAGCCGTTGCTCACCACACACGACACGTTCCTGGTTCTGGTTCCCTCTCCACACTGCGCATCCTGGGAAACCAAGAGGAAAGAGATGGAATCTGTGTTATCGATCAATCCATCCTATTTATAGGGGGTTAACAGAGTGCGGAGCAGAAGCAGCGTGGCTCAGTGGAAAGAGCCCGGGCTTTGGAGTCAGAGGCCACGGGTTCAAATCCCAGCTCCGCCAATTGTCAGCTGTGTGACTTTGGGCCAAGTCACTTCACTTCTTTTAGACTGTGAGCCCACTGTTGGGTAGGGACTGTCTCTATATGTTGCCAACTTGTACTTCCCAAGCGCTTAGTACAGTTCTCTGCACACAGTAAGCGCTCAATAAATAAGACTGATTGCTTCTCTAGGCCTCAGATACCTTGTCTGTAAAATGGGGATTAAGACTGTGAGCCCCCTGAGGGACAACCTGATCACCTTGTAACCTCCCCAGCGCTTAGAACAGTGCTCTGCACATAGTAAGTGCTTAATAAATGCCATCATCATTATTATTATTACTATATATTATTATATACCTGTATATATGTATATATGTTTGTACATATTTATTACTCTATTTATTTATTTATTTATTTTACTTGTACATATCTATTCTATTTATTTTATTTTGTTAGTATGTTTGGTTTTGTTCTCTGTCTCCCCCTTTTAGACTGTGAGCCCACTGTTGGGTAGGGACTGTCTCTATATGTTGCCAACTTGTACTTCCCAAGCGCTTAGTACAGTGCTCTGCACACAGTAAGCGCTCAATAAATATGATTGATTGCTTCTCTGGGCCTCAGGTACCTTGTCTGTAAAATGGGGATTAAGACTGTGAGCCCCCTGAGGGACAACCTGATCACCTTGTAACCTCCCCAGCGCTTAGAACAGTGCTCTGCACATAGTAAGTGCTTAATAAATGCCATCATCATCATTATTATTATATATTATTATATACCTGTATATATGTATATATGTTTGTACATATTTATTACTCTATTTATTTTACTTGTACATATCTATTCTATTTATTTTATTTTGTTAGTATGTTTGGTCTTGTTCTCTGTCTCCCCCTTTTAGACTGTGAGCCCACTGTTGGGTAGGGACTGTCTCTATATGTTGCCAACTTGGACTTCCCAAGCGCTTAGTACAGTGCTCTGCACACAGTAAGCGCTCAATAAATACGATTGATGATGATGATGATGATGATTATTATTAGTAGTAAGCGCCTGGGAGATGACAACGCAACAGAGTTTGTCTACCATGCTCTTGGGGACCGGTCAGACCCAACAGCGATGTAGCGGTTGGCCTTGGGGTCTAAGCACTCGAAATCTCCATCTGTTTCTAGACTCATCTCCGCTTCTAGACTGTGAGCCCGCTGTTGGTTAGGGACCGTCTCTATAGTTGCCAACTTGGACTTCCCAAGCGCTTAGTACAGTGCTCTGCACACAGTAAGCACTCGATAAATACGATTGAATGAATGAATGAATGAATGAATGAGCTGTTGGCCACCTCCCAAGGCTCTGTAGCTCTGAAACCCCGAAAGGAAAGGCTCTGAAGGTCCTGGGCCGGGCCCAGCGGGTATCAGCCCCTACCTGCACGGTACACAGAGACCACGGGCTGTACTGCCAGCGATAACACGGGTTCACCGGGCAGGGTTTGGCCTGCTCCATCTGGGCCGGGCACGGCCTGCCATCCCCCTGGTGGGGCTGGGTAACTGTTCTCCGGCGGACCATTCTTCCTGGAAGAAGGACACAAAAGAGACGCTTGATTTCCTCCGATGTTGACAACTTGCAACCCTTCTTGCCGAGGGGGACTTTTTGTCTATCAGAAAGCTTCTCCTCCATTTTCTCAAGGTGACAGACAATGACTCCCAACTCCTCTTTAAAGCCTTACTGAGAAGCAGCGTGGCTCAGTGGAAAGAGCCCGGGCTTTGGAGTCAGAGGTCCTGGGTTCAAACCCCAGCTCCACCAATTGTCAGCTGTGTGACTTTTGGCAAGTCAATTCACTTCTCTGGCCTCAGTGAGCTCATCTGTAAAATGGGGATTGAGACTGTGAGCCCCCTGTGGGACAACCTGATCACCTTGTAACCTCCCCAGTGCTTAGAACAGTGCTTTGCACATAGTAAGCGCTTAATAAATGCCATCATTATTACTCCTCTCCAGGACCGGAAGGGCCCGGCCTGGCCTATGACCTCTACCCAATCTCCCTTCCCAGATGGGTCCTCCTGGCCCCTCCTTTCCACGTCCCGGGAGGCGTCCCACCCATTCCCGTCCCCCGGCCGGCGTTTACGCACCCGTGAGCCCGCAGGTGTGGGAGCACGTGGACCACGAGGACCAGTCGGACAGCTGGCAGTTGACGGGACATTCCACCGTGCAGGACATGTTCATCGGCCAGCTTTTCTCCAGGACCAGCTGGAAAAGTCAATCATATTTATTGACCGCTGTGCCGAGCACTGTACTAAGCGCTTGAGAGAGGACAATACCACAATAAACAGACATATTCCCTGTCCACAATGATTGTCAGCAGGAACCCCATCACTTCACTTTTAAGGTTATCCCCAAAGCCTGTGCTGCCTCGGGGCGATCCCCAGTAGGTTTTATTCATTCATTCATTCAACCATATTTATTGAGCACTTACTGTGTGCAAAGCGCTATACTGAACACTGGGGGGAATACGATAGAACAATAAACAGACAGGAGGCTGAGTAGAGAACTGATATCATTACTACTACTACTACTAATAATAATGATAGCATTTGTTAAGCGCTTACTATGTGCAAAGCACTGTTCTAAGTGCTGGAGGGACACAAGGTGATCAGGTTGTCCCACGTGGGGCTCACAGTCTTCATCCCCATTTGACAGATGAGGGAACTGAGGCACAGAGAAGTGAAGTGACTTGCCCACGGTCACACAGCTGACAAGTGGTGGAGCCAGGATTCGAACCCATGACCTCTGACTCCCAAGCCCACGCTCTTTCCACCGAGCCACGCAATAACCAACTTATGTTGCCAACTTGTAATTCCCAAGCGCTTAGCACAGTGCTCTGCACACAGTCAGCGCTCAATAAATACGATTGAATGAATGGATGAATGAATGAACCATGAATGAGGTTTTTATTAAAGCGCTTACTATGTGCCAAGCACTGTGCTAAACGCTGAGGTCGATACAATATATCCGATCAGACGCAGTTCCTGTCCTAACTGGAGTTCACAGTGTAAGGAGGAGGGAGAATGGGTATTAAATCTCCAATGAAGCTGTGTTGCCTAGTGGATAGAGCCTGGGCTTGAGAGTCAGGAAGACCTGAGTTCTAATCCTGCCCCACCACGTGTCTTCTGTATGACCTGGGGCAAGTCACTTCACTTCTCTGGGCCTCAGTTACCTCATCTGTAAAATGGGGATTAAGACTGGGATCCCCAGGAGGAACAGAGATTGTGTCCAAACAGATTAGCTGGTATTTAACTCAGCGCTTAGTACAGTGCCTGGCATAAAGTAAACCCTTAACATATACCCCACACAGAAAAAATTCATCAGTCATTCATTGGTATATATTGAATGCTTCTTGTGTGCAGAGCAGTGTACTAAGAGCCTGGGAGAGTACAACAGCATAGAGTTGGTCTCTGACCACAAGGACCTTATAATCTACAATCACGGATGGGGACGGTGAGGCCCCGAGAAGTGAAGTGACTTGCCTAAGGTAACACAGCAGGCAAGTGGCAAAGCAGAGATTCATTCATTCATTCATTCAATCGCATTTATTGAGCGCTTACTGTGTGCAGAGCACCATACTAAGCGCTTGGGAAGTACAAGTTGGCAACAAATAGAGGTGGTCCCTACCCAGCAGTGGGCCCACAGTCTAGAAGAGGGAGACAGACAACAAGACAAAACACATCAACAAAATAAATAGAATAAATATGTAATAATAATAATAATAATGGCATTTATTAAGCGCTTACTATGTGCAAAGCACTGTTCTAAGCGCTAGGGGAGGTTACAAGGTGATCAGGTTGTCCCACGGGGGGCTCACAGTCTTAATCCTCATTTTACAGATGAGGGAACTGAGGCCCAGAGAAGTTAAGCGACTTGCCCAAATCAATCAATCAATCAATCGTATTTATTGAGCACTTACTGTGTGCAAAGCACTGTACTAAGCGCTTGGGAAGTACAAATAAAAGAAATAAATAAACGGTTCTCCTCCTTTCCCTCCGGCCCCTCCTTCTCAATCTCTTTCGCGGCCTCCTCCCCTGCCTCCCCCCCTCTACCTGTGGAAGTCTCTCAGGGTTTCAAGGCTCAGTTCTAGATCCCCTTCTATTCTCCATCTACACCCACTCCCTTGGAGAACCATTCACCTCTATGGCTTCCACTACATCTCTACACCTATTTATTGAGCGCTCACAGTGTGCAGAGCACTGTACTAAGCGCTTGGGAAGTCCAAGTCGGCAACATATAGAGACGGTCCCTACCCAACAGCGGGCTCACAGTCTAGAAGGGGGAGACCAGACAACAAAACAAAATGTATTAACAAAATAAAATAAATAGAATAAATATGTACAAATAAAATAAATGAATGGAGTAATAAATATGTACAAACATATATAAATATATACAGGAGATGAGAACCCAGGCCTCTTCACTCCCAGGCTTGTGTGCTTTTCACTTGGCCATAGCACTCTTCTGTTACGTGTTAATATCACTATTATATATACCCCCTTTTTCCTCCCCTCCTCCCCATCATCATCAATTCTATTTATTGAGCACTTACTGTGTGCAGAGCACTGTACTAAGCGCTTGGGAAGTACAAGTTGGCAACATAACATGGCCATGCCCCCAGCCCTACCTCCTTCCCCTCCCCACAGCACCTGTATATATGTTCGTACAGATTTATTACTCTATTTATTTTACTTGTACATATTTACTATTCTATTTATTTTGTTAATGATGTGCATCTAGCTTTACTTCTATTTATTCTGATGACTTGACACCTGTCCACATGTTTTGTTTTGTTGTCTGTCTCCCCCTTCTAGACTGTGAGCCTATTGTTGGGTAGGGACGTCTGTATTTGTTGCCAACTTGTACTTCCCAAGTGCTTAGTACAGTGCTCTGCACACAGTAAGCGCTCAATAAATACGATTGAATGAGTGAATGAATGAATAAGCTTTTTTCATCCTCTTGGAGATAGCGCAGCAAATTTTATCTTGCCTTAAGTACTTTCCTCCCTCCTCAGTCTTTGAAGCACTTCGATTGGCTTGGATGGGGTGATTAAAACCCATTTCAAATATGCAACAGATGCTGGCTTTGGATCTACTTAGTGTCTATAATGATAGGTCTCAGGTTGTTGACATAAAATGTTATTTTCCTGACTAAGAGGTGAAAGGTAGCCCTTGGAAAATTAAACATTTACATATGTTCATTTTAAAACATTTAATTCGGGAATTTCTCACTCTGAGTACATGTTTCTACTGCTGTCCCTGTCCCCCAGAAGTCTCCCAGTCTCAATCCCCATTTTACATATATATATTATATATATATTTGTTCAGATTTATTACTCTATTTTACTTGTACAGATTTACTATTCTATTTATTTTGTTAATGATGTGCATATAGCTTTAATTCTATTTGTTCTGACGATTTTGACACCTGTCTACATGTTTTGTTTTGTTGTCTGTCTCCCCCTTCCAGACTGTGAGCCCATTGTTGAGCAGGGACCGTCTCTATATGTTGCCCACTTGTACTTTCCAAGCGCTTAGTACAGTGCTCTGCACATAGGAAGTGGTCAATAAATACGATTGAACGAATGAATGAATAAGCTTCTTTCACCCCCTTGGAGATAGCGCAGCAAATTTTATCTTCCCTTAAGTACTTTCCTCCCTCCTCAGTCTTTGAAGCACTTCGATTGGCTTGGATGGGGGTAATTAAAACCCATTTCAAATATGCAACAGATGCTGGCTTTAGATCTACTTAGCGTCTATAATGATAGGTCTCAGGTTTTTGACATAAAATGTTATTTTCCTGAATAGGAGCTGAAAGGTAGCCCTCGGAAAATTAAACATTCACATATATTCACTTTAAAACATTTAATTCGGGAATTTCTCACTCTGAGTACATGTTTCTACTGCTGTCCCCGTCCCCCAGAAGTCTCCCAGTCTCAATCCCCATTTTACAGATATACATATATTATATATATATTTGTTCAGATTTATTACTCTATTTTACTTATACAGATTTACTATTCTATTTATTTTGTTAATGATGTGCATACAGCTTTAATTCTATTTGTCCTGACGATTTTGACACCTGTCTAAAAGTTTTGTTTCGTTGTCCGTCTCCCCATTCTAGACCGCGAGCCTGTTGTTGGGCAGGGACTGTCTCTCTATGTTGCCCACTTGTACTTCCCAAGCGCTTAGTACAGTGCTCTGCACACAGTAAGCGCTCAATAAATATGATGAATGAGAACCTGGGGTTTTCCGACTGCCGGCCCCAAGCGCTTTCCACTGGGCCACCCAGCCTATATCCAGGGAGGCCAATGAAAGAGGCCGCCTTCTCCGTTCGAGTTCTCTGCTTGCGTGTTCGGATTTGGACGCTTGGCCTCTCCCAGCTGGACACCGGACGCTAAACTGTAAGATCGTCGTGGGCAGGAAATGTGTCTCTTTTTATTACTGCATTTTACTCCCCCAAGCACTTAGTAATAATAATAATAATTGTGGTATTTGCTAAGCGCTGACTATATGCCAAGCACTGTGCTAAGCAGATACAAGGTAATTGGGTTGGACACAGTCCCTGTCCCACACTGGGCTCACGGTTTTAATCCCCATTTTACAGATGAATTAACTGAGGCATGGAGAAGCGAAATCAATCAATCAATCAATCGTATTTATTGAGCGCTTACTGTGCGCAGAGCACTGTACTAAGTGCTTGGGAAGTACAAGTTGGCAACATATAGAGACGGTCCCTACCCAACAGCAGGCTCCCAGTCTAGAAGATGGCTTGTTCAAGGTCGCACAGCAGACAAGTGGAAGAGGTAGGATTAGAACCCAGGTTCTTCTTACTCCCAGGGCTGGGCTTTAGCCACTAGGCCACACTGCTTCTCTGCACACAGTAAGCACTCAATAAATACAATTGACTGACGGACAGATACTGAGCGATTCACACAGAATCGAGCACCCAAATCCCATGAAATAAGTGCTTTGGCATGGTTGATGCGGGCGCTACCCACAAGCTCCATCGTGCCGAAAGAGCGAGCCTCCCAGTGAAGATTCATTCATTCATTCAATTGTATTTATTGAGCACTTACTGTGTGCAGAGCACTGTACTAAGCACTTAGAACTGTGTTTCTAGGTGGTGCTTTTATTACCGAAGCGCCTTACATTACATAGCTATTTACTCCTCACCCCCTGTGAGGAAGGGTTTAGGTATTATTATCCCCAATTAACAGCTGGGAAAACTGAGGCAAGCGGAATGAAGTGACTTGCCCAAGGCCACACAGAGAACAGGTGTCAGAGCAGGGACTCGAATCCAGGACCTCTGGCTTTCTGGCCGGTGGCTCTTTCATCACACCACACTGCCTCCCCATCATCTTGTTGTGAGAAACAGTGGCTCAGTGGAAAGAGCCCGGGCTTTGGAGTCAGAGGTCATGGGTTCAAATCCCAGCTCCGCCAATTGTCAGCTGTGTGACTTTGGGCAAGTCACTTCACTTCTCTGGGCCTCAGTTACCTCATCTGTAAAATGGGGATTAAGACTGTGAGGTCCCCCTTGGGACAACCTGATCACCTTGTAACTTCCCCAGCACTTAGAACAGTGCTTTGCACAGAGTAAGCGTCTAATAAAGGCCATTATTATTATAGAGTGAAAGATCTATACACATCATTAATAAAATAAATGGAATAGTAAATATGTACAAATATACACAAGTGTTTTGGGGTGGGGAGGGGGCGTAATAATAATAATAATGGCATTTATTAAGCGCTTACTATGTACAAAGCACTGTTCTAAGTGCTGGGGAGGTTACAAGGTGATCAGGTTGTTCCACGGGGGGCTCACAGTCTTAATCCCCATTTTACAGATGAGGGAACTGAGGCCCAGAGAAGTTAAGTGACTTGCCCAAAGTCACACAGCTGACAAGTGGCAGAGCAGGGATTTGAACCCATGACCTCTGACTCCAAAGCCCGGGCTCTTTGGGTAGAGCAGAGGAAGGGAGAAGGGGCAATGGGTAGGATGCCCACCCCTCCCGCCCCGCGACCTGGGCCAGGGAAGGTCCCGGAGAGTCGGCCGACGTCCACTCACCTCCGCACAGAACTTCAGGTCGACGGATCGGCCGTCGCTGCGTACGCAGTCCAGCATCCGGACCTTCACCCCGCTGCCACACACGGCCTTGTCGCTCAGCCGGCACGTGCTCCAGTCTGAAAGCAAAGCCAGCCGCTCACTCATTCATTTGGTCATATTTATTGAGCTCTTACTGTGCGCAGAGCGCTGGATGAAGCGCTTGGGAGAGTAAATTAATCAATCAATCAATCAATCAATCATATTTATTGAGCTCTTACTATGTGCAGAGCACTGTACTAAGCGTGTGGGAAGTACAAATTGGCAACACATAGAGATAGTCCCTACCCACCAGTGGGCTCACAGTCTAAAAGGGGGAGACAGAGAACAAAACCAAACATACCAACAAAACAAAATAAATAGGATAGAAATGTACAAGTAAAATAAATAAATAAAAAAATAAATAGAGTAATAAATATGTACAACCATATATACATCTATACAGCTGCTGTGGGGAAGGGAAGGAGGTAAGATGGGGGGATAGAGAGGGGGACGAGGGGGAGAGGAAGGAAGGGGCTCAGTCTGGGAAGGCCTCCTGGAGGAGGTGAGCGCTCAGTAGGGCCTTGAAGGGAGGAAGAGAGCTAGTTTGGCGGAGGGGCAGAGGGAGGGCATTCCAGGCCCGGGGGAGGACGTGGGCCGGGGGTCGATGGCGGGACAGGCGAGAACGAGGTATGGTGAGGAGATCAGCGGCAGAGGAGCGGAGGGTGCGGGCTGGGCAGTAGAAGGAGAGAAGGGAGGTGAGGTAGGAGGGGGCGAGGGGATGGACAGCCTTGAAGCCCAGGGTGAGGAGTTTCTGCCTGATGCGCAGATTGATTGGTAGCCATTGGAGATTTTTGAGGAGGGGAGTAATATGCCCAGAGCGTTTCTGGACAAAGATAATCCGGGCAGCAGCATGAAGTATGGGCAGCAGCATGAAGTATGAACAGACACAATCCTGGCCTGTAGCGAGCTGGGAACGTGGTCGCCCCACTGACCTCAGTTTCCCCTCTAATAGACACCCCTGGCTCGGACCGCTGGCCTGCAATCATTCTGAGGGCCGAGCCAAGGGGGACCGTGGAAGATACTGGGAAACGGCGGATCGGCTCCCTTCCTCCGAGAAGCTACCATGGCCTAGGGATGGCTCTCAATCAATCAATCAATCAATCGTATTTATTGAGTACTTACTGTGTGCACAGCACTGTACTAAGCGCTTGGGAAGTACAAGTCGGCAACATATAGAGACGGTCCCTGCCCAACAGTGGGCTCACAGTCTAGAAGACTCCCCTGGTTGGGCTACCTACTGAAGTTTACTTGCCTGTTACCTAGTTTTGATGTCTGTCTCCCTGCTTCTAGACTGTGAGCCCGCTGTTGGGTAGGGACCGCCTCTATATGTTGCCAACTTGGACTTCCCAAGCGCTTAGTACAGTGCTCTGCACACAGCGCTCAATAAATACGATTGATGATGATGATGATGATATTTATTCTATTTATTTTATTTTGTTAATATGTTTTGTTTTGTTGTCTGTCTCCCCCTTCTAGACTGTGAGCCCGCTGTTGGGTAGGGACCGACTCTATATGTTGCCAACTTGTACTTCCCAAGCGCTTAGTACAGTGCTCTGCACACAGTAAGCACTCAATCAATATGATTGAATGAATGAATGAATGAATGACTGTCTCTGTTGTCAAATTGTACTTTCCAAGCGCTTAGTACAGTGCTCAGCACACAGTAAGCGCTCAATAATTACGGTTAGGAGGCCTTCCCAGAGTGAGCCCCCTCCTTCCTCTCCCCCTCCCCATCCCCCCGCCTTACCTCCTTCCCCTCCCCACAGCACCTGTATATATGTATATATGTTTGTACGTATTTATTACTCTATTTATTTATTTTACTTGTACATATTTATTCTATTTATTTTATTTTGTTAATATGTTTTGTTTGGTTGTCTGTCTCCCCCTTCTAGACTGTGAGCCCACTGTTGGGTAGGGACCGACTCTATATGTTGCCAACTTGTACTTCCCAAGCGCTTAGTACAGTGCTCTGCACACAGTAAGCACTCAATCAATATGATTGAATGAATGAATGAATGACTGTCTCTGTTGTCAAACTGTACTTCCCAAGCGCTTAGTACAGTGCTCTGCACACAGTAAGCGCTCAATAAATACGAATGAATGAATGAATGATGGTATTTATCAGGCACTAACTGCATTCCAAGCATTGTGCTAAGTGCGGGGGAGATGCAAGATAATCATATCGGACACCCCATCGCACCAGGGGCTCACAGCCTAATCAGCCAATCGATCGATCGTATATATTGATCGGGCAAAGCACTGTACGATATAACAGAATTCGTAGACACGTTCCCTGCCATAACGAGCTTAAAGCCTGGAGGGGGAGACAGATATTCATACAAAGAAATAAATTATAGCTGTGGACATAAGGACTGTGGGGCTGAGGGAGGGATGAAAAAAGGGAGAAAATCGAAGTGCAACGGTGACACAAAAAGAAGAGGGAGAAGAGGAAATGAGGGTTTAGTCAAGGAAAGCCTCTTGGAGGCCCTTCAGTAAGGATTTTGAAGGCTAAGAGGGAGGGAGAGCCAAGATCCCCATTTTACAGATGAGGAAACTGAGGCCCAGAGAAGTTAAGTCACTTGCCAATGCCCACGCAGCGGGCAAGTGGTGGAGCCGGCACTAGAACCCAGGGAATCGATTAATCAATCTATCGCCGATCGGAACCACTGGAAACCAGTTCTGTTGACGTGCTTCCGTGTTCTTTCCAGTTTGACCCTGCAGAATTATTTTTCCAGGGCTATAGATCAGGCACTATCTTTGCACAGATTTTCCCTAAAGGAAAATGAAGGGTCAATTTGTGGCTCTGCTCAGCCCAGCTACGTTAGCATTTCCTCCCCTTCCAAACCCCCATGAAGGAGGATAATAATAATGGCATTTATTAAGTGCTTACTATGTGCAAAGCACTGTTCTAGAAGCAGCATGGCCTAGTGGCTAGAACATGGGCCTGGGAGCCAGAAGGACCTGGGTTCTAATCCTTCATTTCTTCATTCAATCATATTTACTGAGCGCTTACTGTTTGCAGAGCACTGTACTAAGCGCTTGGAAGGTACAATTCAGCATCAAAGAGAGACAGTCCCTGTCCAGAAGGGGCTCACAGTCTAGAAGGGGGGAGATAGACATCAAAACAAGTAAACAGGCATCAATAGCATCGATATAAATAAAATAGAAATGTAGTTCTATGCGCATCATTAATAAAATAAATAGAAGAATAAATATGTACAAATATACAAAAAAATATGACAATGAATGATGGCACTTATTAAGCGCTTACTATGTGCAAAGCACTGTTCTAAGCGCTGGGGAGGTCACAAGGTGATCAGGTTGTCCCACATGGGGCTCACAGTCTTAATTACAGATGAGGTAACTGAGGCCCAGAGAAGCTAAGTGACTTGCCCAAAGTCACACAGCTGACAATTGGCGGAGACGGGATTTGAACCCATGACCTCTTACTCCAAAGCCCGGGCTCTTTCCACCGAGCCATACTCCTTCTCTACTACTACTACTGTAATCATCATCATCATCATCAATCGTATTTATTGAGCGCTTACTATGTGCAGAGCACTGTACTAAGCGCTTGGGAAATAGAAATTGGCAACACATTGACTACAATGTAATGACCACAACTAGCATTTGCTTCTTGGCAGAGCACTCCATATGGGCGATAATAAAGGGCTACAAGTCCCTGTTAGGATCAACTTCCCATGTTGGTGGTGAATTCCTTTCTACCTACTCTCTTCTCCCACCACACCCCAGCTCATGCTCTTCATTGTTGCCAACTGGAACCGTTCCCAAGTGCTTAGTACAGTGCTCTGCACACAGGAAGCGCTCAATAAATACAATTGATTGATTGATTCATTCCCTTCAAAGTAAGCTACTCACAGTGCCTGACTTTAGTCTCTCCCGCTGCTGACACCCTTCCTCCTGCTTGGGACCCCCCCCTCGCTTTTTTTTTTATAACATTTGTTAAGCTTTTACTATGAAAAGTAAAGCAAAAGAGAAGCAGCGTGGCTCAGTGGAAAGAGCACGGGCTTTGGGTTCAAATCCCAGCTCCGCCAACTGTCAGCTGGGTGACTTTGGGCAAGTCACTTCACTTCTCCGTGCCTGTTACCTCATCTAGAAAATGGGGATTTAGGCCGTGAGCCCCCCGTGGGACAACCTGATCACCTTGTAACCTTCCCAGCACTTAGAACAGTGCTTTGCACATAGTAAGCGCTTAATAAATGCCATCATTATTCCTATGTGCCAGACACTCTACTAAGCGCTGGAGATAATCCAAGATAATCAGGTTGGATACAGTCCGTGCCCCACAATGCGTTCACAGTCTTAACCCCCTTTTTTTGCAGATGAGGTACCTGAGGGCCACAGAATTAATCAATCAATCAATCGCATTTATTGAGCGCTCAGTGTGTGCAGAGCACTGTACTAAGCACTTGGGAAGTACAAGTCGGCAACATATAGAGACAGTCCCTACCCAACAGTGGGCTCACAGTCTAGAAGGGGGAGACAGAGAACAAAACCAAACGTACTAACAAGATAAAATAAATAGGATAGGTATGTAGAGGTAAAATAAATAAATAAATAGAGTAATAAATATGTACAAACATATATACATATAGACAGAGAAGTCAAGTGACTCGCCCAAGGTCACACAGCAGACAAGCGGCGGAGCCGGGATTGGAAGGTTTTGACCCCCAGGCCCGAACTCCACTCCTCCAGGAAGGAGTTTACTAGTGTTTCGCACCAAGAAGGTGTTTCCGAAATGGACGCGAAGCTAATCCTGGCACATCACGTTCATTCTGTGCCACGGTTTGCACCCCAGAAAAGGTCGCCCCAGATACTGACACACAAGCAGACACCCTACCTGTGACGTTGTAATCGTAGTGGTAACAGTTTTTGTTGAGAACACAGGGCTCCTGCTGGATCCCCTGAGGACAGGCCCTCCCTTCATCGGGGTGTCTGATGGGATCTGCCGATCTCTGTCGGAAGCTGGTCTGATTGCAGGGCTTCGTGACGGGGAGGACGAGGAGGAGAAGAATTGTTAGGAAATGCACCGCATTTAAAGATGTGACGCAAGTTTTGTTCAAAGAAGAAAAAAAATAGACGGTCATGTGGTTCTCAGGCAAGACAAGGGATGAATTTGACAGTCCTAACGATTCTCGTAAGCAGAAAATAGAACCAGGATAAACAATTATTTAGTCAGGGAAAGGTAGAGAAAAGCAGAAAGCATAATTCTGCCATTTTGTGAAACCATAGTACCTTGAGAGCTAGCATACGGATAGAGTTCTGGTCTCCGTGCGGGAGGGAGGCTGTAGTGGTTCTGGAGCAGATTTAGAGCATGACATTTCCCTTCAAAGCCCTACTGAGAGCTCACCTCCTCCAGGAGGCCTTCCCAGACTGAGCCCCCTCCTTCCTCTCCCCCCTCCCCCATCCCCCCTCGCCTTACCTCCTTCCCCTCCCCACAGCACCTGTATATACGGATATATGTTTGGACGGATTTATTACTCTATTTATACATATTCTATTTATATTATTTTGTTAATATGTTTAGTTTTGTTGTCTGTCTCCCCCTTCTAGACTGTGAGCCCGCTGTTGGGTAGGGACCGTCTCTATATGTTGCCAACTTGGACATCCCAAGTGCTTACTACAGTGCTCTGCACACAGTAAGCGCTCAATAAATACTATTGAATGAATAAATGAAGAAGGAATAGTGAGACAAAGGGGTCACTAATGAGGTGGTGCAAGCTTGCCTCCACAGCTTAAAGGTGCCTGATTGTCCCGTCAAGGGCCTCTGTAACCTCACGCTTCACTCCTCCGATGGCAGCCTACTCACTGGACCCCCACCTCATCTATCCGGCCGCTGACCCCTAGCCCAAGTCCTGCCTCTTCTGCTCTCCCCACCTTTGAGAAAGAGGCAGCATGTCTCAGTGGCAAGAGCCCGGGCTTTGGATTCAGAGGACATGGGTTCAAATCATCATCATCAATCGTATTTATTGAGCGCTTACTATGTGCAGGGCACTGTACTAAGCGCTTGGGAAGTACAAATTGGCAAAATATAGAGACAGTCCCTACCCAACAGCGGGCTCACAGTCTAAAATCCCACCTCCGCCAACTGTCAGCTATGTGACTTTGGGCAAGTCACTTCACTTCTCTGGGCCTCAGTTCCCTCATCTGGAAAATGGGGATGAAGACGGCGAGCCCCCCCGTGGGACAACCCTGTAACCTCCCCAGCGCTTAGAACAGCGCTTTGCACATAGTAAGTGCTTAATAAATGCCATTATTATTATTATGGCTGAATTGTAGTTTCCAAGCGCTTAGTACAGTGCCCTGCACACAGTAAGCGCTCAATAAATATGACTGAATGAATGAGTGAATCAGGTTGGACACAGTCCATGTCTCACATGGGGCTCACCGCCTTAATCTCCATTTTACAGATGCGGGAACTGAAGCACAGAGAAGTGAGGTGACTTGCCCGAGGTTGTTTGAAAAGTTCCTGTTGAGTTTGATTGTGAGCCCCCCCATGGGACAACCTGATCACCTTGTAACCTCCCCAGCGCTTAGAACAATGCTTCGCACATAGTAAGCACTTCAGAAATACCACTATTATTATTATTATTATTTGAAGCATTATTAAAATCACACCTCCTTCAAAAGGCCTTCTCCGATTAAGCCCTCATTTCTCCTCACCACTCTCCTTTTTACATCATCTTTGCACTTGGATCTGTAGAGAAGCAGCTTGGCTTAGTGGATTAAGCACGAGTCTGGGAGACAGAAGGACCCATAATTTATTTATTTATCCGTTTATTTATGTATTTATATTAACTCCTGTCTCCCCCTCTAGACTGTAAGCTCGCTGTGAGCAGGAATTTGTCTATTTGTTGTTATATTGTGCTCTCCCAAGCATTCATTCATTCCAGCGTATTTATTGAGCGCTTACTGTGTGCAGAGCACTTAGTATAGTGCTTTGCACACAGTAAGCACTTATAAATATGATTGAATGAATGAACAGGTTCTAATCCCAGCTCTGCACTTGTCTGCTGTGTGACCTCGGGCAAGTCACTTCACTTCTCTGGGGCTCAGTTCCCTCATCCGTAAAATGGGAATTAAGACTCTGAGCCCAGTGTGGGACACGGACTAAGTGTCCAACCTGATTAGCTTGTATCTCCCCCGGCGCTTAGTACAGTGCTTGACACATAGAAAGCGTTTAACAAATATCATCACTATAGAGAAGCAGCAGTGGCTTAGTGGCAAGAGCCTGGGCTTGACAGTCAGAGGTCGTGGGTTCTAATCCTGGCTCCATCACTTGTCAGCTGTGTGACTTTGGGCAAGTCACTTAACTTCTCTGTGCCTCAATTGCCTAATCTGGAAAATGGGGATTAAGACTGTGAGCCCCATGTGGGACAACCTGATCACCTTGTACCTATCCCAGCGCTGAGAACAGTGATTGGCACATAGTAAGAGCTTAACAAATACCATTCTTCTTCTTCTTCTTCTTCTTATTACCCTTTAAGCCCTTGATAGTCACCCCGCCTCCAACCCCTCAGCATTTGACAGTACATTCTCTGCAGGGTCTCATTTTTTGTCAGTGTGAGGACTTAAAATAATAATAATAATAATGATGGCATTTGTTAAGCACTTACTATGTGTAAAGCACTGTTCTAAGCTCTGGAGGGGGATACAAGGTGATCAGGTTGTCCCACGGGGGCTCCCAGTCTTAATCCCCATTTTACAGATGAGGTCACTGAGGTGCAGAGAAGTGACTTGCCCAAGGTCACACAGCTGACAATTGGTGGAGCCGGAATTTGAACCCATGACCTCTGACTCTGAAGCCCGGGCTCTTTCCACTGAGCCACGCTGAGACTGTGAGCCCACTGTTGGGTAGGGACTGTCTCTATATGTTACCAACTTGTACTTCCCAAGCGCTTAGTACAGTGCTCTGCACACAGTAAGTGCTCAATAAATACGATTGATTGATTGATTCTCTAAAGCAGGTTCTCTTCTTCCTCCTGTCTGTCATTCCTTTCACAGCTGCCTTCCCTGTTAGATTGTAAGTTCTTTAAGGGCAGGGGCCATGTCTTCTCTCCCTTTATCAGCCTGTCAAATGTTTAGGGTGGTATTCTGTAGTAGTAGGGGTACATAATATGTCTGTTTATTGTTGTATTGTAGTCTCCCAAGCACTCAGTACAGTGCTCCGCATGCAGTAAGTGCTCAGTAAATACAGCTGAATGTACTGAGTGTTTGGATAGGGCAATACATTGTTAGGTCCTTGGGAAGTACGGCATTGTGAGGTAGAATATTTCCCATCCGCAAGAAGCTTACATTCTAAAGGAGGATACAACATTTTAACGAGGGGAGAAACAGAGTGGCTGAGTGGAAAGAGCCTGGACATTAGAGCCTGAGGACTGAGGTTCCAATCCCGGACTTCCCAAGCGCCTAGTACAGTGCTCTGCACACAGTAGGTGCTCAATAAATGCGATTGAACCAATGAATATTATTATTATTACTATTCCACCCGACCTCCCACAGCACCTGCATATATGTTTGTACATATTTATTACTCTATTTATTTATTTTACTTGTACATATTCATTCTATTTATTTTATTTTGTTATTTTGTTATTTTGTTTATTTTGTTTTGTTTATTTTGTTAATATGTTTTGTTTTGTTGTCTCTCTCCCCCTTCTAGACAGCGAGCCTGCTGTTGGGTAGGGGCCGTCTCTCTATGCTGCCAACTTGTACTTCCCAAGCACTTAGTACGGTGCTCTGCACACAGTAAGCGCTCAATAAATACGATTGAATGAATGAATGACTGCTGTGTGATCTTGAGCAAGTCATTTCACTTCTCCATGTCTCAGTTTTCTCATCCGTTGTTCTCCCTCCTGCTTAGACTGTGAGCCCCAAGTTGGGCAGGGACCGTGCCTGGCCTGAATATCTTATGTGTGCTCCATCATTTAGTACAGTTCTTGGCACAAAAAGTAAATACTTAACAAATGTCACAATTATCATTATTATTATTATCATCATCACCATTAAAGAGCACTGAAATATTTACAACTAGAAAGGTCAAATTCAGGCAAATAATGTTATAATAGTAATAATAATGATTGTGGAATTTGTTAAGTGCTTACTAGGTGCCAGCCACTATTCTAAGCGCCGGGGTGGATACAAGCAAATCGGGTTGGACACAGTCTCTGTCCCACATGGGCCTCACGGTCTTAATCCCCATTTTACAGATGAGGAAACTGAGGCACAGAGAGGTGAAGTGTCTTGCCCAAGGTCACAGAGCAGTCAGTCTAGTATTTACTGAGCAGTCAGTCACTGGCATTTACTGAGCGCCGACTGTGTGCCGAGAACTGTACTAAGGGCTCGGAAGAGTACAACACAACAACAAATAAACAATATGTCACACAGAGCCGGGATTAGAACCCAGATCCTTCCGACTCCCAGTCCCCTGCTCTACCCACTAAGCCATGCTGCTTCTCTCCACACCCGCATCATCAATCGTATTCATTGAGCGCTTACTGCGTGCAGAGCACTGTACTAAGCGCATCAGCCCTAAAGACGACGTAAATAAAATCCAAGTGCTCAAGTCGACTGAAGGGACGATACAGCTTGGGGGTACGTGGAAAACCGGTTGGAGGAGGTGGGAATTAAGGAGGGATCTGAAGGCGGGGAGAGGCTCCCCCTTTTAGACTGTGAGCCCACTGTTGGGTAGGGACTGTCTCTATATGTTGCCAATTTGTACTTCCCAAGCGCTTAGTACAGTGCTGTGCACATAGTAAGCGCTCAATAAATACGACTGATGATGATGATGATGATGAGAGCCACGGGGCGGGAGGGAATTCCAATCCGGGAGAACGGCAAGGCTGAGGGGATGGAGACTGTGAGCCCACTGTTGGGTAGGGACTGTCTCTATATGTTGCCAACTTGGACTTCCCAAGCGCTTAGTACAGTGCTCTGCACACAGTAAGCGCTCAATAAACACGATTGATGATGATGATGATGATGATGGAGGCGGCCGGAAGGCCGGCTTGGGAGCAACCGAGATGGCGACTCCAAGATGGCAACCGGTGAACGGTGGGAGCAGAGATGAGAGAGACAAGGAGGGGTCGGTTAGTACAGAGACAGTCCCTCGGGACACCCACTTACCAAGGAGCATCTACTCCACAGGCCCCACTCCGACATGACACAGTCCTCCGGACAGGGTAGTTTGCACTCTCTGGACCCCAGGGGCATCTCCTCCGGGTCACACAGGTAGTCCTCTACATGGTCTGAAGGCCCGTCCACCGTGTTCTGCATGCACCTGTGGGCGAACTCGGGCAGGTGAGGATGCGGACAATGGGAGCCGGGGGAGCCTCATTCATTCGCGCGTTCATTCAATCGTATTTATTGAGCGCTTACTGTGTGCAGAGCGCTGGACTAAGCGCTTGGGAGAGGGAAGGGGAAATTTATTAATTCATTTATTAATAAATAAATTATGTATTTATTTTATTTGTACATATCTATTCTATTTATTTTATTTTGTTAGTACGTTTGGTTTTGTTCTCTGTCTCCCCCTTTTAGACTGTGAGCCCACTGTTGGGGAGGGACTGTCTCTATATGTTGCCAATTTGGACTTCCCAAGCGCTTAGTACAGTGCTCTGCACATAGTAAGCGCTCAATAAATACGATTGATGATGATGATGACAGTAGAACAATGAACAGACACAAGGCCTACCCACACTGAGCTCACAGTCCACAGGGGGAGTAAGTACAAGCAGCCAGAAGCAGCGTGGCTCAGTGGAACGAGCCCGGGCTTTCGAGTCAGAGGTCATGGGTTCAAATCCCGGCTCCACCAATTGTCAGCTGTGTGACTTGGGGCAAGTCACTTCACTTCTCTATGCCTCAGTTACCTCATCTGTAAAATGGGGATTAAGACTGGGAGGCCCCCCCCGTGGGACAACCTGATCACCTCCTAACCTCCCCAGTACTTAGAACAGTGCTTTGCACATAGTGAGCGCTTAATAAATGCCATCGTTATTATTACCGTACCTCGTTCTCGCCTGTCCCGCCATCGACCCCCGGCCCACGTCATCCCCCGGGCCTGGAATGCCCTCCCTCTGCCCATCCGCCAAACTAGCTCTCTTCCTCCCTTCAAGGCCCTACTGAGAGCTCATCTCCTCCAGGAGGCCTTCCCAGACTGAGCCCCTTCCTTCCTCTCCCCCTCCTCCCCCCTCCATCCCCCCATCTTACCTCCTTCCCTTCCCCACAGCACCTGCATATATGTATATATGTTTGTACATATTTGTTACTCCATTTATTTATTTATGTATTTTACTTGTACATATCTATTCTATTTATTTTATTTTGTTAGTATGTTTGGTTTTGTTCTCTGTCTCCCCCTTTTAGACTGTGAGCCCACTGTTGGGTAGGGACTGTCTCTATATGTTGCCAACTTGTACGTCCCAAGTGCTTAGTACAGTGCTCTGCACACAGTAAGCGCTCAATAAATACGACTGATGATGATGATGATTATTATTATTATTACAAGCAAATCTGGTTGGTCCCAGTCCCTGTCCCACATGGGGCTCACAGTTGCAATCATTTTACAGAGGAGGGAACTGAGGCAAGGTAAGTGAGAAGCAGCATGGTGTAGTGAGAAGCAGCTGAGCCCCCTCCTTCCTCTCCCCCTTCTCCCCCTCTCCATACCCCCATCTAACCTCCTTCCCCTCCCCACAGCACCTGTATATATGTATAAATGTTTGACATATTTATTACTCTATTTATTTTACTTGTACATATTTATTCTATTTATTTTATTTTGTTAATATGTCTTGTTTTGTTGTCTGTCTCCCCCTTCTAGACTGTGAGCCTGCTATTGGGTAGGGACTGTCTCTATATGTTCCCAATTTGCACTTCTCAAGCACTTAGTACAGTGCTCTGCACACAGTAAGCGCTCAATAAATACGATTGAATGAATGAATGAAAGCAGCAGGGGGAGTGAATAGAGCATGGGCTTGGGAGTCAGCAGGCCCTGGGTTCTAATCCCTACTCCACCACTCATCTGCTGTGTGACCTTGGACCAGTCACTTCATTTCTCTGGGCCTCAGATGT
This sequence comes from Tachyglossus aculeatus, assembly GCF_015852505.1. NCBI lineage: Eukaryota > Metazoa > Chordata > Mammalia > Monotremata > Tachyglossidae > Tachyglossus > Tachyglossus aculeatus. Next base: position 5,007,051 of record NC_052067.1, read on the forward strand.
GAAACGGAGATTGAGACTGTGAGCCCCACTGGGAACAGGGAACTGTGTCCAAACCGATTTGCTCGTACCCACCCCAGTGCTTAGTGCAGTACCCGGCACATAGAAAGCGCTTAATAAATACCATAATTATTATTATTAAGGAGAAATTGAGTGACTTGCTAAACATAACACAGCAGGCAAGTGACAGAGCCAGGATTAGAAGCCATCTCCTTCCGGCTCCCAGGCCTGGGCCACACTGGGTCCTTCCCCATCACGCCATTCATCCCGACATCCAAAACATCCCTGTGGGAAAAAGCAATGCTTTCTTTCAAGGAGGCACCCTCAAGGGTCTTTGCCCTGGCTCGCTTCACCCCTTTCCTTCATCCTGCTTCCTCAGATGATACCGTTAATTTACCCATGTCCAAGGACCAGTTTGAGATTACCCATTCATTCCTTCACTCATATTTATTGAGCGCTTACCATGTGCAGAGCACTGTACTAAGCGCTTGGAAAGTATATTACAGCAATAAAGAGCGACAATCTCTGCCCACAACGGGCTCACGGACTGGGGGCGGGAGGGAGAGGGTGTCCCTGAAGGAATTCCACTTTAGGAGCTCTCTTTAACCACCTGTAACCTTTTTCCCCTTCCCTCAGTCATAGAGCCAATGATTTGTACTTCCCAAGCGCTTAGTCCAGTGCTCCGCACACAGTAAGTGCTCAATAAATACGATTGAATGAATAAGCAGCACTCCCTGACCCAGACCAGACACGGTTTATATTGTCCTTCTGTCGGCATTCATTCATTCAATCATATTTTCTGCACGCTTACTGTGTGCAAAGCACTGTACTAAGCGTTTGGGAGAGTACAATATAGCGACAAGCAGACACATTCCTGCCCACCACGAGCTCACAGTCAAGCGGGGGAGACAGACACTGAATATAAATAAATGAATAGATAAATAAGTAAATAGTAGCTGTTGTAGTAGTAGTAGCAGCAGCAGTATAAGTGAAATAATAATAATAATAGCAATAATTAAGGTATTTGTTAAGCATTTACTATGTGCCAGGCACTGTGCTAAGTGCTGGGGTAGATACAAGCAATGCTTGGAACGCTCTGTCTTACAATTTATTTTCATCCTTGTCATTTCTTTGAGCCCTTTCTGCGGAAAATGGTTTAATCAATCAATCAATCAATCGTATTTATTGAGCGCTTACTGTGTGCAGAGCACTGTACTAAGCGCTTGGGAAGCACAAGTTGGCAACATATAGAGACGGTCCCTACCCAACAGTGGGCTCACAGTCTAAAATTCACAGTCCTGGGATTATAATAGAATACTGTCTGACTTTCACCATCAGCACATAACTATCGGGCCTGAGAGTCAGAAGGACCTGGGTTCTAATCCTGGCTCTGCCACATGTCTGCCCCCCTCACCCCAAATGCCCCTCCATATCTAATTTGATTAGCACGGAGGTTGTGTGACCTTGGGGTAAGTCACTTCTTTACCTCATCTGGAAAATGGGGATTGAATGGCCAAATGGATGCCATTTTATCCAGGAATGTAGTGGAGAACCCTAACTTTTTTCAATAGAATTTATGATTATGCTTATGATGTGTCAGGCACTTACTACCTTACTCTCCCCCCCTGCCCTTCAAAGCCTTATTGAAGGCCACCTCCTCCAAGAGGCCTTCCCTGACTAAATCCTCCTTTCCTCTTCCTCCACTCCCTTCTGCGTCCCCTCAACTCGCTCCCTTTGTTCATCTCCCCCTCCCAGCCCCACACTGCTTATGTCCACATCTTTAATTTTTCTTTTTATATTAATGTCCGTCTCCCCCTCTAGGCTGTAAGCTTACTGTGGGCAGAGAATGTGTCTGTTTATTGTCCTATTATACTTTCCCAAGTGCTTAGCAGAGTGCTCTGCACACAGCAAGCACTCAATAAATATGACATTAAATACAACTGACAGATTACTAAATCCTGGGGTAGGAACAGATAAATCAAGTTGGACACAGACCCTGCTCTTCACCGCCACTTTTTACAGATAAGGCAACTGAGGCACGGAGAAGTGAAGTGATTTGCACAGCGGACAAGTGGCGGAGCTGGAATTAGAACCCAGGTCCTTCTGATTCCCAGGCCCGGGCTCCACACACTAGGCCACGCTGCTTCTCTAACCTTCGGAGGCAAAGCCCTGAAGCGAGAGAAAGTTGGACGCCGGATGAATTTCCTTCCCCTGCCTGAATGGGAAAATCGAAGCAAGGCTTTTGATCTCATTAAAACTCCTCACACAGTGGCCTCAAAGGATCGCCTTTCGCTCTGGCTGCTGGGGGTCAGGACAGAAGTCACCCTTTGAAAAGAAAATGAAAATTGCCACCTTCTCTGAGGGCAGCCCCAACTTTGTGGGTGGCATCTCTTTTCTCCCACGGTTTATAATTTCACAAGCTCTGCAAAGTTCGCTTCTCATCAGGACCCGGGAGCCCCGAGCTTCCAACTTCAACCGCTCGCGAGGGCTGGAGACTCCTCTCATTTGACAAACCGACAATGTACACATCATCATCATCATCAATTGTATTTATTGAGCGCTTACTGTGTGCAGAGCACTGTACTAGGCGCTTGGGAAGTACAAATTGGCAACATATAGAGACTCACCCGCCTGTGCGTTACAAATCCGCGGGACTCTCCCGCCCTGCTCATCTGGGTCCCCGGGGAGCTCACCGGCCTTTCATTACAGAAGGGCTGAGCTTGAGGTTGAATTTATCCGCTCTCATGCACCAAGAGAGTGTTTGGATTTTGGGTTTAGGACAAAAGGGGAATCTTTCGGACCCCTTCGCTCGCTGGCATGGATTGGTTTCCTGTTTTCCTCCCAGAAAATCGGAGCCCGCGGGTTAATCCTCCGGCTTTCTTCCTTCAGGAGAAAGAGCTGTGGCACCAAGAGGATCGATTTCGAGATGTGGCCTGTCCCCAGTTTCACTGTAGACAGAAGGAACTAATACTACTACTGCAACAGCTACTAGAGCTGCCATTAGATTGTAAGCCTGTTGTGGGCAGGCACTGTCTCTCCTTATCCTTGCGGTTCCATCCTTGGAACCTTATCCTTGGAAAGCACTGTACTTTCCAAGTGCTTAGTACAGTGCTCTGCACACGGTAAGCGCTCAATAAATACAATCGAATGAGTGAATGAATGAATGCTACTACTACTACTGAGGCTACTACTACAGAAGCAGCGAGGCTCAGTGGAAAGAGCCCGGGCTTTGGAGTCAGAGTTCATGGGTTCGAATCCCGGCTCCGCCAACAGTCAGCTGTGTGACTTTGGGTAAGTCACTTAACTTCTCTGGGCCTCCGTTACCTCATCTGTAAAATGGGGATGAAGACTGTGAGCCCCCCGTGGGACAACCTGATCACCTTGTAACCTCCCCAGCGCTTAGAACAGTGCTTTGCACATAGTAAGCACTTAATAAATGTGGTTCCATCCTTGGAACCTTATCCTTGGAAAGCACTGTACTCTCCAAGTGCTTAGTACAGTGCTCTGCACACGGTAAGCGCTCAATAAATACAATCGAATGAGTGAATGAATGAATGCTACTACTACTACTGAGGCTACTACTACAGAAGCAGCGAGGCTCAGTGGAAAGAGCCCGGGCTTTGGAGTCAGAGTTCATGGGTTCGAATCCCGGCTCCGCCAACTGTCAGCTGTGTGACTTTGGGTAAGTCACGTCACTTCTCTGGGCCTCCGTTACCTCATCTGTAAAAGGGGGATTAAGACTGTGAGCCTCCCCGTGGGACAACCTGATGACCTTGTAACCTCCCCAGCGTTTAGAACAGTGCTTTGCACATAGTAAGCACTTAATAAATGCCATTATTATTATTACTTCTACTGCTGCTGATCTGCAAAGTGGGGATTCAATACCTGTTCTCCCCCCGCTCAGATTATTAGCCCCATGTAGGAAGCAGCATGGCCTAGTGGATAGAGCCCAGGCCTGGGAGTGAAAGGACCTGGGTTCTAATCCCAGCTCTGCCACTTATCTGCTGGGAGACCTTGGGCATGTCACTTCCCTTCTCCCTGCCTCAGTTCTCTCATCTGTAAAACGGGTTTAAGACCGGGAGCCCCACGTGGGACACGGACTGTGTCCAACCTGATTAACAAGCATTTATCTTAGCGTGTAGTGCAGTGTTGGGCACTGTAAGAAACAGCGCACAAGAGAAGTAGCGCTTAACAAATACCATAAATAATGATAATTCTAATTCTGGTATTTGTTAAGATCTTACTAGGTGCCAGGAACTGTCCTAAGTGCTGGGGTGGTTACAAACACAAAGGGCGACAGTTACTACTGCATCATTAGAGCAGTGCTTGGCACATAGTAAGCACTTAATAAATGCCATCATTGTTATTATTATTAACAAATACCATCATTATTATTATTATGTGCAGGAAAAGATGGCCCCTTGCCGCCCCATTGCATCTGTTAACCACAATTCCTGACGCTGCTTGCGTCTCTCCCTCCTAGTGTCCCGCTCATTCATTCATTCAATCGTATTTATTGAGCGCTTACTGTGTGCAGAGCACTGTACTAAGCGCTTGGGAAGTACAAGTTGGCAACATATAGAGGCGGTCACAGCGGGCTCTTCCCATCCCGAGGATTATAGGACGCATGATCACAATACTCTGATCATCCGTGATCTGATCACAATACTCTTCCGGACATGAAAACTCCCAGGAAGGAAGGAAGCGGATGAGGAAATGGACAATTCCTTTGCCCCCTGGCTTTGTACCCTCTGAATTCCTGGGGATGGTCCAGTTCTGAGCGCTTTTTCCCCCGGCTCCCGCTCCCTTCCGCATCGTCTTTACACTTGGATCTGTGACCTTTGACCCTTTGATATTTCCCCCCACCCCCAGCCCCACTACACTTTCATTCATTCAATCGTATTTATTGAGCGCTTACTGTGCGCAGAGCACTGTACTAAGCGCTTGGGAAGTACAAGTCGGCAACAGAGAAGCAGCGTGGTTCAGGGGAAAGAGCCCGGGCTTTGGAGTCAGAGGTTATGGGTTCAAATCCCTGCTCCGTCAATTGTCAGCTGTGTGACCTTGGGCAAGTCACTTCATTTCTCTGGTCCTCAGTTCCCAATCTGTCAAATGGGGATGAAGACTGTGAGTCCCCCGTAGGACAACCTGATCACCTTGTAACTTCCCCAGCGCTTAGAACAGTGCTTTGCACATAGTATGCGCTTAATAAATGCCATTATTATTATTATTATATAGAGACGGTCCCTATTTATGCACATATCATTAAATTATTTATTATAAATAACTTATATATGTTCATGTCTGTTTCCCTCTCTAGACTGGAAACTCGTTATGGACAGGGACTGTGTCCACTAATTCTGTTGGATTGTCCTCTTCCAAGCGCTTAGTACAGCACCTTGTACATAACAAGCAGCAGCTCGGCCTAGTGGATCGAGTGTGGGTCTTCTAGACTGTGAGCCCACTGTTGGGTAGGGACCGTCTCTATATGTTGCCAACTTGGACTTCCCAAGCGCTTAGTACAGTGCTCTGCACACGGTAAGCGCTCAATAAATACGATTGAATGAATGAATGAAAGGACCTGGGTTCTAATCCCGGCTCCACCACTGTCTGCTGTGTGACTTTGGGAAAGTTACTTCACTTCTCTGGGCCTCTGTGACCTCATCAGTAAAATAGGGGTTAGGACTCTGAGCCCCACGTTGGACCGTGTCCAATCTCATTAGTGCTCATACAGTGCTCTGCACATAGTAAGCGCTCAATAAATACGATTGATTGATTGATTGATTAGCTTGGATCCATCCCAGCGCTTAGTACAGTGCCTGGCAGGGAGCACGCACTTGACAAATACCATGAAATCAACCAACCAAAGAACAGAGCCCTACTAAGAGCTCACCTCCTCCAGGAGGCCTTCCCAGACTGAACGCCCTCCTTCCTCTCCCCCTCCTCCCCCTCTCCATCACCCCGTCTTACCTCCTTCCCCTCCCCACAGCACCTGTATATATGTATATATTTTGCACAGATCTATTACTCTCTTTATTTATTTTACTTGTATATATTTATTCTATTTATTTTATTTTGTCAATATGTTTTGTTTTGTTCTCTGTCTTTCCGTTCTAGACTGTGAGCCCGCTGTTGGGTAGGGACCGTCTCTAGATGTTGCCAACTTGGACTTCCCAAGCGCTTAGTACAGTGCTCTGCACACACTAAGCACTCAATAAATACAATTTAATGAAATGAATGAATGTGTATATGTTTGCACCTATTTATTACTCTTTATTGATTTTATTTGTACATATTTATTCTATTTCTTTTATTTTGTCAATATGTTTTGTTTTGCTCTCTGTCTCCCGCTTCTAGACTGTGAGCCCGCTGTTGGGTAGGGACCGTCTCTAGATGTTGCCAACTTGGACTTCCCAAGCGCTTAGTACGGTGCTCTGCACACAGTAAGCACTCAATAAATACAATTTAATGAAATGAATGAATGTGTATATGTTTGCACCTATTTATTACTCTTTATTGATTTTATTTGTACATATTTATTCTATTTCTTTTATTTTGTCAATATGTTTTGTTTCGCTCTCTGTATCCCCCTTCTAGACTGTGAGCCCGCTGTTGGGTAGGGACCGTCTCTAGATGTGGCCAACTTGGACTTCCCAAGCGCTTAGTACGGTGCTCTGCACACAGTAAGCGCTCAATAAATAATACAACTGAATGAATGACCGCGTCCAATCTCATTAGCTTGGATCCATCCCAGCGCTTAGTACAGTGCCTGGCACGGAGCACGTGCTCGACAAATCCCATAAAACCAACCAACTGATGACCAATAAGTGCTCAATAGATGCCATCGGTTGATGGAGTTTTTGGGTTACCTCACTTTTCGGGTCTGGACGCCCTCTCCGCAGTTGTCCTTCATGTCCACCACGGTCACCTTGCAGACGCTCCAGGGCTCGGCGATCCAGATGTACTGGCCGCAGTCGCTGTGACACGGGACGACTTCATACACCTGGAAACCGGACCCCCCGCCCACCCACCGTAAGTATGAAGGCCGAGTCGATCCCCCCTCCGCGGGGTCGGAGTGGGGCCTATGACCGCCGGCCACGGGGAGGACGAGGGTGATGGATCCACAACAGAGGGGAGACCGGGGGGTTTCATTTTCTAGCCTGTGAGCCCACTGTTGGGTAGGGACCGTCTCTATATGTTGCCAACTTGGACTTCCCAAGCGCTTAGTACAGTGCTCTGCACACAGTAAGCGCTTAATAAATGCGATTGAATGAATGAATGAGTGCGGAGGGCTGATGGAGCAGGGGTCTCGTGGGAGACTGCAAGACGGCACGGACCGACAGGACGCCTACCAAGACTTAACAAGCCGTTAGACTATGAGCCCACTGTTGGGCAGGGACCCTCTCTATATGGTGCCAACTTGGACTTCCCAAGCGCTTAGTACAGTGCTCTGCACCCAGTAAGCACTCAATAAATACGATTGAATGAATGAATGAATGAATTAGGACCCTCCCTGGAGACTAGGGAATGGCAAGCTTATCATTCATTCCATTGTATTTACTGAGCGCTTACTGTGTGTTGCCAACTTGTACTTCCCAAGCGCTTAGTACAGTGTTCAGTGGAGCCGGGATTTGAACCCATGACCTCTGACTCCAAAACCCGGGCTCTTTTCACTGAGCCACGCTGCTTCTCACGCTGCTTAGAGTAATATAGTACTTTACATATAATAGCTTCTCATTCATTCATTCATTCAATCGTATTTATTGAGCGCTTACTGTGTGCAGAGCACTGTACTAAGCGCTTGGGAAGTACAAGTTGGCAACATATAGAGACAGTCCCTACCCAACAGCGGGCTCACAGTCTAGAAGGGGCAGACAGACAACAAAACAAAAAAAGGTTCTCAATAAATGACACTGACCGATTGATTCTACTCCAGTGCTTAGCGCTGTGCTTGACAAAATACCACTATGATTATTATTATTATTGTCATTTTCCCCCCACCGCTAGTATTTTGTATGAAGTTTGCACCTCCAAGTACTAAAATATTTATTTCCTGGGTGTAACTGGAGTATAACAAATAACCAGGCAGTACAGCCAGGAAACTGTGTGCGGAGCACTGTACTAAGCGCTTGGGAAGTGCAACCACTAGCTCCCCAGAATGCACTGTGTTCTGCAGGAGGAGGACCTTTCGGGGGGTCGCTTGACATCACTCTGAGAAAACCATGGCAAAGCCCAGCAGAGGGAAATCTGTCCCGCCTCTGAATGGACACCAAACCAAGGTCATCCTCAAATCACCCATTCATTGATTCAATTGTATTTACTGAGCGCTTACTGTGTGCAGAGCACTGTACTGAGCGCTTGGGAAGTACAAGTTGGCAACATGTAGAGACAGTCGCTACCCAACAGTGGGCTCCCAGGAAGCAGTGTGGCCTAGCGAGTGAATAGAGCTCAGGCCTGGCCGTCAGAAGGACCTGGGTTCAAATCCCACCTCCGCCGCTTGTCTGCCACGTGACCTTAAGCACGACACTTCACTTCTCTGTGCCTCAGTTTCCTCATCTGCAAAACGGGGATTAAGCCTGTAAACTCCATGTTTGACGGGGACTGTGTCCAACCTGATTTTTTTTGGTGTCTACCCCAGCGCTTAGTCCATAGTATAGTAAGCATTTAACGCAACCCATAAAAAAAGGTCATCTCCCTTTGGATATGGTTCAAACCCCGGCTCCGCCACTTGTCACCTGTGTGACTCTGGGCAAGTCACTTCACTTCTCTGGGCCTCAGTTACCTCATCTGTAAAATGGGATTAAAACTGTGAGCCCCCCGTGGGACAACCTGATCACCTTGTAACCTCCCCAGCGCTTAGAACAGTGCTTTGCACATAGTAAGCGCTTAATAAATGCCATCATTATTATTATTATTATTATTATCATCCCTCCCAAGAAGAATCTCAGAGGCCAGCTATGGCCCCTCAGGCAGGTGAAGACAGGAATCAAAACCAACTTGTACTTCCCAAGCGCTTAGTACAGTGCAGTGCACACAGTAAGCGCTCAATAAATACGATTGAATGAATGAATGAGTGAAAATGGTGGCCCACCACTGGGCTGAAGGAGAGGGGCACCGATAGGAGGTTGAATCTTACCTGAGCCTAGAGAGAGCAGGAACAGGAACAGGAACAAAGGAACAAAGGGAGAGAAAGCAGAGAGAGCCGTCAATAACTTGGGAAAAAACACATGAACCATTGGGTATCAGTCAGTCAGACAGTCAATAGCATTTATTGAGTGCTTTCAATGTGCAGAGTACTGAACTAAGCGCTCAGGAGAGTTACAACATACAACAATAGAGAAGCAGCTTGGCCCAGTGGATAGAGCCCAGGCCTGGGAATCAGAAGGACCTGGGTTTTTTTTAAAATTTTCTTTAATAATAATAATAATAATAATAATAATGATGATGATGACATTTGTTAAGTGCTTACTATGCACAAAACACTGCTGTAAGTGCTGGGGAGGATATAAGGTTGTCCCACGGGGGGCTCACAGTCTTCATCTCCATTTGACAGATGAGGGAACTGAGGCCCAGAGGAGCGAAGTGACTTGCCCAAAGTCACCCAGCTGACAGTTGGCGGAGCCGGGATTTGAACCCATGACCACTGACTCCAAAGCCCTGGCTCTTTCCACTGAGCCACGCTGGTTCTAACTCCGGCTCTGCCACTTGTCCACGGGGTGACCTTGGGTGAATCATTTCACTTCTCTGGCCTCAGTCCCCCATCTGTAAAATGGAGATTAAGATTGTGAAGACCATAAGGGACAGGGCCTCTGTCCAACCTGATTATCTCAGAGAAGCAGCGTGGCTCAGTGGAAAGAGCCCGGGCTTGGGAGTTGGAGGTCATGGGTTCAAATCCCCACTCCGCCAATTGTCAGCTGGGTGACTTTGGGCAAGTCACTTCACTTCTCTGTGCCTCAGTTCCCTCATCTGTAAAATGGGGATTAAGACTGTGAGCCCCCCGTGGGACAACCTGATCACCTTGTAACCTCTCCAGTACTTAGAATTGTGCTTTGCACATAGTAAGCACTTAATACCATCATCATTACTATCTTGTACTTCCCAAGCGCTTAGTACAGTGCTCTGCACATAGTAAGCACTTAATAAATACCATCATCATTATTATCTCCTACTTCCCAAGCACTTAGTACAGTGCTCTGCACACAGTAAGCACTCAATAAATACGACTGAACAAATCTCATATCTACCCTAGAGCTTAGGATAGTGCCTGGCACGTAATAAGCAATTAACAAATACCATATTCATTCATTCATTCAATCGTATTTATTGAGCACTTACTGTGTGCAGAGCACTGTACTAAGCACTTGGGAAGTACAAGTTGGCAACATTTAGAGACGATCCCTACGCAACAGTAGGCTCACAGTCTAGAAATAAAAGAAAATAACAGACACAGTCCCTGCCCACAACAAATTTACAGTCTAGAGGGGACAAAGGGTTTTATGTTTGTTTGTTGTGGCAGGGAATGTGTCTGTTCATTGTACATTGTACGTTGTATATTGTACTCTCCCAAGTGTTTAGAACAGTGCTTTGCACACAGTAAATGCTCGATAAGTACGATTGAAGGAATGAAGAAATGAAATGGCTGAGGGAACAAAGCAGCCCCCTCCCCTCTCAGGCCTCTACTAGGGGATGGGAGCAGTCCGACCATGGCTCGGAAGCGGCACCCTTGTCCTCGGGGCCGGGATTGGCCGCGGCTTTGGAGGATCATTGTCCTTCTAAGAGTTGGCTTCTTGGATGTCCGGTTGAATGAAGACTTGCCTTTTGGGAATGTCCGTATACACACAAACACACACACACACTTCCACCATCTGTGGAGGATCGCTGTCCTTCTCAGAGTTGGCTTCTTGGCTGGCCGGTTGAATGAAGACTTGCCTTTTGGGAATATCCGTATACACACAAACACACACACACACACTTCCACCACCTGAAAGACCCTCTTTCAGAGTCTTCCTCAGGCCCGGAAGCCGGGAGCAATTCCGTGCGGCGATGACGATCCCCAGGGACAAGATCTCCGGCCCCCCCAGGACCGCAACCCTCCCGCAATCTGGGCTGGGGTCGGCAGTGACGGTGGTTGTCTGTGATTCCCAGGATTATTGGGGCGTCCGGAGCTGGGAGAGACACTAGAAAGCGGCAGCAGTCCATGGATGTTGGTGTCGGGAGCCTTCCTGAGCCTGTCCTCCCAGCAGGAGCCGGGGATGCTCGCCGAAGAGGAAGGGCAAGCGTGGAAAACCACTTTCTTTATGGAAAAGCCACCCACTGAGAAATGCCCAGCGCTCAGAACAGTGCTTTGCACATAGTAAGCACTTAACAAATACCATCATCATTAAATGCAGAATTATTCCACAACCATTATTCATTCAACCGTATTTATTGAGCGCTCACTGTGTGCAGAGCACTGCACTAAGCGCTTGGGAAGTACAAATCGGCAACATATAGAGACGGTCCCTACCCAACAACGGGCTCAGGTTTTCAATGGTTCAGTAGGACACATACACAAACACAAGCACACACACAACACACACTACTGGAAAAAAGCAGCATGGCCTAGTGGATAGAGCACCGGCTTGGGACTCAGAGAACCTGGGTTCTAATTCCGGCTCTGCCGCTCGTCTGCTGTGTGACCTTGGATAGGTCACTTCAGTCAGTCAGTCAATCCACTGTATTTATTGAGCACTTACTGTCTGCAGAGCACACACCTCTCTGTGCCTCGGTTACCTCAGTTACCGGAAGATGGGGATTAAGATTGTGAGCCCCAAGTGGGACATGCACCGTGTCCACCCTGATTAGCTTCTATCTCTCCCAGCACTTAGTACAGCGCCTGGCACATAGTAAGTGCTTAACAAACACTCATCTCTAGATATCTTGTTTACAGTGCTCTGCGCACAGTAAGCGCTCAATAAATACGATTGAATGAACGTAGTCAGGGATGTGTCTGTTTGTTTTTATACTGTACTCTCCCATGTGCTTAGTACAGTGCTTTGCATACAGTAAGTGCACAATAAATTCGATTGAATGAAATACTGTAAAAAGAAGCCACTGGGTTAGAGTGATTCAGGGCCCTTTTTGTAGGCAAAATACTTTTTAATCCTAAATCCCTTGCTACACAAATTTGCTATCGAAGCTCGCTTTGAATTTCTTTCAACCCCAACCACTTATTTTTGTCTAATCTCGGCCCCAAACGAGCACGATGAAGCTCAGCTATAATATTTATTTTGTGAAGTAGGAAGCCACATAATCTCTCCCTGGTCTTATCAAATCCCCTCTAGGAGCTCTGGAAAATATCACGCCTGATTTCAACTCCAAATAAGAAGCCAGACATGCACCTGAGCCAGACAGAGGTCCAAATTCATCTGAAAGGCAGGATGGAGAGTTCAGAGGTGGTAAATTGCAGTCGGGTGAAAGCAAAAACGAAACAAAACAAAACCCCGGGGCACTTTCATAGCTTGGACCTTCCCGCTTCACGGAGCAGCTCGGGGGGATTTTTTCCAACCAACCTGCTCATTTCTTCGCCCTTTCTGATTTAAGCTGAGGTGGCACGAGAGGATAATTGGAGTCTCTGTCCCCCTGAGAGTTTAGCCATTAAGGCCCGGAAAAATCTGGGATTTGGCTGAGCGGTGGGGAAGAGAAAGGGGAGGGAGGTGGAGAGGAGAGAGGAGGATTGTTGTGGAGAGCACCAACCTGCTCATTTCTCCACCCTTTCTGATTTAAGCTGAGGTGGCATGAGAGGATAATTGGAGTCTCTGTCCCCCTGACAGTTTAACCATTAAGGCCTGGAAAAATCTGGGATTCGGCTGAGCGGTGGGGAAGAGAAAGGGGCAGGAGGCGGAGAGGAGAGAGGAAGATTGTTGTGGAGGGCACCAACCTGCTCATTTCTCCACCCTTTCTGATTTAAGCTGAGGTGGCATGAGAGGGTAATTGGAGTCTCTGTCCCCCTGACAGTTTAACCATTAAGGCCTGGAAAAATCTGGGATTTGGCTGAGCGGTGGAGAAGAGAAAGGGGCGGGAGGTGGAGAGGAGAGAGGAGGATTGTTGTGGAGAGCACCAACCTGCTCATTTCTCCACCCTTTCTGGTTTAAACTGAGGTGGCACGAGAGGATAATTGGAGTCTCTTTCCCCCTGAGATTTTAACTATTAAGGCCCGGAAAAATCTGGGATTCGGCTGAGCGGTGGGGAAGAGAAAGGGGCGGGAGGCGGAGAGGAGAGAGGAGGATTGCTGTGGACCCAAAGGGTGTGAATGGGCGAGGGTCCCCAATCTAGGCCCTGTCCTGGAGTGCAGTTGTGTCCCAGTGACAACACACACACACAAACACATAGAGACAGGGAAGGTTTGTCTTCTAGACTGTGAGCCCGCTGTCGGGTAGGGACCATCTCTATATGTTGCCAACTTGTACTTCCCAAGCGCCTAGTACAGTGCTCTGCACACAGTAAGTGCTCAATAAATACGACTGAATGAATGAGAGCCATCTCCATGAGTTGTGGCCAGAGCTGCTTTGGTCAGAGGTTAGGGAGTATCAGCCAATGACACGAGTCATTTCAGGGGGTGTCACTGAGGGCACAGGGGTGGGAGTTGGCAGGACTGGGGGGTAGGGGGTGCAGGGGAAGGTGCCCCTTACATGGAGGCTCTAGGCACCTGCCCCAACCCACAGAGCAGCTGGAGGCCATCCAATATGGGCCCAAAGTCACGGCCGAGGGGGACATTCTTCATCAGATCAGTGGTTTGGGAGGTCGCTCCTCTCCCCCCCTCATCGCGTGACCCTCCGCCTAACACGTGCGGTCTCAGAGACACCCTTTGGCCCCTTAATCTGCAGCATCCCTGCTGAAGGCGGGCCGGATGGGAGCACGCGTTCTCTCGGCTGGGAATACCTGGCTTCTGTGAATAGTCAATTAGTCAAGAATTGGCCGGGAATGCTCAATAGGCTAGGAATTCCCAATTGGCTTCCCAGCCAATACCAATATCCAGCCAATACTGAATACCCAGTGGACTAGGAATACCCAATCGGTCGGGAATATCCAATGGGGTAGGAATATCTGATCAGCGTGACTATTCAACGGGCTAGGAAGACACGAATGTCTGGGAATGCCCAACAGCCTAGGAATACCCAATCAGCAAGGCATAGTGGATAGAGCCCGGGCCTAAGAGTCAGAAGGTCATGGGTTCTAATCCCGGCTCCGCCACTTGTCTGCTGTGTGACCTGGGGCAAATCACTTCACTTCTCTGGGCCACAGTTGCCTCATCTGGAAAATGGGGATTAAGACTGTGAGCCCCACGTGGGACAACCTGACTACCCTGTATCTACAGTGCTTGGCACAAAGGAAGCACTTAACAGATATCATAATTAGTACTGTTACTATATCCAATAGGCTAGGAATATGCAATTGGCTGGGAATACCCAAAGGGCTAGGGATACCTGACTGGCTGTGAATATCCAATTGGCTAGGAATAGCTGATTGGCTGGGAATACGCGATTGGCTGGGAATACCCAAAGGGCTAGGGATACCTGACTGGCTGCGAATATCCAATGGGCTAGGAATAGCTGATTGGCTGGGAATACGTGATTGGCTGGGAATATCCAATGGGATAGGAATACCTGATCTGGCGATGGAGATACTGACTCCCCCTCCCCACCCCCCCGCACCTTACCTCCTTCCCCTCCCCACAGCACCTGTATATATGTATATATGCTTATACATATTTATTACTCTATTTATTTTATTTGTACATATTTATTCTATTTATTTTATTTTGTTAATATGTTTTGTTTTGTTGTCTGTCTCCCCCTTCTAGACTGTGAGCCCACTGTTGGGTAGGGACCGTCTCTATATGTTGCCGACTTGTACTTCCCAAGCGCTTAGTACAGTGCTCAGCACACAGTAAGCGCTCAATAAATACGATTGAATGAATGAATGAATGAATGGCGGGAATGCCCAATAGATTAAGAATGGATTTCCAATGGGGAATACCCAATGGAATCCCCATGGGATGGGAATTCTCCAGTGGGCTAGGAATTGGCAATGGGATGGGCATCCCCCAAGGGTCCAGGTTTGGGCGATGGGATGGGAACGAGCAAGGGTCTTGGAGCTGGCTGTCTTTTAGACTGTGAGCCCACTGTTGGGTAGGGACTGTCTCTATCTGCTGCCAACTTGTACTTCCCAAGTGCTTAGTACAGTGCTCTGCACACAGTAAGCACTCAATAAATACGATTGATGGTGATGATGGGCTGGCGATGGGGTGAGGCGGGGCAGGGCGTGTCGAGTGGGGCCTACCTGGTTGACGTGGTCGAGTTTGGGGCAGGGCCTGCCTCCGTGGTAGGGCTTCTCGCGCAGCCACTTGGAGCGAACCTTGACGCCGCTCCCGCAGGACTTGCTGCAACGCGACCAGGTGGACCACTCGCTCAGCTTGCAGTCCGCCGGGCAGGGGAGGATGCAGGCCTCTTCGATGTACCCTGAGGAGGGCCGGGGGGGGGGGAGCCGGCCCGAGGGCACAAAACCAAATTCCCACTCAGCAGCCTGCCAGTGCCAAGCGAGCCTTCCCTGAGAGGCGCTTGGTGTTCCCTCGACGGGATCGCATGGGCCCGGGGATTTCCGCACCATCAAGGAAGGGGTGGGGAGCTATCTCCTGACCCCAAGCGCCCGGTGCCCTCGTCTGTGGTGGCCATGGGCCCCCCACCTGCCCCCACCTGTCCCCACATGGTGGCCATCATGACGGTTGACGTCTAAGCCACTGGAAGTGGCCTCCTGCCTCAGTGTCCCACACCCTCCTCGACGACCCCTTCCAACCCCAGGCTGTGTGTGAGGCAAGTTGGCTGACACCGACCACCATCCTCCCACCCAGCCCCCAAAACATCCTGGTGAGTGGATGTGCAAAGCACTGTTCTAAGCACTGGGGGGATACAAGGTGATTAGGTTGTCCCACATGGGGCAACACAGTCTTAATCCCCATTTTCCAGACGAGGTAACTGAGGCACAGAGAAGTTAAGTGACTTGCCCAAAGTCACACAGCAGACAAGTGGCAGGGCCGGAATTCGAACCCATGACCCCAGACTCCCAAGCCCGTACTCTTTCCACTGAGCCACTCTGCTTCTCTAGTCCCTTGTAACTACCCCAGTGCTTACAACAGTGCTTGGCACAAAGTAAGTGCTTAACAAATAGAAGCCGCGTGGCTCAGTGGAAAGAGCACAGGCTTGGGAGTCAGAGGTCACGGGTTCGAATCCTGGCTCTGCCACTTATCGGCTGTGTGACTTTGGGCAAGTCACTTAACTTCTCTGTGCCTCAGTTACCTCATCTGTAAAATGGGGATTAAGATTGTGAGCCCCCCGTGGGACAACCTGATCACCTTGTATCCCCTCCAGTGCTTAGAACAGTGCTTTGCACATAGTAAGTGCTTAATAAATGCCATCATCATCAAATACCATAATTATTATCACTATTATTAACACATCTTCTGTACACAGTAGACTGCATGCTCTTTGAGGGCAGGAATTTGTTGATGTTAACTCGATTGTACTCTTCCATGTGCTTAGTACAGTGCTCTGTACACAGCACACTGTAAGCTCCTTGAAGGCAGGGATCGTGGTCACACTCTATCGTATTCTCCCACGTGCTTAGGACGGTACTCTACACCCAGTAGACTAAAGTCCTGGTGGCAAGGATCGCAATACTAACTGTAAGATGCTCTTCCAAGGGCATAGCATAGTGTTCTGCACAGTATACACTCAAAATCATCATCAATCGTATTTATTGAGCGCTTACTATGTGCAGAGCACTGTACTAAGCACTTGGGAAGTACAAATTGGCAACATATAGAGACAATCCCTACCCAACAGTGGGCTCACAGTCTAAAAGGGGGAGACAGAGAACAAAACCAAACATACTAACAAAATAAAATAAATAGGATAGATATGTACAAGTAAAATAAATAAATAAATAAATAGAGTAATAAATATGTACAAACATATATACATATATACAGGTGCTGTGGGGAAGGGAAGGAGGTAAGGCAGGGGGGATGGGGAAGGGGAGGAGGGGGAGAGGAAGGAGGAGGCTCAGTCTGGGAAGGCCTCCTGGAGGAGGTGAGCGCTCAGCAGGGCCTTGAAGGGAGGAAGAGAGCGAGCTTGGCGGATGGGCAGAGGGATTGGGGGCATGCCAGGCCCGGGGGAGGACGTGGGCCGGGGGTCGATGGCGGGACAGGCGAGAACGAGGTATTCGTTAAGTGCTTACTGTGTACCAGGCACCGTCTCTGTATGTTGCCAACTTGGACTTCCCAAGCGCTTAGTCCAGTGCTCTGCACACAATAAGCGCTCAATAAATACGACTGAATGAATGAATGTTCTAAGCGCAGAAAGATAATCGGGTTGGACACAGTCCCTGTCCCACATAGGGTTCACAGTCTTAATCCCCATTTTACAGATGAGGGAATTGAGGCACAGAGGAGTTAAGTGACACACCCAAGGTCACACAGTAGACAAGTGGCAGAGCTTGGGATTAGAACCCATGATCTTCTGACTTCCTAGACTGTGCACTTGTCCCCTAGGCCTTTCTGCTTTTCATTATTGACAGACTTCTTCCCTCAGCAAACTCAGAGGAGGATTGCTAGGCTTAAAATCAACTGATGGACACGCTCGGTAATATCTGGATGAGTCATCCATTCATTTAATTGTATTTATTGAGCGCTTACTGGGTGCAGAGCACTGTACTAAGTGCTTGGGAAGTACAAGTCGGCAACATCTAGAGACGGTCCCTACCCAACAGCGGGCTCACAGTCTAGAAGGGGGAGACAGTCAACAAAACACAACATATTAACCCAATAAAATAAATAGAATAAATATGTGCAAGTAAAATAAATGAATAGAGTAATAAATATGTACAAACATATATACAGGTGCTATGAGGAGGGGCAGGAAGGGGAGAGAAAGGAGGGGGCTCAGTCTGGGAAGGCCTCCTGGGTAGGGACCGTCTCTATATGTTGCCAACTTGTACTTCCCAAGCGCCTAGTCCAGTGCTCTGCACATCGTAAGCACTCAATAAATAGGATTGAATGAATGAATATGTTGCTAACTTGGACTTCCCAAGCGCTTAGTCCAGTGCTCTGCACATAGTAAGCGCTCAATAAATACGACTGAATGAACGACTATGCTGCCAACCTGGACTTCCCAAGCGCTTAGTCCAGTGCTCTGCACATCATAAGCACTCAATAAATATAATTGAATGAATGAATGTTGCCAACTTGGACATCCCAAGCATTTAGTCCAGTGCTCTGCACATCGTAAGCGCTCACTAAATAGGATTGAATGAATGAATATGTTGCCAACTTGGACTTCCCAAGCGCTTAGTCCAGTGCTCTGCACATAGTAAGCGCTCAATAAATACGATTGAATGAATGAATAAGTTGCCAACTTGTAGGCTTATTGTTATATTGTACTCTCCCAAGCACTTAATACAATAAATAGAATTGAATGAACGAACGAAAGGAATGCAAAATTTCACGACATAGCCTCCCTTGTGTTTCTACATTTGTATGGATCGATGAAGAATGGTTTCAACAGGGCTGTCATACTTTGGATTGTGTTAAGAGTCCTTAAATCGTCACCTAAATTGCAAGATTCATTTATCCAATCGTATTTATTGAGCGCTTAATATGTGCAGAGCATTGGAAGAATACAACACAACAATACAACGCTAAGAAGCAGCGTGGCTCAGTGGAAAGAGCCCAGGCTTTGGCGTCAGAGGTCATGGGTTCAAATCCCAGGTCTGCCAAGTGTCAGCTGTGTGACTTTGGGCAAGTCTCTTCACTTCTCTGGGCCTCAGTTACCTCATCTGTAAAATGGGGATTAAGACTGTGAGCTCCCTGTGGGACAACCTGATCACCTTGTAACCTCCCCAGCGCTTAGAATGGTGCTTTGCACATAGTAAGTGCTTAAAAAATCCATCATTATTATTATTAACAATAAACAGACAAATTCCCCTGCCCACAATGACCTCACAGTCTAGAAGGGGAGACTGACATTAATTGAAATTAATCAATAAATAAAGATGACCCTCTGAAGTCAAAGAAACAGGATCGTTTGAAATAATAATGATGATGGTATTTGTTAGCGCTATGTGCCAGGCACTGTAATAAGCACTGGGGTGGAGACAAGCAAATCAAGTTGGACACAGTCCCTGTCCCTGTCCCTGTCTCGACTCCCATTTTCCAAACGAGGTAACCGAGGCACAGAGAAGTAAAACGACTTACCCAAGGTCACACAGCAGGTAAGTGGCGGAGCTGGGATTAGGCTCCATGACCTTCTGATAGCCAGGCCTATGCTCTATCAACTATAATAACAATGATAATGGCGTTTATTGAGCGCTACTATGTGCAAAGCACTGTTCTAAGTGCTGGGGAGGTTACAAGGAGATCAGGTTGTCCCAAGGGGGGTTCACAATCTTAATCCCCATTTTACAGATGAGGGAACTGAGGCCGAGAGAAAGTGAAGTGACTTGCCCAAAGTCACACAGCTGACAATTGGCAGATCCGGGATTCGAACCCACGACCCCCGCCTCCAAAGCCCATGCTCTTTCCACAGAGCCATGCTGCTTCTCTAAGATTTTAATGCCAAATAAACCACTGGCGTTTTAGAGCAATTTACGGACAGTTTGAGGTGTGTGGAAGAGCCGCGTGGCTCAGTGGAAAGAACACGGGCTTGGGAGTCAAAGGTCGTGGGTTCTAATCCTGGCTCTGCCACTTGTCAGCTGTGTGACTTTGGACAAGACCCTTAACTTTTCTGTGCCTCAGTTGCCTCATCTGTAAAATGAGGCACCTTCTCCCCCTTCTAGACTGCGAGCCTGTTGTTGGGTAGGGACCGTCTTTATATGTTGCCAACTTGTACTTCCCAAGTGCTTAGTACAGTACCCTGCACATAGTAAGCGCTCAATCAATACGATTGAATGAATGAATGAATGAATAAATACGATTGAATGAATGAATGAATGAATTAAATGGGGATTAATAATAATAATAATAATGACATTTGTTAAGCGCTTACTATGTGCAAAGCACTGTTCTAAGCGCTGGGGGGGATACAATGTGATCAAGTTGTCCCACGTGGGGCTCACAGTCTTAATCCCCATTTTTACAGATGAGGGAACTGAGGCTCAGCGAAGTTAAGTGACTTGCCCAAGGTCACACAGCAGACTTGTGGTGGAGTCGGGATTAAGACTGTGAGCCCCACGAGGGACAACCTGATCACCTTCTATTCCCCCACAGTGCTTAGAACAGTGCTTGGCACGTAGTACAAGCTTAACAAATACCATTATTATTACTGCTAACAACTTCACAATTAGAGAATTAAGGCAGGAGGCATTTCTCTTTAACAGATTCTCAGAAAAAAAAAATGCAAAAGAAACCCAACAGTCCCTTGAGACCTGGCCATGTTTCCTGCATCCAGAATCTGCCTAAACAGCCTCTGCAAATTTAACACGAAATCATGATTGATGAAGAAGAAACACCCTAGAGGACCGAGAGCCCTTGAGAAATGTCCGATGATGTCTTTCCCTCGGAGCGATGAAAGTGCAATTTAAAGAGCCCTTGAAGGGTCACTGAAGTATCTTTTTATCCTTCAAAAACGGCCCAGTGTAAAGTTGGGATATTTATCCGCACGGGGAATTTATTTTGTTAATGAGGTGCAGATAGCTCTAAGTCTATTTGTTCTGACGACTTGACACCTGTCCACATGTTTTGTTTTGTCGTCTGTCTCCCCCTTCTAGACTGTGAGTCCGCTGTTGGGTAGGGACCGCCTCTATATGTTGCCGACTTGGATTTCCCAAGCGCTTAGTACAGTGCTCTGCACACAGTAAGCACTCAATAAATACAATTGAATGAATGAATGAAGACTGAGGAGAGAGTGGCCCCGCTGGTAAACTCCTTGTGGGAAGGGTGTCATACTCTCCCAAGCGCTTAGTACAGTGCTCTGCACCAAGTAGGCCCTCAATGAGGGGTAACATGGGCCTAGTGACTACAGCCCGGGAGTGGGAGTCTGAAAGACCTGGGTTCTAATCGCAGCCCCACCACGTCTCTGCTGCGTGTCCCCCTCTCCATCCCCCCCATCTTACCTCCTTCCCTTCCCCACAGCACCTGTATATATGTATATATGCTTGTACATATTTTTTTACTCTATTTACTTTATTTGTACATATCTATTCTATTTATTTTATTTTGTTAGTATGTTTGGTTTTGTTCTCTGTCTCCCCCTTTTAGACTGTGAGCCCACTGTTGGGTAGGGACTGTCTCTATATGTTGCCAATTTGTACTTCCCAAGCGCTTAGTACAGTGCTCTGCACATAGTAAGTGCTCAATAAATACGATTGATGATGATGATGATGATGATTTCACTTCTGTGGGCCTCAGTTCCCTCATCTGTAAAATGGGGATTGAGACTGAGAGCCCTATGATAGGTGCAGGGACTCTATCCAACCTGATTAGTACAGTGCTCTGCACACAGTAAGCTCTCAATAAATACGACTGAATGAATGATTAGCTTGCATCTCCCCCACAGTGTATTACAGTGCTTGGCACCTAGTAAGCGCTTAACAAACACCATTATCATTAATGGATACCACTATTATTACCAATTACCATCGACGGATTGATCGACTGAAAGTCAGGAATCCCAGGTCTGTTGCGGACCTACTGTGTGACGCTGGTCCGATGCTTAACCTCTCTGGGCCTCACCTGGAAAATGGGGAGGGGAAAATCCCTGCTCTCCCTCCTTCTTAGATGCTAACCTTCATCTGGGCCTGGAAATGTGTTATTTTGTATCTTCCCCAACACTTAGTACAGTACTTAAGAGCACGGGCTTTGGAGTCAGAGGTCATGGGTTCAAATCCCTGCTCCGCTGCTTGTCAGCTGTGTGACTTTGGGCAAGTCACTTCACTTCTCTGGGCCTCAGTTACCTCATCTGGAAAATGGGAATGAAGACTGTGAGGCCCCCGTCGGACAACCTGATCACCTTGTAACCTCCCCAGTGCTTAGAATAGTGCTTTGCACATAGTAAGCACTTAATAAATGCCATTATTATTATTATTATTGTTATTATTATTACTTTTGAAATAGCATGACACAGTGGACAGAGCCCAGGTTTGGGAGTCAGAAGGTCATGGGTTCTAATTCCAGCTCTGCCACTTGTCTGCTGTGTGGATTTGGGCAAATCACTTCATTTCTATGTGTTGCCAACTTGTACTTCCCAAGTGCTTAGTACAGTGCTCTGCACACAGTAAGCACTCAATAAATATGATTGATTGATTGATTGATTTCTCTGGGCCTCAGTTTCCTTAAATGGGGATTAAGACCGTGAGCCCCATGTAGGACAGGGACTGTATCCAACCTGATTTGCTTGTACTCACCTTAGGACTTAGTACAGTGCCTAGCACCTAGTAAGCGCTCAACAAATACCACAAATATTGTTATTATTACTACTCTTGGCACAAAGGAGAAGCGGCATGGCCTAGTGGATAGAGCCTGGACTTGGAAGACAGAAGGACCTGGGTTCTAATCCAGACTCTGCCACCTGTCTGCTGTGTGACCTTGGGTAAGTCACTTAATTTCTCTGTACCTCAGTCCCCTCATCTGCAGAAATGGGATGAAGACTGTGAGTCCCGTGTGGGAATGAGCCCACTGTTGGGTAGGGACTGTCTCTATATGTTGCCAACTTGTACTTCCCAAGCGCTTAGTACAGTGCTCTGCACACAGTAAGCGCTCAATAAATACAATTGATTGACTGATTGAAAGGGACTTTGTCCAACCTGACTGGTTTGTATCTACCCCAGAACTTAGAACAATGCTTGACACATTATGAGTGCTTAATAAACTCCATTGTACCTCTTTTGGAGTTTGGGAAATGAACTCCCCTCCCCATCGCCCCTAATCCCTCCCTCTGCTCTAACCCCTTCCCCGCCCCACAGCACTTGTGCATATTTCTACATATTTATCATTCTATTTATTTTATTAATGATGTGTACATATCTATAACTCTATCTATTTTGAGGCTATTGATGTCGGTCTTCTTATTTTGTTTTGTTGCCTGTCTCCCCCTTCTAGACTGTGAGCCTGTTGTTGGGTAGGGATTTCCTCTTTCTGTTGCCGAATTGTACTTTCCAAGCACTTAGTACGAGTGCTCTGCACACAGCAAGCGCTCAATAAATATGATTGAATGAATGAAATAGAAATTCATCCAGTTAATTGGTTTCTTTAATTGCTTTTAAAAACCTACCCACCTCATTAGCACCCTATAAGGAGGGAGGAGAGTCTTGAGATGCTTTGAGAAAATGGATGAAATTTTGCTTACCCTGCCCTTTAACTAATAACTGAGGATAAGATCATGTCCATGATAATAGTAGTAGTAGCAGTATTAGTAATATTAGTAATACTATCAGCAGGAGCAGTGTAATAATAATGGTATTTGTTAGGCGCTTACTAAGTGCCAGGTACTTTACTAAGCACTGGGGTAAGTACAATATGATCAGGTTGGACACAGTCCCTGTCCCACCTGGGGCTCACAGTCTCAATCCCCATTTTACAGATGAGGTAACTGAAGCACGGAGAAGTGAAGTGACTTGCCCAAGGTCACACGGCAGACAAGCGGCAGAGCCGGGATTAGAACCCACAACCTTCTAACTCCCAGGCCCGGGCTCTATCCGTGTAGTAGTAGCAACAGCAGTAGTAGCAGTAGCAGTAGTAATAATAATAACAATAATGATGGCATTTATTAAGTGCTTACTATGTGCAAAGCACTGTTCTAAGCGCTGGGGAGGTTACAAAGTGAACAGGTTGTCCCGTATGGGGCTCACAGTCTTCATCCCCATTTTACAGATGAGGTAACTGAGGCCCAGAGAAGTTAAGTGACATGTAGTACATGTTGGTTCCCCTCTTTTTAGACTGTGAGCCCACTGTTGGGTAGGGACTGTCTCTATATGTTGCCAACTTGTACTTCCCAAGCACTTAGTACAGTGCTCTGCACACAGTAAGCACTCAATAAATACGACTGATTGATTGATTGATTAGTAGCAGTAGCAGTAGTTTTAGTATAGTGAGAGTATTTATTGAACACCCACTGGGAACAACACACTTTTCTAGGCAGCAGAAAGAACGTAGCTGTGGCCTAGTGGAAAGAGCCCAAGCCTGGGAGTTAAATAAGCCCGGGTTCTAATCACGGCTCTACCACTTGCCTGGTTTGTGACCAAGCGCTTAGTACAGTGCTCTGCACACAGTAAGCACTCAATAAATACGATTGAACGAATGAATGAAGCTTCCCTGTTAAATTCATTTCACTGCCTATCCTCCTCCAATTTAGCTTCTGAGCCCCATGTGGGACTAGATTACTGTGTACCTACCACAATGCTTAGTATAGTGCTTGGCACATAGTAAGCGCTTAACAAACACCGCAGTTTTTCTTATTATTATTGTTGTTAAAAAGAAGCAGCAGCAGCATTGGGGAAAGTTGAGCAAAAAAGAATGACACAGTCAATGTCCTTGAAGAGTTTATATTCCTTCTTCACTTTTTTAGATTTCTCTTATTTGGTTTGAATTTCCCTTATATTTTAGGGCAATTCACTCAATTTCCTTGGGCAGTGGAGGGCAAAGTAGTCACAAAGGATGACAGATTTTTCCTTGGTGAGGAATTCTGGTATCTTTGCCTGGATAATCCCAGAGAAGTGATTGCAGTCCTGGCATCTGGGTATCTTGTCTTAATACAACCCAAGTATCTGTCTAGAATTGGCTAGAGTGCTTCATTATTATTATTATTATTATTATTATTATTATTATTAAGTTGGCACATCCTTTATGATCTTCTGTAAATCTCCAAAAGGACTTTGTCTCCTTCTCATTCTATCTCCAGGGGATCTAACCCATCACAAAGATAGATACAGCACCAACCTAGGTGTTCTGAATGTTGTAAACAAGAAAATAAAAAAGAAAAAGAAAGAAAGTCAATTGGCTTTGGAACTCAGAAAGGAGGAAGTTATGGGAACCAAATTTTTCAAGTTAGATCTAAGTACCCCAAAGCTTTCAAGCATATTGCGATAATTTGTTTCCATCTCGCCGGAGGGCAAGAAGCAAACTGGAATCAAATAAAAGACATCCGATCCCAGAAAGGCCAGTAAATAAATTGCTTACAAGAAGCACTCTCCTCACTTCGGCTCATTTTCCACACCAGACCTGACGGGCATTTCTGCTTAGGTTTGGGAAAGGTTGTCTTTTGATTTCTTTTCCCCATTTCCGATCATTTTCAGGGACGCTAAGGTCTGATGTGGACGCATCTCCCTCGGGGAATAACTTGCAATTGGTTTCAAGAGGAGGGGTCGGTAACGCTGGTCCTGGCCTCCAGTGGAGAGATAACAGGCCTCTGGACTAAGAGGCTTCTGGAGTGTTATGTCAGCCGGTCAACGCCTATTTATTGAGCGTCCTCAATCCTGACCAGCAGCTGACGGCAGGAGTCTACGGCCGGGGGCGGTGGACGTGTCTCAATCGGTCATTCAGTCAACCGTATTTATTGACTGCTTACTAGGTGCAGAGCACTGTACTAAGCACTTGGGAGAGCACAAAAACACCAAGAAACTGACATATTCCCTGCCCACAGCGGGCTCACGGTTCGGAGAGTTTGGGCCCAAGGTCGCGTGAGGTGGAGTTGATGATTGTGATTTAATCCCCTTGGGAAGACTGAAGGTCAGTGATTATTGGAGAGTTATATGCTAACGGCTGCCCATCAATCTCCTCAATTTACTTCATGATGGCTATAAAAGAACTCAACATTACAGGCTAAAGTGACTTTATATACTCCCTACGAAGCCTAGAGGAGCAGCTTAAATTCCTTCCACTGTGAGTATGGAAACACACATAAATGGACTGCCAATACATTGACAGTTGATAACTGCCCAATATTCTGAGTGTTTTGGACAGTGCTCTGTATACAGGAGGCGATCAATAAGTACCATTTACTGAATGATTTTGAGGCCAAAGTTTGGTCTGCTTTTCAGTCTTATTTTCTTATTAAAGTTATCTTTCCACATATGATCACTTTAGGGTAAAATGTCATCTGCATCTGTATCTGTACACATTGAGAATCATCCTTCTCCTCAATTTCTTGTAGATTTCATTTTTATGGTGTTTGTCGAGCGCTAACTACGAGACATTCATACATTCAATCGTATTTATTGAGCGCTTACTGTGTGCACAGCCAGGCACTGCACTAAGCACTAGGGTAGAGACAAGCTAAATAGGTTAGATATAAGCTAAGTCCCACACGGGGCTCACAGTCTTAACCCCATTTTACAGATCAATCAATCAATCAATCAATCATATTTATTGAGTGCTTACTGTGTGCAGAGCACTGTACTAAGCGCTTGGGAAGTACAAGTGAGAGAACTGAGACATAGATGAATGACTTGCTCAAGGTCAAACAGCAAGCAGTAGCCTGCTGAGAAGCACTGTGGCCTAATGGAAAGAGAGTTGGAGAGTCGGCCTGAGAGTCGGAAAGGCCTGGTTTCTAATCCTGACTCCGCCACATATCTGCTGAATGAACTTAGGCGAGTCACTTTTTCTACATTTTTCTATAAAAATGCTCAATCCATATTTCTCCACTCCTCAAGGACCTCCAGCAGTTGTCCATCCACTTCTGCATCCAATAAAGACTCGTCACCTTCGGTTTTAAAGCATTCAATCACCTCACCCCCGCTCCTACCTTACCTCATTACTCTCCTACTCCAACCCACCTCGCACACTTCCCTCCTCTAATACTAACCTTCTCACAGTACCTCCATCTCATCTGTCTCGCTGATGTCCTGCCTCTAGCCTAGAACGCTCTCCCTCTTCATATCTGAAGGACAATGACTCTCCCCTCCGTCAAAGCCTTATTGAAGGCACATCTCCTCCAAGAGGCCTTCCCTGACAGCCTTCTTTTTATTTTCTTCCACTCCCTTCTGCAGAACGAGTACCTCGTTCTCGCCTGTCCCGCTGTCGACTCCCGGTCCACGTCCTCCCCCTGGCCTGGAATGCCCTCCCTCCCAACATCTGCCAAGCTAGCCCTCTTCCTCCCTTCAAAGCCCTCCTGAGAGCTCACCCCCTCCAAGAGGCCTTCCCAGACTGAGCCCCCTTTTTCCTCTCCTCCTCCCCATCCCCCCTGCCCTACCTCCTTCCCCTCCCCACAGCACCTGCATATATGTTTGTACAGATTTATTACTCTATTTATTTTACTTGTACATATGTATTATTCTATTTATTTTGTTAATGATGTGCCTATAGCTTTAATTCTATTTGTTCTGACGACTTTGACACCTGTCTACATGGTTTGTTTTGTTGTCTGTCTCCCCCTTCTAGGCCGTGAGCCCATTGTTGGGTAGGAACTGTCTCTATATGTTGCCAACCTGGACTTCCCAAGTGCTTAGTACAGTGTTTCACACACAGTAAGCACTCAATAAATACGACTGAATGAATGAATGAACTCCAACTTGCTCCTTTTATTCATCAACCTTCCCAGTCCAGAGAAACAGGGAAGCAGGGAGAAAAAGAGGGATGGAGAGAAACTGGTGCACAGAGAGGGCAGCAGAGTGAGAGAGACAGAGAGAGCAATGAGAGAGAAAAACATTTAGGGAGAAACAGAACTACAAAGAGGGAAAATAGCGAGGGAGAGAAACTACATAGAGACAGCGTGAGAGAAAGAGAGAAACAGAGCAAGAGAATGAGAGAGGAAAAACATTGAGAAACAGAACCAGAAAGAGGGAAAAGTAGTGAGGGAGAGAGAAGCAGAAGAAGAGACAAAGAGACTGAGGAAAACCAGCGACACAGAACCTGTGAGAGAGGCAGAGAAAGAATTAGAGGAAAACACTGACAGAACTAGAACCACCAAGAGAGGGGAAAATAGTGAGGGAGAGAAAAAGAAAGAGAGAGAGAAAGAGTTGCTGATAAAGTATAGCAACGAAATAGTAGCAGAGAATGAGACGGAGAAACAGAGAAAAACAGAGAGAAAGCAAACAAGAGTGCATTGTAGAGTCAGCACAAATCAATGTCCCTGATTTAATTAAAGCTTAGGGCATGGGGAAAACTATGCTGGACTGTTCAGTTATGCTTCAGGGTCTTAACAACGAATGGATGTGGATATTAAAATGCTACATATGTCTACATGCTAAGCTATCACATTTCTTGGGTTTTGGAAAACCGAGACAGAATTACAGTAGCAAAGAGGGCAGGCAGGTAAAGTGTGAAACTACAGCTACGCAACTAGCAGAGCATTGGGTAGAGGTCTAGGGGAACCTTGGCCCTCAGTGAGATCTTAATAATAATAATAATTATGACATTTATTAAAAGCTTACCATTTGCCAAACAACGTTCTAAGCGCTGGGGTAAATACAAGGTAATCAGGTTGGAAACAGTCCTTGTTCCACAGGGGGCTCATAGTCTTAATCCTCATTTTAAAGATGATGTAACTGAGGCCCAGAGAAGTGAAGCGATTTGCCCAAGGTCGCACAGCAGACAAGAGGCAGAGCCGGGATTAGAAACCCCGTCCTCTGACTCTAAGCCCGTCTTCTTGCCACTAGGCCCTCAATTAATGGTATCCACTGAGCACTTACTGTGCGCAGAAGGCTGCCCTAAGCGCTCCTGAAAGTACGGTTTTTATTCCCTGCCAAAGCCAGACTTTTAAAGTTGGAATTAGAATTCTCTGCTCTCTCCTTTGTTCGAGGAAAAGAGCTGCGTTCGATTTCTTGTCTACATCTAGTCAGAAGCACCTCATTTCTGAAATGAAAACAAGCCAAAAGATGACTTCAGTGATGAGAGAGGTGGCTCTCTAGAAAACAAGCTCGGGAGTTCTCATCTGAAAGCACAGAGCTGCCTTGTGCTTTGATTTCCCTGTGTTAAATGTTATTTATTCACCTTGGGCCCGCCAGGATGGCTGGATGAAGTAAATGCAGAGAAGAGAATAATAATAATAATAATAATAATAATAATAATAATAATAATAATAATAATAATGATGGCATTTATTAAGTGCTTACTATGTGCAAAGCACTGTTCTAAGCGCTGGGGGGATACAAGGTGATCAGGTTGTCCCGTGTGGGGCTCACAGTCATCATCCCCATTTTACAGATGAGGGAACTGAGGCTCTGAGAAGTGAAGTGACTTGGCCAAGGTCACACAGCAGACATGTGGCGGAGCCGGGATTCGAACCCATGACCTCTGAAAGAGCACCGGCTTGAGACTCAGAGGATCTGAGTTCTAATCCCATTAATTCTATTTAATTTAGTTTATTTGATAATTAAATAAATTAATGTAATCAGTAAATTAATTATATTTATGCGTATTAATGATGTGTATATATCTCTAATTCTACTTATTTATATAGATGCTACTGATGCCTGTTCACTTGTTTTGATGTCTGTCTTCCCTCTGTTAGGCTGTGAGCCCATTGTGGGCAGGGACTGTCTCTATTTGTTGCTGAATTGTACTTTCCAAGCGCTTAGTACAGTGCTCCGCACACAGTAAATGCTCAATAAAGCATTTATTAAGCGCTTACTATGTGCAAAGCACTGTTCTAAATGCTGGGGGGATACAAGGTCATTGTTCCACGTGGGGCTCACAGTCTTCATCCCCATTTTACAGATGAGGGAACTGAGGCCCAGAGAACTGAAGTGACTTGCCCAAAGTCACACAGCTGACAAGTGGCGGAGCCGGGATTTGAACCCACGACCTCTGACTCCAAAGCCCGGGCTCTTTTCCACTGAGCCGGCTAGCGAGTGGCAGGCCGTCTGCTTCAAGTCGAAAACTCCCCCGTGCTGGGCAGCGGCGGCCTGGGAGAGAGTCGAGGGTGGAGACTCAAGTTTACTGTGCGGAAGGAGGCGATGGGAAACTATTTCCGTATTTTTCCCAAGAAAACTCTGTGGATCCACTTCCAGAACGATTTCCGATGGAGAGTGGGGCGTTCTGGGAGAGATGCGTCCGTGGTATCGCTTGGGGTAGGAAACGGCTCCACGGCATAAAAGAAGACTGAGAAGCAGCGTGGCTCAGTGGAAAGAGCCCGGTCATGGGTTCAAATCCCGACTCCGCCACTTGTCAGCTGTGTGACTTTGGGCAAGTCACATAAATTCTCTGTGCCTCAGTTACCTCATCTGTAAAATGGGGATTTAGATTGTGAGCCCCACATGGGACAGCCTGCTCACCTTGTATCCTCCCCAGTGCTTAGAACAATGCTTTCCCCTTCTAGACTGTGAGCCCACTGTTGGGTAGGGACTGTCTCTATATGTTGCCAACTTGTACTTCCCAAGCGCTTAGTACAGTGCTCTGCACACAGTAAGCGCTCAATAAATACGATTGATGATGATGATGATGTTGCCAACTTGTATTTCCCAAGCGCTTAGTACAGTGCTCTGCACACAGTAAGCGCTCAATAAACATGATTGATTGATTGATTGACTGCTTTGCACATAGTAAGCGCTTAATAAATGCCATCATAAAAAGAACACGGGTTTGGGAGTCAGAGGTCGTGGGTTCTAATCCTGGCTCCACCACTTGTCCGCTGTGGGATCATGGGCACATCACTTCACTTCTCTGGGCCTCAGTTACCTCAGCTATAAAATTGGGATTAAAGATTGTGCAGCCCAAGTGGGACGGGGACTCTGTCCGACCTGGGGCAAAGTATGTGCTTTATAAATACCACAATCATTTATAATAATAATAATTATTATAATAATATAATATAATAATAATAATTATTATTATTATCCAGTGGCTGCTAACAGTGACAGAATCTTGGTCTGGATGGACCACGGGTCTGCCCGAATCACGGTGAGGTGATGGCTCCTCATTAGGTTAACGATAACTACAGCCAACCGTCCACAAACATGGGTACTCTCCCCCGCTTCAAAGTCTTACTGAAGGCCCATCTCCTCCCAGAAGCCTTCCCTGACTTGCTCCCTTCATTCATCCTCCCCTTCCAGCCCCACACCGCTTACGTCCACAGCCGTAATTAATTTATTTCTATTAATGCCTGTCTCCCCCTCGAGACCGTGAGCCCGTTGGGGGCCGGGACTGTGTCTGTTGCACTCTCCAAAGTGCTTTAGTACAGTGGCCCGTCTTCTAGACTGTAAGCCCGCTGTTGGGTAGGGACCCTCTCTATATGTTGCCGCCTTGTACTTCCCAAGTGCTTGAGAATGAAGACTGTGAGCCCCCCGTGGGACAACCCGATCACCTTGTAACCTCTCCAGCGCTTAGAACAGTGCTTTGCACATAGTAAGCACTTAAATAATTAATAATATATAATAAATAAACAATAAATAAACAATAAGTAAATAAATAATAAATGAACAATAAATAATAAATGCCATTATTATTATTATTATTATGGAGAAGCAGTGTGGCTCAGTGGAAAGAGCCCGGGCTTTGAAGTCAGAGGTCACGGGTTCAAATCCCAGCTCTGCCAACTGTCAGCTGTGTGACTTTGGGCAAGTCACTTCACTTCTCTGGGCCTCAGTGACCTCATCTGTAAAATAGGGATGAAGACTGTGAGCCCCCCGTGGGATGACCTGATCACCTTGTAAGCTCCCCAGCGCTTAGAACAGTGCTTTGCACATAGTAAGCGCTTAATAAAAGCTATCGTTATTAGTAGTAGTAGTAGTGCAGTGCTCTGCACACAGTAAGTGCTCAATAAATACGACTGAATGAATGAAAACTAAGCCATCAATAAATACGGTGGAATGAGTGGATCTGTCCAATGCAGGAGGACTCCCGGCTCCCCCAAGAGTTTCCCAGAACCCTCTTCATCATTATCATCATCATCAATCGTATCTATTGAGCGCTTACTATGTGCAGAGCACCGTACTAAGCGCTTGGGAAGTACAAATTGGCAACATATAGAGACAGTCCCTACCCACCAGTGGGCTCACAGTCTAAAAGGGGGAGACAGAGAACAGAACCAAACATACTAACAAAATAAAATAAATAGAATAGATATGTACAAGTAAAATAAATAGAGTCATAAATATGTACAATTAGGCTGGCGAAGGCCGGCGAGAGGCGGGAGGCCGATGGGACCACCCATCCCGGCCACCCCCGGACCCCTCCCCAACCCGGGGGTCTCTCGGTTACCGTGGCTGTCACATCGAGTGGTCTCCACCAGCCTGCCATTCTGGTCGTAGCAGGCCATGCTCTGGTAGCGGTAGCCCTGGCCACAGTCCTTGCCGTCCCCGGGCACCTTGGCCCCCTGCGGCCCTTCGGGCCGGGCCTCGGGCAGGATGCAGTCCGACCACGTGCCCACCGGCTGCGCCCTGTACTTGTTGCACGGGCAGAACTGCGTCTCCAGCAACGGGTAGAGCTGGGAGTTCTTGCAGATGTCCTTCTTCTTGCTTTTTCCTGGACGAAGGAAAACCCAAGGCCCATTTCAGACAACGGGTCTTCGGGGGCCTGAAGATCTGCTTCCGGTCTATTCTATAAAGGATGCTGATTCCCGGGCCTGGAATGCCCCCAATCCCTCTGCCCCTCCGCCAAGCTAGCTCTCTTTCACCCTTCAAGGCCCTGCTGAGAGATCACCTCCTCCTGGAGGCCTTACCAGACTGAGCCCCTTCCTTCCTCTCCCCCTCGTCCCCCTCTCCATCCCCCCATCTTACCTCCTTCCCTTCCCCACAGCACCTGTATAGATGTATATATGGTTGCACATATTTATTACTCTATTTATTTATTTACTTATTTTACTTGTACATTTCTATCCTATTCATTTTATTTTGTTGGTATGTTCGGTTTTGTTCTCTGTCTCCCCCTTTTAGACCGTGAGCCCACTGTTGGGTAGGGACTGTCTCTATGTGTTGCCAATTTGTACTTCCCAAGCGCTTAGTACAGTGCTCTGCACATAGTAAGCGCTCAATAAATATGATTGATTGATTGATTGATTGATTGGGGGATAGTAGGGGATTGTAGCGATGTTCTCATATGCTCTTTCGGCTTTTACGACTATTAAAACCAAAAGAGAAGCAACGTGGCCTAGCGACAAGAGCCCTTCTAGACTGCGAGCCCACTGTTGGGTAGGGACCGTCTCTATATGTTGCCAACTTGGACTTCCCAAGCGCTTAGTACAGTGCTCCGCACACAGTAAGCGCTCAATAAATACGATTGAATGAATGAATGGAAGAGCCCGGTCTTGGGAAGTCAGAGGGCATGTGTGACCTTGGGCAACTCACTTAACTTCTCTGTGACTCTGGGACTTGCAGTCTTTAATCCCCATTTTACAGATGAGGGAACTGAGCCCCACGTGGGGCAACCTGATGACCTTGTATCTACCCTTGTCAGCTGTGTGACTTTGGGCAAGTCACTTAACTTCTCTGGGCCTCAGTTACCTCATCTGTAAAATGGGGATTAAGATTGTGAGCCCCCCGTGGGACAACCTGATTACCTTGTATCCTCCCCAGCGCTTAGAACAGTGCTTCGCACATAGTAAGTGCTTAACAAATGCCATCATTATTATTATTATTACCTCAGTACTTAGAACAATGCTTGGCATACAGCACTTAACAAATACCATTATTATTATTATTATTATTAATTATTCTAATTCCGACTCCACCACTTGTCTGAAGTGTGACTCTGGGCAAGTCACTTAACTTCTCTGGGCCTCAGTTACCTCATCTGTAAAATGGTGATAAAGACTGTGAGCCCCACGTGGGACAACCTGATAACCTTGTATCCTCCCCAGCGCTTAGAACAGTGCTTCGCACATAGTAAGTGCTTAACAAATGCTATCATTATTATTATTATTACCCCAGTGCTTAGAACAATGCTTGGCATATAGCACTTAACAAATACCATTATTATTATTATTATTATTATTATTATTATTATTATTCTAATTCTGACTCCACCACTTGCCTGATGTGTGACTTTGGGCAAGTCACTTCACTGCTCTGGGCCTCAGTTACCTCATCTGTAAAATGGTGATAAAGACTGTGAGCCCCACGTGGGATAATCTGATCACCTTGTATCCTCCCCAGTGCTTAGAACAGTGCTTTGCACATAGTAAGTGCTTAACAAATGCCATCGTTATTATTATTAACCCAGTGCTTAGAACAGTGCTTGGCACATAGCGCTTAACAAATACCATTATTATTATTATTATTACTATAATTCCGACTCCACCACTTGTCTGATGTGTGACTTTAGGCAAGTCACTTCACCGCTCTGGGCCTCAGTAATCTCCTCTGTAAAATGGGGATGGAAGCTGTGAGCCCTCCATGAGGGACAGGGATTATGTCCAACCTGATTATCTTGTATCTACCCCGGAGCTTAAAACAGTGCTTGGCACATAATAAGTGCTTGCCAAATACCATAATCATTATTATTCTTATTATTAAAAGTGACATTAGTATCCCCCAAATGCTCTCCCATTACTGACAGGGCAGAGGTAGGTAGAAGAAGCAGGTATTATTCTTATTATTACTAATAATATGAATTATGGTACTTGTTAAATGCTCTGTGCTAAGCACTGCTTTAAGCAAGTTAATCAGGTTGGATATACTCCCTGTCCCACCTGGAGCTCACAGTCTACATCCCCATTTTACAGTTGAGGTCACTGAGGACCAGGGAATAATAATGATGGTATTTGTTAAGCGCTTGCTATGTGCACAGCGCTGTTCTAAGTGAAATGACTTGTCCAGGGTCACGCAGCAGACAAGTGGAGCAGTCGGGATTAGAACCCAGGTCATTATTATCATTCCCATTTTGTGGAGGAGAAAACCGGGGCCGGGAGGGGGTAAATGACCAGACCAGGGTCTCGCAGTGGGCTGGAACTGGAACCCGGATCCTCCTGCTCCTAGAGAGGGGGGCTCTGCCACCGCGGGGCCTCTGGCAGTCCCCATGGCGGGGTCGGGGATGGTGGTGATTCATTCATTCATTCAATCGTATTTATTGAGCGCTTACTGTGTGCAGAGCACTGTACTAAGCGCTTGGGAAGTACAAGTTGGCAACATGTAGAGACGGTCCCTACCCACCAACGGGCTCACAGTCTAGAAGGGGGAGACAGACAACACCACAAAACATGTGGACAGGTGTCAAGTTATTAGAATAAATCGAAGTAAAGCTAGATACACATCATTAACAAAAGAAATAGAATAGTAAAAATATACAAGTAAAATAAGTAGAGTAATAAATCTGTACAAGCGTATATAGAGGTGCAGTGGGGAGGGGAAGGAGGTAGGGCCAGGGGGATGGGGAGGAGGAGAGGAAAAAGGGGGCTCAATCTGGGAAGGCCTCTTGGAGGAGGTGAGCTCTCAGTAGGGCTTTGAAGGGAGGATGAGAGCTAGCTCGGTGTGCCTCAGTTCCCTCATCTGTCAAATGGGGATGAAGATTATGAGCCCCACGTGGGACAACCTTGAATACCTTGTTTCTCCCCAGCGCTTAGAACAGTGCTTGGCACATAGTAAATATGTATATATTACTGTATATATGTATCCTGCATATATGTATATATGTTTGTATGTATTTATTACTCTATCTATATATTTATTTTATTTTGTTAATATGTTTTGTTTTGTTGTCTGTCTCCCCCTTCTAGACAGTGAGCCCACTGTTGGGTAGGGGCCATCTCTATATGTTGCCAACTTGTCCTTCCCAAGCGATTAGTACAGTGCTCTGCACCCAGTAAGCGCTCAATAAATACGATTGAATGAATGAATGAGTTGTAAGCGCTTAACTTAAGAGAAGCAGCATGGCTCCGTGCAAAGAGCACGGGCTTTGAAGTCAGAGCTCATGGGTTCGAGTCCCGACTCTGCCACATACCAGCTGCGTGACCTTGGGCAAGTCACTTAACTTCTCTGAGCCTCAGTTCCCTCATCTGTAAACTGGGGATGAAGACTGTGAGCCCCACGTGGGACAACTTGATCGCCTTGTATCCCCCCAGCGCTCAGAACAGTGCTTTGCGCATAGTAAGCGCTTCACAAATGCCATCATCATTATTATCATTAACAAATACCAACATTATGATTATTATGTGTGGAGGGAGGGCATTCCATCATCATCATCATCATCAATCGTATTTATTGAGCGCTTACTCTGTGCAGAGCACTGTACTAAGAGCTTGGGAAGTACAAATTGGCAACACAGAGAGACAGTCCCTACCCAACGGTGGGCTCACAGTCTGAAAGGGGGAGACAGAGAACAAAACCAAACATACCAACAAAGTAAAATAAATAGGATAGATATGTACAAGCAAAATAAATAAATAAATAAATAAATAAATAAATAAATAAATAAATAAATATGTACAAACTATGATTATCATGTGTGGAGGGAGGGCATTCCAGGCCAGGGGGAGGACGTGGGCCGGGAGTGGAGGTACAGAGGGAGCGGCCCACCGGCCCTTACCGACGAGCAGGCGCTTCCGTGTCCTGACGGCGCCGCAGTCTCCGTTGCAGGGGGAGAAGCGGGCCCAGGGGGTGAGCTGGCAGTCATCCTGGCAGGGGATCTGACAGGGCTGGGTGAGCGGGGGCAGCGGGCCGGCCCGCCCCAGGCATTCGCCCACCTCCGCCGGGCCCCCGTCCAGCCGGCGGCAACTGATGGCTGAAGGGACAAAGAAAAACCACAGAAGCCTCAGAACCACAGGCCTGCCATCCGCGGGGATTCAACCGCTTCCTCGGGACCAATCAATCCATCCGTCAATTGTGCTTATTGAGCGCTTACTGTGTGCAGAGCACTGGACTACACGCGTGGGAAGTCCAAGTTGGCAACATAGAGAGACAGTTCCTACCCAGCAGTGGGCTCACAGTCTAAAAAGGGGGAGACAGAGAACAAAAACAAACATACTAACAAAATAAAATAAATAGAATAGATATGTGCAAGTAAAATAAATAGATAGAGTAATAAATATGTACAAACATATATACATATATACAGGACATATATACATATACACATGTGGTCCTGTCCACATGTTTTGTGGTGTTGTCTGTCTCCCCCTTCTAGACTGTGAGCCCACTGTTGGGTAGGGACCGTCTCTCTATGTTGCCAACTTGTACTTCCCAAGCGCTGAAGGGACACAGAAAACCACAGAAGCCTCAGAACCACAGGC
Source organism: Tachyglossus aculeatus (assembly GCF_015852505.1). NCBI lineage: Eukaryota > Metazoa > Chordata > Mammalia > Monotremata > Tachyglossidae > Tachyglossus > Tachyglossus aculeatus. The sequence goes on from NC_052067.1 coordinate 5,044,169, forward strand.
CTGCCATCCGCGGGGATTCAACCGCTTCCTCGGGACCAATCAATCCATCCGTCAATCGTGCTTATTGAGCGCTTACTGGGTGCAGAGCACTGTACTACGCGCATGGGAAGTCCAAGTTGGCAACATAGAGAGACAGTTCCTACCCAGCAGTGGGCTCACAGTCTAAAAAGGGGGAGACAGAGAACAAAAACAAACATACTAACAAAATAAAATAAATAGAATAGATATGTACAAGTAAAATAGAGTAATAAATATGTACAAACATATATACATCAATCAATCAATCAATCAATCGTATTTATTGAGCACTTACTATGTGCAGAGCACTGTACTAAGTGCTTGGGAAGTACAAATTGGCATCACATAGAGACAGTCCCTACCCAACAGTGGGCTCACAGTCTAAAAGGGGGAGACAGAGAACAGAACCAAACATACCAACAAAATAAAATAAGTAGGATAGAAATGTACAGGTAAAATAAATAAATAAATAAATAAATAGAGTAATAAATATGTACAACCATATATACATATATACAGGTGCTGTGGGGAAGGGAAGGAGGTAAGACGGGGGGATGGAGAGGGGGACGAGGGGGAGAGGAAAGAAGGGGCTCAGTCTGGGAAGGCCTCCTGGAGGAGGTGAGCTCTCAGCAGGGCCTTGAAGGGAGGAAGAGACCTAGCTTGGCGGATGGGCAGAGGGAGGACATTCCAGGCCCGGGGGATGACGTGGGCCGGGGGTCGACGGCGGGACAGGCGAGAGCGAGGTACAGTGAGGAGAGCGAGGTACAGGACATATATACATATACACATGTGGTCCTGTCCACATGTTTTGTGGTGTTGTCTGTCTCCCCCTTCTAGACTGTGAGCCCACTGTTGGGTAGGGACCGTCTCTCTATGTTGCCAACTTGTACTTCCCAAGCGCTGAAGGGACACAGAAAACCACAGAAGCCTCAGAACCACAGGCCTGCCATCCGCGGGGATTCAACCGCTTCCTCGGGACCAATCAATCCATCCATCAATCGTGTTTATTGAGCACTTACTGTGTGCAGAGCACTGGACTACGCGCTTGGGAAGTACAAGTTGGCAACATATAGAGACGGTCCCTACCCAACAGTGGGCTCACAGTCTAGAAGGGGGAGACAGACAACACCGCAAAACATGCGGACAGGACCACATGTATATATGTATATACGTCCTGTATATATGTTTGTACAGGACCCCATGTATCATCATCATCATCATCAATCGTATTTATTGAGCACTTACTATGTGCAGAGCACTGTACTGAGCGCTTGGGAAGTACAAATTGGCAACACATAGAAACAGTCCCTACCCAACAGTGGGCTCACAGTCTAAAAGGGGGAGACAGAGAACAAAACCAAACATACCAACGAAATAAAATAAATAGGATAGATATGTATGAGTAAAATAAATAAATAAATAAATAGAGTAATAAATATGTACAACCATATATACATCTATACAGGTGCTGTGGGGAAGGGAAGGAGGTAAGATGGGGGGATGGAGAGGGGGACCAGGGGGAGAGGAAGGAAGGGGCTCAGTCTGGGAAGGCCTCCTGGAGGAGGTGAGCTCTCAGCAGGGCCTTGAAGGGAGGAAGAGAGCTAGCTTGGCGGATGGGCAAAGGGAGGGCATGTATATATGTATATATGTCCTGTATATATGTATATGTATTTGTACATATTTATTACTCTATTTATTTATCTATTTATTTTACTTGTACTTATCTATTCTATTTATTTTATTTTGTTAGCATGTTTGGTTTTGTTCTCTGTCTCCCCGTTTTTAGACTGTGACACCACTGCTGGGTAGGGACTGTCTCTATATGTTGCCAACTTGTACTTCCCAAGCGCTTAGTCCAGTGCTCTGCACACAGTAAGCGCTCAATAAATACGACTGATTGATTGATTGATTGACCAATAGCCAGAGTCACAGTTGAACAGTAATAATGATAATGACAATAATAATATAATCATCAATCAAACTGAAACTCCTCACCGTCAGCTTTAAAGCAGTCAATCCCCTCGCCCTCTCTTACCTCACCTCGCTGCTCTCCTACTACTAACCCAGCCCATGCCGACCTTCTTACAGTACTGAGCAGCAGCGTGGCTCAGTGGAAAGAGCCCGGGCTTTGGAGTCAGAGGTCATGGGTTCAAATCCCGGCTCCGCCAATTGCCAGCTGTGTGACTTTGGGCAAGTCACTTCATATCTCTGGGCCTCAGTTCCTTCATCTGGAAAATGGGGATGAAGACTGTGAGCCCCCCGGGGGACAATCTGATCACCTTGTAGCCTCCACAGTTCTTAGACGAGTGCTTTGCACATAGTAAGTGCTTAATAAATGCCATCATTACTATTATTATTATTATTACTGCCATCTCACCTGTCTTGCCGTCAACCCCTCACCTCACATCTGACAGACAATGACTCTTTCCCACCTTCGAAGATTTATTGAAGGCCCATCTCCTCCAAGAAGCCTTCCCTGACTAGTCAATCAATCAATCAATCTATCAATCGTATTTATTGAGCGCTTACTGTGTGCAGAGCACTGTACTAAGCACTAGGGAAGTACAAGTTGGCAACATACAGAGACAGTCCCTACCCAACAGTGGGCTCACAGTCTAGAAGGGGGAGACAGAAAACAAAACATATTAACAAAATAAAATAAATAGAATAGATATGTACAAGTAAAATAAATAAATAAATAAATACAGTAATAAATATGTACAAACATATCCACATATATACAGGTGGTTTAAGCGACTAAGCCCCCCTCCCAGACCTAGGAACAGTGCCTGGAATGTAGTAAGCACTTAACAAACACCAGAAAAAAGTATCTCATACATAGTACATAGCAATATTACACAGTTACCCTGTGCAGAGCACTGTACTATTAATAATGACAGTAATAGGTGCAGTATGTGCCAAGCGCTGTGATAAGCACCAGGGTGGATACAAGATCATCATCATCAATGGTCCTCATCACCAAGAAGCAGTGTGGCCTAGTGGAGAGAACACGAGCCTGGAATTCAGAAGGTCATGGGTTCTAATCCTGACACTGCCCCTTGTCTGCTGTGTGTGACCTTGGGTGGGTCACTTCACTTCTCTGGGCCTCAGTTCCCTCATCTGTAAAATGAGGATTGAGATTGTGAGCCCCACACGGGACAGGGACTGTGTCCAACCCGATTTGCTGTATTCACCCCAGCGCTTAGTACAGTGCCGGGCACGGAGTTAAATACTCTATTTATTTTATTTGTACATATTTATTCTATTTATTATAGTTTGTTAATATGGTTTGTTTTGTTCTCCGTCTCCCCCTTCTAGACTGTGAGCCCGCTGTTGGGTAGGGACCATCTCTATATGTTGCCAACTTGTACTTCCCAAGCACTTAGTACAGTGCCGGGCATGGAGTTAAATTACTCTATTTATTAATTTATTTTATTTGTACATATTTATTCTATTTATTATAGTTAGTTAATACGTTTTGTTTTGTTCTCCATCTCCCCCTTCTAGACCGTGAGCCCACTGTTGGGTAGGGACCGTCTCTATATGTTGCCAACTTGTACTTCCCAAGTGCTTAGTACAGCGCCGGGCACGGAGTTAAATACTCTATTTATTTATTTATTTTATTTGTACATATTTATTCTATTTATTTTATTTTGTTAATCCGTTTTGTTTTGTTCTCCGTCTCCCCCTTCTAGACTGCGAGCCCACCGTTGGGTAGGGACCGTCTCTACATGTTGCCAACTTGTACTTCCCAAGTGCTTAGTACAGTGCCCCGCACACAGTAAGTGCTCAATAAATACGACTGAATGAATGAATGAATGCATGAAAAAATGCTTCACAGATCCCATTTACCTACAAAACAAACACACAACCGTGGTTCTTGGCCCGAACGGGTGTTATAATGAAAAGCCCCAAGCTCATCCATCATTTCACCGCCGAGGATTTGGGCTGTGGCGTGGAGGAAAAACAGTAATTCAAAGGCAGGAAAACTGGCTCCGAGAAACCAACTTCCTCCTATTAAAGGGAGAAAGAGCAAGTGCGGGGCGGGAAGCTGGGCTCCCCTCGCCCTCTTTGAGAACCTCGACTCCGGGGAGCCAGAGACAAAGCCTGGGCCGTGCTGGCTTTCTCGACCCGCTGTCCGGGCAAGTGCCAAGAACCCAAACCGTGCTGACTTATCGCCAGAGGAAGGGCACCCGAGTCACCACCTCCCCCGGGCCTGCCCGAAGTCAAATCCTGAAAATAACAATAATAAGGGTGGTACTTTCATTCATTCATTCATTCAATCGGATTTATTGAGCGCTTACTGTGTGCAGAGCACTGGACTAAGCGCTTGGGAAGTACAGGTTGGCAACATATAGAGACGGTCCCTACCCAACAGCGGGCTCACGGTCTAGAAGGCGGAGATGGACAACAAAACATATTAACCAAATAAAATAGATAGAATAAATATGTACAAGTAAAATAAATGTTCATTCGTTCATCCATTCAATCGTATTTATCGAGCGCTTACTGTGTGCAGAGCACTGGACTAAGCGCTTGGGAAGTCCAAGTTGGCAACATATACAGATGGTCCCTACCCAACAGCGGGCTCACAGTCTAGAAGGCGGAGACGGACAACAAAACATATTAACCAAATAAAATAAATAGAATAAATATGTACAAGTAAAATAAATGTTCATTCATTCATCCATTCAATCGTATTTATCGAGTGCTTACTGTGTGCAGAGCACTGTACTAAGCGCTTGGGAAGTACAGGTTGGCAACATATAGAGGCAGTCCCTACCCAACAGCGGGCTCATGGTCTAGAAGGCGGAGACAGACAACAAAACATATTAACCAAATAAAGTGAATAGAATAAATATGTTCAAGTAAAATAAATGTTCATTCATTCATTCATTCAATTGTATTTATCGAGCGCTTACTGTGTGCAGAGCACTGTACTAAGCGCTTGGGAAGTACAGGTTGGCAACATATAGAGGCAGTCCCTACCCAACAGCGGGCTCACAGTCTAGAAGGGGGAGACAGACAACAAAACATATTAACCAAATAAAATAAATAGAATATGTACAAATAAAGTAGAGTAGTAAATACCTACAAACATATATACATATATACAGGTGCTTTGGGGAGGGGAAGGAGGTAGGGCGGGGGGGATGGGGATGGGGAGAGGAAGGAGGGGGCTCAGTCTGGGACGGCGCTCACAGTAGGGCTTTGAAGGGAGCTTTGCACATAGTAAGCGCTTAATAAGTGCCATTATTATGATTATTATTATTCGAACCCGTGACCTCTGACCCCCAAGGCCGAGGTCTTGCCACTGAGGCACTCTGCTTCTCCGTTGGCAGCTGGGCAGGGCCTCCCCTCAGGCCTTCCTCCCGCCCCGGCACTTGTGAGATGCTTGCTATGTGCCAGGCGCTGGGGGATGTACAAGACACGTTGGGCACCATCCGTGTCCCACCTGGGCGTCAAAGTCGGAGAGGGAGGGACAGCAGGTCTTCCATCCCCATTTTAATGAGGAAACTGAGGCACAGAGAAGTCTGAATTCATTCATTCAATCGTATTCATTGAATGAAGCATCGTGGCTCAGTGGAAAGAGCCCGGGCTTTGGAGTCAGAGGTCATGGGTTCGAATCCCGGCTCCGCCACATGTCTGCTGTGTGACCTTGGGCAAGTCACTTAACTTCTCTGAGCCTCAGTTACCTCATCTGTAAAATGGGGATTAAGACTGTGAGCCCCACGTGGGACAACCTGATCACTTTGTATCCCCCCAAGCGCTTAGAACAGTGCTTTGCACATAGTAAGCGCTTAACAAATGCCAACATTATTATTATTATTCTTTGAGCACTCACTGTGTGCAGAGAAGTCTGAATTCATTCATTCAATCGTGTTTATTGAGCACTCACTGTGTGCAGAGAACTGTACTAAGCACTTGGGAAAAACAATAACGATGGGATTTGTTAAGCACTTACTATGTGTAAAGCACTGTTCTAAGCACTGGGGAGGTTACAAAGTGATTAGGTTGTCCCTCGGGGGGGCTCACAGTCTTAATCCCCATTTTGAAGATGAGGTCACTGAGGCCCAGAGAAGTGAAGTCACTTGCCCAAAGTCACACAGCTGACAGTTGGCGGAGCCGGGATTTGAACCCATGACCTCTGACTCCAAAGCCCGGGCTCTTTCCACTGAGCCACGTCGGCAACAAATAGAGACAATCCCAACCCAACAACGGGCTCATGGTCTGGAAGTGGGGAGACAGACAACAAAACAAAACACAACTAGGAGATGGGCTTCAATAGCATCAATATAAATAGATAGAATTATAGATATATAGATATCATTAATAAATAGAATGATAAATATGTACATTTATACATAAGTGCTGTGGGGCGGAGAGGGGGTAGAGCAGAGGGAGGGAGTCAGGGTGATGGGGAGGGGAAGAGGAGCAGGAGAAAAGGGGGGCTCAGTTGGGGAAGGCTTCCTGGAGGAGGTGAGCTCAAGGGATTTATCCGAGGTCCCACAGTGGTTGCAGATTTAGAACCCAGTTCTCTTGATTTCCAGTCCCGGGCTCTTTCCACTGGGTTACGTCGCTTCCCCGTTTAGTTCCTAAACGTATTCCTCCCAGGGAAGAAGAATGCAATAAAAGCCTGTAGAAGGTTTAAGCAGTATTTGTTAAATGCCTACCATGCACGGTCTAGGCACTGTACTAAGCATTGGGGCAGATACGAGCTGATTAGGTCGGTCACAGCCCATCCTCCCATTTTAAAGATGAGGCAACTGAGGCCTGCAGAAGTGAAGTGACTTGCCCAAGGTCACGCAGCGGACAAGTGGCGGGGCTGGGACTAGAACCCAGGTCTCTCGGAATCCCACACTCGGGCTCTAGCCACTAGGCCACACGGCAAGGATTCCTCACTTTCGTTTCTTCTGACAATTCAGATTTAACTACAATTCATTTCTCTTTCCCTCCTCTTTCCTCTCACATACTTTGCCTTCTGAAGGTATTGATCGGATGGCAGAGATAATGCTGCGATCTGATACTTGCCTGGTCAGTTATGGCATTTATTCAATGCTTATTACATAAGCACTGGGGTATTTATTGAGCACTTACTCTGCGCAGAGCATTCATTCATTCATCCAATTGTATTTATTCATTCATTCATTCATTCAATCGTATTTATTGAGCCTGTATTTATTGATCACTTACTCTGTGCAGAGCATCCATTCATTCATTCAATTGTATTTATTCATTCATTCATTCAACCGTATTTATTGATGATGATGGCATTTGTTAAGCGCTTACTATGTGCGCTAAAGTCTAAAGTCCCCTTTTAGACTGTGAGCCCACTGTTGGGTAGGGACTGTCTCTATGTGTTGCCAATTTGTACTTCCCAAGCGCTTAGTACAGTGCTCTGCACATAGTAAGCGCTCAATAAATACGATTGATTGACTGATTGATTGCAAAGCACTGTTCTACGCGCTGGGGGGGGGGTACAATGTGATCAAGTTGTCCCACATAGGGACTGTCTCTATATGTTGCCAATTTGTACTTCCCAAGCGCTCAGTACAGTGCTCTGCACATAGTAAGCGCTCAATAAATATGATTGATTGATTGATTGCAAAGCACTGTTCTACGCGCTGGGGGCGGGGTACAATGTGATCAAGTTGTCCCACATGGGGCTCACAGTCTTAATCCCCATTTTTACAGATGAGGGAACAGGCTCAGAGAAGTTAAGTGACTTGCCCAAGGTCACACAGCAGACTTGTGGTGGAGCCGGAATTCGAACTCATGACCTCTGACTCCAAAGCCCGGGCTCTTTCCACTGAGCCACGCTGCTTCTCTGTGTGCAGAGCACTGTACTAAATGCTTGGCAAGTACAATTCGGCACTGTACTATACTAAGTGCTTGGGAGAGTCCAACAGAGTGGGCAGAAATGCTCCCTGCCCACAATGAGCTCGCCGTGTAGACAGAAAGACAGACATCTGTATTTTCCAAGCGCTTAGTACGGTGCCCTGCACACAGTAAGCGCTCAATAAATACGAATGAATGAATGAATGAATGAAAATGAATTAAAAATTTAAAATATATAACTTAAAGATAGGTATGTAAGTGCTGCGGGGCTGAGGGTTAGGTGACACAGGCCCTTGGACACAGTCAAGAAGCAGTGTGGCCTAATGGCTAGAGCCAAGGCCTGCCAGAAAGAAGGGCCTGGGTTCTAATCTCGGTTCCATCACTTGTCTGCTGGGTGACCTCGGGCAAGTCACTTCACGTCTCTGTGCCTCACTCACCTCAGCTGTAAAATGGGGATGAAGACTGTAAGCCCCCCGTGGGACAGGGACTGCGTCCAACCCGATTAACTTGTATCTACCCCAGAACAGTGGTTGGCACATAGTGAGTGCTACACAATCACCATCACCATTAAAGAAGCAGCGTGGCTCAGTGGAAAGAGCCCGGGCTTTGGAGTCAGAGGTCATGGGTTCAAATCCCGGCTCCGCCACTTGTCAGCTGTGTGACTTTGGGCCAGTCACTTAATCAATCAATCAATCAATCAATCAATCAATCGTATTTATTGAGCACTTACTGTGTGCAGAGCACTGTACTAAGCGCTTGGGAAGTCCAAGTTGGCAACATATAGAGACAGTCCCTACCCAACAGCAGGCTCACAGTCTAAAAGGGGGAGACAGAGAACAAAACCAAACATACTAACAAAATAAAATAACAACTTCTCTGTGTCTGTTACCTCATCTGTAAAATGGGGATTAAGACTGTGAGCCCCACATGGGACAACCTGATCACCCTGCAACCTCCCCAGTGCTTAGAACAGTGCTTTGCACATAGTGAGTTTTAACAAATGCCATTATTATTATTATTATTATTATTATTACCATCATTATTATTAATGAATTATAGAAGCAGCGTGGCTCAGTGGAACAAGCATGGGCTTTGGAGTTAGAGGTCATGGGTTCGAATCCCGGCTCTGCCAATTGTCAGCTGTGTGACTTTGGGCCAGTCACTTCACTTCTCTGGGCCTCAGTTCCCTCATCTGTAAAATGGGGATGAAGACTGTGAGCCCCCCGTGGGACAACCTGATCACCTTGTAATCTCTCCAGCGCTTAGAACAGTGCTTTGCACATAGTAAGCGCTTAATAAATGCCATTATTATTATTATTATTATTAATTATTATTAATTGACAGATGAAGGAACTGAGGCACAGAGAAGTGAAGTGACTTGCCCAAGGTCACACACACACACACACAGCAGACGGGTGGTGGAGCCGGAACTGGAGCCCGGGTGCTTCTGACTCCCAAGCCCGTGCTATAACCACTAGGCCACACTGCTTCCGTGTGCGGAGCACTGTACTAAGCGTTTGGGAGAGTACAATACAACAATACCTCATTAGAAGAAGCAGCGTGGCTCAATGGAAAGAGCCCGGGCTTGGGAGTCAGAGGTCATGGGTTCAAATCATGGCTCCACCACTTGTCAGCTTTGTGACTGTGGGCAAGTCGCTTCACTTCTCTGTGCCTCATTTCCCTCATCTGTAAAATGGGGATTAAGACTGTGAGCCCCCGGGGGACAACCTGATCACCTTGTAACCACCCCAGTGCTTAGAACAGTGCTTTGCACATAGTAAGCACCTAATAAATGCCATTATTATTATTATTATTAACAATAAGGAGACAAATTGCCAGCCCACAACGAGCGTACATCTAGAAGAGAAGCTCCCGGAGGGTGGAGATGGTTTCTCTGTATTCTCCCAAGTACTGAGTGGACCAGGGGCGTCCCCTAAATAGACCCTCTCCCTAGTCTGTAAGCTTGTTGTGGGCAGGAAATGTTCTGTTTATTGCACTGTTGTACTCTCCCAAGTGTCCAGTGCTCTGCACCCAGTAAGCGTTCAATAAATTCATTCATTCAACAGTATTTATTGAGCGCTTAATGTGGGCAGAGCACTGTACTAAGCGCTAATAAACTGGTAGAGCTTGAAGCGGCATGGCGTACTGAATAGAGCCCGGGCCTGGGAATCAGAAGGTGATGAGTTCTCATCCCGGCTCTGCCCCTTGTCTGCTGTGTGACCTTGGGTAAGTCACTTCACTTCTCTGGGCCTCAGTTACCTCATCTGTAAAACAGGGTCTGCGAGCCCCACATGGGACAGGGACTGTAGCCAACCTGATTTGCTTGTATCCACCCAGCGCTTAGTACAGTGCTTGGCACGTAGTAAGTGCTTAATAAATACCATGATTATTATCATTATTACTATCTTCCAGTCACCCAGAGAGGCAGGCGGACATAAAAGCCGATATTCTTCCCCCTTCCCCTTTACTCCTCCCCCTCTCCCAGCCCAAAGTACTTATGTCCATATCGGCCACTTTATTTATTTGTTTATTTATTTGTATCAAATACAGTGGAAAGAGCCCGGGCTTTGGAGTCAGAGGTCATGGGTTCAAATCCCAGCTCTGCCAACTGTCAGCTGTGTGACTTTGGGCAAGTCACTTCACTTCTCTGGGCCCCAGTTACCTCATCTGTCAAATGGGGATTAGGACTGTGAGCCCCCCGTGGGACAACCTGATCACCTTGTATCTTCCCCAGCGCTTAGAACAGTGCTTTGCACGTAGTAAGCGCTTAATAAATGCCATCATTATCATTATTCCCCACTCTAGACTATAAACTCATTGTAGGCAGGGAATAATAATAATAATAAATAATAATGATGGTATTTGTTAAGCGCTTACTATGTGCAAAGCACTGTTCTAAGCACTGGGGGAACACAAGGTGATCAGGTTTTCCCACGTAGGGCTCACAGGCTTAATCCCCATTTTACAGATGAGGTAACTGAGGCACAGAGAAGTGAAGTAACTTGCCCAAAGTCACACAGCTGACGATTGGCTGAGCCTTGCTTATTGTTGTATTGCACTTTCCCAAGTGCTTAGTACAGTCCTCTGCATCCAGTCAGCGCTCAATAAATACAACTGAATGAATTGGAAGATCTTTGATTAATAATAATAATGATAGCCTTTATTAAGCGCTTACTATGTTCAAAGCACCGTTCTAAGCGCTGGGGAGGTTACAAGGTGATCAGGTTGTCCCACGGGGGGATCACAGTCTTCATCCCCATTTTCCAGATGAGGGAACTGAGGCTGTGAGTCCACTGTTGGGTAGGGACCATCCGTATATCATCATCATCAATCATATTTATGGAGCGCTTACTGTGTGCAGAGCACTGTACTAAGCGCTTGGGAAGTCCAAGTTGGCAACATATAGAGACAGTCCCTACCCAACAGTGGGCTCACAGTCTAAAAGACTATATGTTGCCAACTTGTTGCCCTATATGTTGCCAACTTGTACTTCCCAAGCGCTTAATACCGTGCTCTGCACACAGTAAGCGCTCAATAAATACAATTGAATGAATGAATGAGGCCCAGAGAAGTGACGTGACTTGCCCAAAGTCACACAGCTGACAATTGGCAGAGCCGGGATTTGAACCTGCGACCTCTGACCCCAAAGCCCGGGCTCTTTCCAATCTACCCGGAGAGGCAGACGGGCAGAAAGGGGCATCTCCCACCGTCAAGAAAACCGATCAGTCAATCAATCAATCGTATTTATTGAGCGCTTACTGTGTGCAGAGCACTGTACTAAGCGCTTGGGAAGTCCAAGTTGGCAACATATAGAGACGGTCCCTACCCAACAGTGGGCTCACAGTCTAAAAGGGGGAGGCAAGTAGGGCCCTTCAAGGCCCTGCTGAGAGCTCACCTCCTCCAGGAGGCCTTCCCAGACTGAGCCCCTTCCTTCCTCCCCTCCTCTTCCCCACCTCCATCCCCCCATCTTACCTCCTTCCCTTCCCCACAGCACCTGTATATACGTATATATGTTTGTACATATTTATTACTCTATTTATTTTACTTGTACATATCTATTGTATTGATTTTATTTTGTTAGTATGTTTGGTTGTGTCTCCCCCTTTTCGACTGTGAGCCCACTGTTGGGTAGGGACCGTCTCTCTATGTTGCCAATTTGTACTTCCCAAGCACTTAGTCCAGTGCTCTGCACACAGTAAGCGCTCAATAAATACGATTGATTGATTGATTGATTGATTAAAAGAGTCAGTCAGTCAGTCGGGTGGGTAAAGTCTCACGCAAGCGGGGTGCAGGGTGGGGGGGGGGAGAGAGGGAGAGGAGTCCAGTAGAGAGCCCGAGACGTCCTCACCTCTGGCCTGCAGCCCTGGTCCGCACGTCTCCTGGGCACCGGGGCTGTCCTGGCGCACGGTCCAGGGAACCAGCTGGCAACGCCGCCATTTGTGGGACTTCCACCTACGGAGGAATCCCAAATCCGGGATGGAGGAAAAGGAGAGAGGCCTGTCAGCGGCCGCAGCAGCCGAGATCCACCCCGCTGGATGTCAGCAGGCCCCTCCGCTTCTCATCTTTTGCTTTTTTAAAATTTTATGGCATTTGCTGAGCGCTTACTATGTGCCAGGCACCGTACTAAGCGCCGACGGCGGGAATGGTTTCTACTGAGGGAGAAAAGTAAGAGAGGACGGGTGGCAGCCGCAAAGATCCACCACACCGGATAATAGTAATGGCATTTATTAAGCGCTGACTATGTGCAAAGCACTGTTCTAAGCGCTGGGGAGATTACAAGGTGATCAGGTTGTCCCAAAGGGGGTCACAGTCTTCATCCCCATTTTACAGATGAGCTAACTGAGGCCCAGAGAATAATAATAATAATGGCATTTATTAAGCGCTTACTTTGTGCAAAGCACTGTTATAAGCTCTGGGGAGGTTACAAGGTGATCAGTTGTCCCATGGGGGCTCATAGTCTTCATCCCCATTTTACAGATGAGCTAACTGAGGCCCAGATAATCATAATAATAATAGCATTTATTAAGCGCTTACTATATGCAAAGCACTGTTCTAAGCGCTGGGGAGGTTACAAGGTAATCACAGTGCCCCACATGGGGTCACAGTCTTCATCCCTATTTTACAGATGAGCTAACTGAGGCCCAGAGAATAATAATAATAATAACAATAATGGCATTTATTAAGCACTTACTATGTGCAAAGCACTGTTCTAAGCGCTGGGGAAGTTGCAAGGTGATCAGGGTGTCCCACAGGGGGTCACAGTCTTCATCCCCATTTTACAGATGAGCTAACGGAGGCCCAGAGAAGTGAAGTGACTTGCCCAAAGTCACACAGCTGACAATTGGCAGAGCCAGGATTTGAACCCATGATCTATGACTCCAAAGCCCGGGCTCTTTCCACTGAGCCACGCTGCTTCTCATGTCAGCAGGCCCCCCACACCTCAATCTCATCTTTTTATTTTATTTTATGCTAAGCACTTACTATGTGCCGGGCACTGTCCTAAGCGCTAAGAGCAGGAATTGTGGTATGAGAGAAGCATCAGAAGTGGCAGCACAGATTCATTCATTCATTCAATCGTATTCATTGAGCGCTTACTGTGTGCAGAGCACTGTACTAAGCGCTTGGGAAATAGATCTGCCATACCGGATGTCAGCAGGCTCTCCCACTTCTCATCTTTTTTTTTTTAAATTCTATTTGCAAGGCAAATTTACTTATTGCCATATTTATTTATGGCATTTATTAAGCGCTTACTACGTGCAAAGCACTGTTCTATGTGCCAGACACTATACTACAGTGGAAAGAGCCCGGGCTTTGGAGTCAGAGGTCAGGGGTTCAAATCCCGGCTCCGCCGATTGTCAGCTGTGTGACTTTGGGCAAGTCACTTCACTTCTCTGGGCCTCAGTTCCCTCATCTGTAAAATGGGGATTAAGACTGTGAGCCCCCCGGGGGACAACCTGATCACCTTGTAAGCTTCCCAGCGCTTAGAACAGTGCTTTGCACATAGTGAGCGCTTAATAAATGCCATTATTATTATTATTATTATTATTATTATACTAAGCGCAGAGGGCAGGAATTGTTTCTACTAAGACCATTGTACAGCGTTCTGCACATAGGTAGCAGCATGGCTCAATGGAAAGAGCCCGGGCTTGGGAGTCAGAGGTCATGGGTTCAAATTCCGGCTCCGCCAATTGTCAGCGGTGTGACCTTGGGCAAGTCACTTAACTTCTCTGTGCTTCAGTTACATCTATTCTGTATATATGTTTGTACATATTTATTATTCTATTTAGGGACCGTCTCTATGTGTTGTCGACTTGTACTTCCCAAGCGCTTAGTACAGTGCTCTGCACACAGTAAGCACTCAATAAATACAATTGAATGAATGAATTTATTTATCTTACTTGTACATACCTATTCTATTTATTTTATTTTGTTAGTATGTTTGGTTTCGTTGTCTGTCTCCCCCTTCTAGACTGTGAGCCCACTGCTGGGTAGGGACTGTCTCTATGTGTTGCTGACTTGTACTTCCCAAGCGCTTAGTACAGTGCTCTGCACACAGTAAGCACTCAATAAATACGATTGATTGATTGATTGATATCCCCGTGTGGGATAAGGACTGCGTCCAACCTGATTAAGTTGCATCAGTGAGCAGAAGCAACGTGGCCCTAATGGAAAAATCACAGGCCTGGGAATCAGAGGACCTGGATTCTAATCCCCGCTCCCCAACTGGTCTGCTGAGTGACCCTGGACAAGTCACTGAACTTCACGGGGCTTCAGTTACCTCATCTGTAAAATGGGGATTGAGGCCGTGATCCCCATATGGGACACGGATTGTGTCCAACCCGATTAGCTTTGTACTTCCCAAGCGCTTAGTACAGTGCTCTGCACACAGTAAGCGCTCAATAAATACGATTCAATGAATGAATTAGCTTGCATCTACCCCAGTGTTCAGAACAGTGCCTAGCATATAATAAGCACTTAACAAATATCACTAATGAAAAAAAGAAACAGAAACCCACCCCCCAAAACCTACCCCATCACTTAGAACAGTGCTTGACACATAGAAGGCAGTGCACGAATATAAAAATAATGATAATGATGATAATAGTAAGTACCACTAACTGATTGATAATAATAATTATAATAATGATAATAATAATAATAATGATAATGGTATTTGTTAAGTGTTTACAATGTGTCAAGCAATGTTCTATGCACTGGGGTAGATACAAGGTAATCAGGTTGTCCCACATGGGGCTCACAGTCTTAATCCCCATTTTCCAGATGAGGGAACTGAGGCACAGAGAAGTGAAATGACTTGCCCAAGATAATAATAATAATAATGATGATGATGATAATAATAATAATAATAACATTTATTAAGCACTTACTATGTGCAAAGCACTGTTCTAAGCACTAGGGAGGTTACAAGGTGATCAGGTTGTCCCACAGGGGGCTCACAGTCTTAATCCCCATTTTCTAGATGAGGGAACTAAGGCACAGAGAAGTGAAATGACTTGCCCAAGATAATAATAATAATAATGATAATAATGAAATGTATTAAGCACTTACTATGTGCAAAGCACTGTTCTATGTGCTAGGGAGGTTACAAGGTGATCAGGTTGTCCCAGGGGGGGCTCACAGTCTTAATCCCCATTTTACAGATGAGGTCACTGAGGCCCAGAGAAGTGAACTGACTTGCCCAAAGTCACACAACTGACAACTGGCGGAGCCTGGATTTGAACCCTCTGACTCCAAAGCCCAGGCTCTCTCCACTGAGCCACGCTGCTTTCACATGGCAGACAAGTGGCAGGGGCAGAATTAGAACCCAGGTCCTTCTGACTCCCAAGCCCCGGATCTATCCATTAGTCTGTGCTGCCTCTGGAATATTAGTACGTTACCTGTAATCCTGGCAGACTGGAGGGGGCTCACAATCCTTCTCCTCCTTCAAGGTGTCGGGACATTCGCGGCCCCCATTGGCCGGAAACTGAATGATGACCCGAGTTCGAGTTTGCTTCCTTATGGTGGTGTCCCCTGAAAACACAGCAGGGAGACAATTGAGGAAAAACCTCAGTCTTTCTCACCTGGTGGAAGAAACTATCCCTGGCTGCCAAAGGGGTAGAGGGATTAAAGACAAGTGTTTAGCCTCCCTTTTCCTGGAGAGATGAAGAGAGACAGAGACAAAGACACACACACACACACACACACACACACACACACACACACACACACACACAGAGAGAATGTGTGTATGGCATAAAATGAGGCAGCAGGTTTAAAAACATGTTTTTCCTCGGTACTCCTAGAGACAGAGAAAGAGGGAGAGAGAAGAAAAAGGGAGGGAAAAAGGAAGGAGGAAGAGAGAAAGAGACAGAGAGAGAGACAGACAGAGAGAAATAGAAAGTGTGTGTATATGGCTACTACTACTACTACTACTACTACTACTACTACTACTACTACTACTACTACTACTACTACTACTACTGCTACAATAATAATGCGCTAACTCTGTGCCAAGCACTGTTCTAAACGCTGGGGGGGATACAAGATAATTAGGTTGTATCTCATCTCATCCTCATCTCAGCTCTCATCCTCTCCCATCTGGATTACTGCATCAGCCTTCTCTCTGATCTCCCATCCTCCTGTCTCTCCCCACTTCATTCCATACTTCAGGCCGCTGCCCGGATCGTCTTTGTCCAGAAACGCTCTGGGCATGTTACTCCCTCCTTAAAAATCTCCAGTGGCTACCAATCAATCTGCACATCAGGCAGAAACTCCTCACCCTGGGCTTCAAGGCTGTCCATCCCCTGGCCCCCTCCTACCTCACCTCCCTTCTCTCCTTCTCCAGCCCAGCCCACACCCTCCACTCCTCTGCCGCTAATCTCCTCACTGTTAGGCCTCGTTCTCACCTGTCCCGCCGTCGACCCCCGGCCCACGTCCTCCCCCGGGCCTGGAATGCCCCCAATCCCTCTGCCCCTCCGCCAAGTTAGCTCTCTTCCTCCCTTCAAGGCCCTACTGAGAGCTCACCTCCTCCAGGAGGCCTTCCCACACTGAGCCCCTTACTTCCTCGCCCCCTCGTCCCGCTCTCCATCCCCCCCGCCTTGCCTCCTTCCCTTCCCCACAGCACCTGTATATATGTATATATGTTTGTACGTATTTATTACTCTATTTATTTATTTTACTTGTACATATCTATTCTATTTATTCTATTTTGTTAGTATGTTTGGTTTTGTTCTCTGTCTCCCCCTTTTAGACTGTGAGCCCACTGTTGGGTAGGGACCATCTCTATATGTTGCCAACTTGTACTTCCCAAGCGCTTAGCACAGTGCTCTGCACACAGTAAGTGCTCAATAAATACGATTGATTGATTGATTGATTGATTGCTTGAATGCACTGTACATAGTAAGCACTTAATAAACATTCTGCCCAGCACCTCTTTGTTTCTTTTTACCCCATCCACATCTATACACCTGTATATATGTATATGTGTTTGTACGTATTTATTACTCTATTTATTTATTTTATTTGTACGTATCCATTATATTTATTTTATTTTGTTAATATGCTTTGTTTTGTTCTCTGTCTCCCCCTCCTAGACTGTGAGCTCACTGTTGGGTAGGGACCATCTCTATATGTTGCCAACTTGTACTTCCCAAGTGCTTAGTACAGTGCTCTGCACACAGTAAGCGCTCAATAAATATGATTGAATGAATGAAATGGCATCTTCATTATTATTATTATTATTTTTACAGTTTCCATACACACAGTCTACAGTTTTTGCAACCTATCTCGCTATATTTCAGGAAAACCCTGCAGCAGATTGGATATCCCACCCATCCTCTTTTACGTGGATTCAATCCACGCTCGGTTTGAAAACTCTAGGGCCTGGAGCAAAGCGGGGACAGAGAAGGAGTGTAACCTGGTGGAAAAACCACGGGTTTGACAGTCAGAGAAGCTGGGTTCAAATCCCACTTCCGCCAATTGCTTCCTGGGCAACCTTAGGCAAGTCACTTCACTTCTCTGTCCTTCAGTTTCCTCATCTGTGCCAAGCGCTGAGAAGCAGCGGGGCTCAGTGGAAAAGAGCACAGGCTTTGGCGTCAGAGGTCATGGGTTCAAATCCCGGCTCCACCACTTGTCAGCTGTGTGACTTTGGGCAAGTCACTTCACTTCTCTGGGCCTCAGGTCCCTCATCTGGAAAATGGGGATTAAGACTGTGAGCCCCCCGTGGGACAACCTGATCACCTTGTAACCTCCCTAGTGCTTAGAACAGTGCTTTGCACATAGTAAGCGCTTAATAAATGCCATCATAAATAAAAAACCCATCATTATTATTATTACGTATTATAATATACATAAATATAGAATCTATATCAATATAGAACATCCCACTCTAAGCCACACCCAACTCAATCCAGATCCAGATCTGAGATCAGAATTCCCACAATAGGTTGGGGAAGTCTTCCATCCTCGGTGACTCAAAATTTTTGCCTCTAGACTGTAAGATCCACGTGGGCAGGGAACACGTCTACTAATTCTGTCACATTGCCCTCTCCCAAGTGCATAGTACAGGGCTCTGCACACAGTGGAGCATTCAATAAATACAATTGACTGGACTGATCGACCTCTCTGACGATTCTCCCGGTAGCCGATCTGAGCTGCTTCGGAGCATCGAGAGGGAAAGACTAATTCGTTTTACCAGTCCAAAAAGAAATTCAGGGAGAAAACAGCCCATAACACTCCTTGAAACCCAAATATTTTTGCCACGGAGATTTTCTTTCTGGGCAGTCTGATCATTTTACTTGCTTTCCACTGTCTGGTTTTTATTAAAAGGTGATTTTACTCATTCTTAATAAGGTATGGAAGGTTCTGATTATTATTTGGAATGACTAAAAATGACTTGATATCCATGACCTTTACAAAGCATCGATGATCGACTGACATTTGCATACACAGGAGTTTGCTGAGCCCAACCTCAGACTGGGTGATAATTGACAGAAATGAGTAAATTGCCCAATTATACCAGGGGTAACAAAGACACGAAATCCTGGCCCCGGCAGGGCTAGAATCAAGGTGTGTCGGGACCTATTTGACTTGAAAGGGATAAACATTTTTCAAAAAGGATAAAACAGAAAGGGACAAAAAACTGTCCTGCAGCCTGAAACTTGGCTCTGATGATCTTGCTGCAAGATGATAAAAATGCAAAATGTTTCATGTTTGGGGAGGGAGTCTAAAAGCCTAGGGAAGTGCTCTTCTAGTGGAAGATAAATTTGATTGCTGACGTTATTAGAGTCGGTGCGGAGATTTTTAGGACATTTAAGTAGTCAGTGGTATTTAGAGAAACTATTTAGTCTGCATTCAAGTCTACCATTTAGAAATCATGCCTCGGATTGTTAAATAAATCATACTTATCGAGCGCTTACTGTGTGCAGAGTGTTGGGAGAGGACAATCCGAGAGAGTTGCTAGACACATTCCCTGTCCACAAGGAACTTACAGTCTGGAGGGTTATGTACGGATATGTACGCAAGGGCTGTGGGATTGAGGGTAGGGTGAATAAAGGATGCAAATCCAAGTGCAAGGGTGATAATAATAATAATAATAATGGCATTTGTTAAGCACTTACTAGGTGCCAAGCACTGTTCTGAGCACTGTGGTAGATACAAGGTAATCAGATTGTCCCGCATGGGGCTCACAGTCTTTATTCCCATTTTACAGATGAGGTAACTGAGGCACAGAGAAGTTAAGCGACTTGCCCAAAGTCACAAAACTGATAAACTGGGATTAGAATCCAAGACCTCTGACTCCCAAGCCTGGGCTCTTTCCACTAAGCAATGCTGCTTCTCTACAAGGAGCGAGTGGCAGAAGAGGAAATAATAATAATAATAATGCTAATTTTGGTATTTGTTAAGCACTTACTATGGGCAAAGCACTGTTCTAAGCGCTGGGGAGGATACAAAGTGATCAGGTTGTCCCATGTGGGGCTCACAATCTTAATCCCCATTTTACAGATGAGGTAAGTGGGGCACAGAGAAGTTAAGTGAGGACTAAATTGGAGCCTGCTGTTGGGTAGGGACCGTCTCTATATGTTGCTAACTTGTACTTCCCAAGTGCTTAGTACAGTGCTTTGCACACAGTAAGCGCTCAATAAATACGATTGAATGAATGAATGAATGGATATCTTATAGTGCTCCCATGGTCTTCCCCATAACTTTATTAAGGCTCTGAGATACATTTGCAAGCACTTTCTAATGCTTCCTTACTTGGAAAACTAACACCCCTACGATAAAAGCTCCTGAATCTGCTAATGGATCTCAGTCAGTCAATCATTACAGATAAGAGCTAGACTGTGAGCCCACTGTTGGGTAGGGACCGTCTCAATATGTTGCCAACTTGTACTTCCCAAGCGCTTAGTACAGTGCTCTGCACACAGTAAGCGCTCAATAAATATGATTGAATGAATGAATGAATGTTGGGTGGGGACCGTCTCTATATGTTGCCAACTTGTACTTCCCAAGCGCTTAGTACAGTGCTCTGTACACAGTAAGCGCTCAATAAATATGATTGAATGAATGAATGAAAGAGCAAGAAGAAACATGGTGTGGAACAGGGATTATGTCCAACTGGTCTACCTTGTTTCTGCTCTGGCGCTTAGACCAGCGCTTGTCACATAGTGAGCGCTTAGCAAACACCACACGAGAAGCAACGTGGCTCAGTGGAAAGAGAGCAGGCTTTGGAGTCAGGGGTCACGGGTTCAAATCCCGGCTCTGCCAACTGTCATCTGTGTGACTTTGGGGAAGTCACTTCATTCATTCATTCATCCAATCATATTTATTGAGCACTTACTGTGTGCAGAGCACTGTACTAAGCGCTTGGGAAGTACAGATCGGCAACAAATAGGGATGGTCCCTACCCAACTTCACTTCTCTGTGCCTCAGTTCCCTCATCTGTAAAATGGGAATTAAGACTGTGAACACCCCGTGGGACAACCTGATCTCCTTGTGACCTCCCCAGCGCTTACTTAGAACAGTACTTTGCACATGGTAAGTGCTTAATAAATGCCATCGTTATTATTATTATTACCACAGTTATGTACAGAAGGTCGCGATCTCTGTATCATCAATCCAAAACCGAATGATGAACGGTACTAAGAAACTCAGACTTTATTATTGTTATTTCAGGAAATGGAGCAAAGTCTGCAAGCTGATGAAGGATAACGATACCAATAGTAATAGTAATACTGATAATAATAATTGTGGTATTAATAATAATAATGATGATGGTATGTGCCAAACACTGTTCTAAGCACTGAGGTAGATACAAGGTAATCAGATTGTCCCACATGGGGCTCACAGTCTTAATTCCCATTTTACAGATGAGGTAACTGAGGCCCAGAGAAGTGAAGGGACTTGCTCAAAGTCACATAGCTGACAAGTGGCGAAGCCAGGATTAGAACTCACAACCTCTGACTCCAAAGCCCGGGCTCTTTCCACTGAGCCATGTTTATTGTTATATTGTACTCTCCCAAGTGCTGACTACAGTGAGTGCTCCTTAAAGACGACCGAATGAATGAAAGAATGATAGGAGTTGTGCCTTCATTCATTCATTCAATCGTATTTATTGAGCGCTTACTGTGTGCAAAGCACTGGACTAAGCGCTTGGGAAGTACAAGTTGGCAACATATAGAGATGGTCCCTACCCAACAGTGGGCTCACAGTCTAGAAGCACTTCAATAAGGCTTTTATGGGGGAGAGAGTCACTGCCTGTGGGTTATGAGGATGGAGAGAGCTCCAATTTCAGATAGGTTCCTTAAATGCTGTGGAAGGAAAGCAAGAGACTCCTGGAGAAAGGTGGAGAAAGGCGGAGAGGGGCATGGGAGCGTGGAATGGAAAGTCCGCAGGCCCTTGTAAGGGAATCCAAAAACCTACCTTCTTGACAGGACACAGGGCACGGACTCCAGTGGCTATAGGGAGTCACGATGCAGTCTTTTCGGCAGGGAAGCAGGCAAGGCCTCACTGTTTCTGGGCGAAGACTCTCCGGACACCTGGGGAAGAAAGGAAACACGTTAGCCCGGAGAACCATCCAGGGCAACACTCCTGCAAACCAAGACAACGATCCTAAAGGAGGAGAGGCAGTGTGGCCAAATGGAAAGAGCGTGGAACAGCCGGATTCAGACTAAGTAAGTGCTTAGTACAGTGCTCTGCACACAGTAAACGCTCAATAAATATGACTGAATGAATGAATGAATGAATGTGAGCCCCACATGAGACAGGGACTGCGTCCCAGCTGATTTGCCCGTATCCACCTCAGAGCTTAGCACAGTGCCTGGTACCTAGTAAGCGCTTAACAAATGCCACAATTATTATTATTATTATTATTGCCTGCTGTCTCTCCCTTTAGATGGCAAACTCCTCATGGGCAGGGATCGTGTCTACCAAATCTGTTCTATGAGCAATAATAATAATAATAATGATGGTATTTGTTAAGTGCTTACTATGTGCAAACCACTGTTCTATGCGCTGGGGAGGTTACAAGGTTATCAGGTTGTCCCACGGGGGGCTCACAGTCTTCATCCCCATTTTACAGATGAGGTAAGGGAGGCCCAGAGAAGTGAAGTGACTTGCCCAAAGTCACACAGCTGACAATTGGCAGAGCCGGGATTTGAACCCATGACCACTGACTCCAATGCCCGGGCTCTTTCCACTGAGCCACGCTGCTGGGGATTCAATTCCTGTTCTGCCTCCCACTTGGACTGTGAGCCCCAGCTCAGTCAGGGACTGTATCCAGCCTGATTAACTTCTATCTGCCCAGCACATAGAACAGTGCTTAGCACGGAATTGGTTCTAATCCCAACTCCGCCACTTATCAGCTGTGTGACTTTGGGCAAGTCACTCAACTTCTCTGTGCCTCAGTTACCTCATCTGGAAAATGGGGATTGAGATGTGAGCCCCACACAGGACAACCTGATTACTTTGTACCTACCCCAGAGCTGAGGACAGTGCTTGGCACATAGTAAGCGCTTAACAAATACCCTAATTATTATTATTATTATTATAAGCCCTTAATGAGCATCATAAAACACAAACAACTCCAAGAAGCAAAAAGATATTATGGACGGGCCAGGATAGCTACACTAACATTTCCATTTACTTTCTCTAATATCATCTCCCCTCCATTTGCTATCCAATTTTGAATCTACTAGCTTTTCTCCATGCATCCTTGAATATTATATATCTTCTCATCTCAGCTTAAGCCCAGCACAAGTGTTCCGTATTTTGTTACGCTCTTGGTTATCTGTTAACTGTGAAGTTATACATTCTTTATCCACCAAACATCAATTGATTTTTTTTTTTTTGCTGCTGTGTGAATTCACAGCTCCCTTGTAAAACACATTCTTCATATTCTTTTCTCTAAGTAAGATGTCTGTGATATTGGTGACTACATAAAAACCACATATCCGGTCTTTGCTCGGCATGAAGAAACTACAGTCACATCTTTCATCCAGTATTTTTTTAAAAATGGGCTTTTAAAACCCCGGGGAAAGGAATATAAACCAAAAGGAGCTCAAAAGGATGGGAAATAGGAAGCTCAGGTATCTGTTGTTAGCTAAGAGCCAAACAGATGTAGAAATTGAGAAACAGAGACGGCCGATGTCTGTTTAAGACCTCGGATTTCTTCACTGTCTACCAGGAAACAACCCTCGGAAGGGAAGTGGAAGACAGAGCCAAGAAAAATCTCACTAGAAAAGAAGCGTGGCTTAGTGAAAAGAGTAGGGGCTTGGGAGTCAGAGGACGTGGGTTCTAATCCTATAGCTCTTCCACTTGTCAGCTGTGTGACTTTGGACAAGTCATTTCACCTCTGTACCTCAGTTACCTCATCTGTAAAATGGGGATTAAGACTGTGAGTCTCACATGGGACAGTCTGATTACCCTGTAGACTGTGAGCCCACTGTTGGGTAGGGACTGTCTCTATATGTTGCTAACTTGTACTTCCCAAGCACTTAGTACAGTGCTCTGCACACAGTAAGTGCTCAATAAATACGATTGATTGATTGATTGTATCTTGTATCCTCCCCATCCCCCCGCCTTACCTCCTTCCCCACCCCACAGCACCTGTATATATGTATATATGTTTGTACATATTTATTACTCTATTTATTTATGTTGCTTGTACATATTTATTCTATTTATTTTATTTTGCTAATATGTTTTGTTTTGTTGTCTGTCTTCCCCTTCTAGACTGTGAGCCTGCTGTTGGGTAGGGACCGTCTCAATATGTTGCCAATTTGTACTTCCCAAGTGCTTAGTACAGTGCTCTGCACACGGTAAGCGCTCAATAAATACGATTGAATGAATGAATGAATATGTACACATTTATTACTCTCTTTATTTATGTTACTTGTACATATTTATTCTATTTATTTGATTTTGTTAATATGTTTTGTTTTGTTGTCTGTCTCCCCCTTCTAGACTGTGCGCCCACTGTTGGGTAGGGATCATCTCTATATGTTGCCAACTTGTACTTCCCAAGCGCTTAGTACAGTGCTCTGCACACAGGAAGCGCTCAATAAATACGATTGAATGAATGAATAAATGAATCTTCCCCCGGCACTTAGACCAGTGTTTGGCGCATAGTAAGCACTTAACAAATACCATGATTATTATTATTATTATTATTATCGCTGAGAATTTTCCTCATATTTGTAAATTAGTTAAGCTCGCCTTCCCTGCTAGAGTGTCTCTGGCTTGAGACTTCGGATTCCTCCCTTGTTTACCACGAAACCACCCTCTCAAGGGAAGTGAGCCAATAAATCTCAGTCCAAATCACTGAGAATTTTCCTCCGTAGTTTGAGCTTGCCTTTCCAGCTAGAGTGTCAGCTCCTTGAGAATAAGGGGCGTACCTCCTTCAATTCAATTCAATCGCATTTATTAAGCGATTACTGTGTGCAGAGCACTGTACTAAGCGCTTGGGAAGTACAAGTCAGCAACATCTAGAGACTGTCCCTACCTAACAGCGGGCTCACAGTCTAGAAGGGGGAGACAGACAACAAAATGAAATAAATAGAATAAATATGTACAAATAAAATAAATAGTCATAAATACAAACAAACATATATACATATATGCAGGACATATATACATATAATTCCATTGTGTTCTCCCAAGTGTTTAGTATGCCGTTCTGCATATAGAAATTCCTCAATGAATACTATTGACTGAAGACAAGTGGGATCAGACAATAGTTAACCTTGCCCCAACAACAAAACAAAACATATTAACAAAATAAAATAAATAGAATAAATATGTACAAATAAAATAAAGTCATAAATACATACAAACATATATACATATATGCAGGACATATCATCATCATCATCAATCGTATTTATTGAGCGCTTACTGTGTGCAGAGCACACATATATACATATAATTCCATTGTGTTCTCCCAAGTGTTTAGTATGCTGTTCTGCATATAGAAATTCCTCAATGAATACTATTGACTGAAGATAAGCGGGATCAGACAATAGTTAACCTTGCCCCAATAGACTGTAAGGGCAAAGATCAGGCCTCTGGCTTCTCTTAAGCGCTCTCAAGTGAGTAAAATAGCAATTTTCCCACTGAGTATAATACCATCGACGGACTGATCGATTGAAAAATTCAAAATTCAGTGAAGGAAGGCATTTTGGCACCCAAGATGCTATTCCTGTCTTGGGTGGTTTGGAAGATGGAACAACGTGTCAACTTTAAGCACGTTTTGGGCAGGGAATGCGTCTGCGAATACTATTGTATTGGGCTCTCCCGAGCACTTAATACAGTGTTCTGCACAGAGTAAACGCTCAATAAATACCATTGATTGATTGATAGAGTGTCAGGGAGTAGATCACATTCTCTTCCAGGAACACTGCGTACATTTATAGGGTGACATACTGAGCCGCCAAGTATTTCAGCCACAACCCATCCACTTTCAAACCGTTGGCCTGATTAAAAAATGATTAACGACAATGTCTCTCAATAAACTCGAGAACTTGAATTTAACTGCCCAGATTATATCTAATAAAGCTAATTCAGACTTCCTTTGGAGAGCCGATTGGTTTAATCACCACCCTTCTTCGCCCTTTATTCAGTTTGCCTTTTAGTATCTGGGCTTTACAGTGGGGAATTGATTTTCTTCCCAAATCTTATTCAAGGTCAAAGTAACCAGAAGTGATAGGAGGTGCGGTCTGATCCTTGGAGGGCAGATAAATCCAATAATGTTGATTTGACCCCGGCTCGGTAATCTGTTTTAGTATGGAAAGCTTAAAGCAGGGATCTTATTTACACTCTGTGTCAAGTGTGTGGTTTTGAAAGCGGTTCCGGGAATTAAACGTGGGCTTTGAAAAAGGGAACGCTAATGTTTTCCTCTGAATTCCCAAATATTGGGAATATTGGGAATGTCACCACGTACTCCTGCAGGAATTTTTAAGGCAGAAACAATCCATTTGGCTTCAATAGGTAGGCACAGCGGAGGAAGAGGTCTAGGAGCGAGGAGCTCCCAAGTATAGGCTCCATTTTCCCACTGGTTTGCTGGGTGGCCTCGGACTAGTCACTTAACCTCTCTGGGCCTCAGTTCCCTTCTAAGGGGGAAGGAGAACAGGATCGAATACCCATTTTACAGCTGATTCAATCCTGTTGTCCCTTCCCCTTAGATTGTGAGCAGTGAATGTGTTGATGTGTTGTTCATTGCTATACTGTAATAACAATAATAATGGCATTTATTGAGCACTTACTATGTGCAAAGCACTGTTCTAAGCGCTGGGGAGGTTACAAGGTGATCAGGTTGTCCCACGGGGGTCTCACAGTCTTAATCCCCCTTTTACAGATGAGGTAACTGAGGCGCAGAGAAGTTAAGTGACTTGCCCAAAGTCACACAGCTGACAGTTGGTGGAGCTGGTATTACTCTCCCGAGTGTTCAGTACAGTGATCTACACATGGTAAGCCCTCAATAAATATTATTGAATGAATGAATGAATGAACTGCGATCTTCAGGTTGGGCAGGGGCTGTGATAGACCTGATGATGTAATGTAATGATCCTAGCCCTTAGCACAGTGCTTGGCACAAAGTATGCTCTGGACAAGTACCACCATTATCATCCCGCTTTGGGATGGGAGAAGCATCAGATCATTTCAGTTTTCTGGGAGAAACAAGTCAGGGACCGAGGGGAATAGTCAGGGATGCCCAATCAATCAATCAATCAATCAGTGGTATTTACTGAGTGTTTACTCTGTGCAGAGCACTGTAATAATAATAATAATAATGATGGCATTTATTAAGCGCTTACTATGTGCAAAGCACTGTTCTAAGCGCTGGGGACGTTACAAGGAGATCAGGTTGTCCCACGGGGGGCTCAGAGTCTTCATCCCCATTTTACAGAGGAGGGAACTGAGGCACAGAGAAGTGAAGTGACTTGCCCAAAGTCACACAGCTGACAACTGGCAGAGCCAGGATGTGACTTGCCCAAGGACACACAACAGACAAGGGGTGGAGCGGAGTTAGAACCCAGGTCCTTCTGACTCCCAGGCTTGTGGTCTCTCCAGTAGGCCACACTACTTTTTGGGGGAGAGAGACGTGAACAGAAATTTCAGTTAGGGAAAGCGGCAGACTATAACGTTCATTCAGTTATTCAATCGTATTTATTGAGCTCTTACTGTGTGCAGAGCACTGTACTAAGCGCTTGGGAAGTACAAATAGGCAACATCTAGAGACGGCCCCCTCCCCAACAACGGGCTCACAGTCTAGAAGGGGGAGACAGACACCAAAACAAAACAAGTAGACGGGATGAATAAAGGGAGCAAGCCAGGGCGACTCAGAAGGAGTGGAAGAAAAGGAAAAGAGGGCTGAGTCAGGGAAGGCCTCCTGGAGGAGATAATAATAATAATAATGGCATTTATTAAGTGCTTACTATGTGCAAAGCACTGTTCTAAGCGCTGGGGAGGTTACAAAGGTGATCAGATGGTCCCATGTGGGGCTCACAGTCTTCATCCCCATTTTACAGATGAAGGAACTGAGGCCCAGAGAAGTGAAGTGACTTGCCCAAAGTCACACAGCTGACAATTGGCAGAGCCGGGATTTGATTCAGAAGGGGCTTAAGGATGAGGCGAGGTGTGTGGTCCTCGGACAGGAACGGGCAGAGTGTTCTAGACGAAAAGGAGGGAATGACTAAGAGGTCAGTGGTGGGAGAGAGGAGGAGGCCCAGGGAGTAGGACAGCTTGAAACCAAAGATATTTTACATCTGCCCAACTTCATCATCATCATCATCACCAATCGTATTTATTGAGCGCTTACTGTGTGCAGAGCACTGTACTAAGCGCTTGGGAAGTACAAGTTGGCAACATATAGAGACAGTCCCTACCCAACAGTGGGCTCACAGTCTAAAAGTGGGAGACAGAGAACAAAACAGTGGGTAGCGTATCTCATACACTTTTACCACCTGCCGGGTGCTTCCTTTTATTTGTTTTGAATCTGCCACCCTCAAGATTCACTGGGTGTGTTTGAATTGGGAGAACAGCTCCCTTCTCTCACTTGTCACACCTTTTATGGACCGCGGTCTCGTGGGGTTGGGGTGAGGATTAAAACCCTTAATATAATAACAATAATAATAATAATAATAATAATAATAATAATAATAATAATAATGATGTAAGAGCTTACTAAGTGCAAAGCACTTTTCTAAGCACTGGGGGGATACAAGGTGATGAGGTTGTCCCACGTGGGGCTCACAGTCTTAATCCCCATTTTACAGATGAGGGAACTGAGGCACAAAGAAGTGAAGTGACTTGCCCAAAGTCACGCAGCTGACAATTGGTGGAGTAGGGATTTGAACCCATGACCTCTGACTCCAAAGCCCGAGCTCTTTCCACTGAGCCATGCTGCTTCTCATATGGTCACATAACTATATGCACAGGTTCCAGGCTGAAACAAGAAGATAATAATAATAATTGTGGTATTTGTTACGCGCTTACTTTGTGACGGGAACTGTAGTTAAGTAGTGTGGCTTAGTGGAAAAAGCCCGGGCTTGGGAGTCAGAGGTCATGGGTTCTAATCCTGGCTCTACCACTTATCAGCTGTGTGACTTTGGGCAACTCACTAAACTTCCCTGTGCCCCATCTGTGAGACCGACACGGGACAACCTGATTACCCTGTATCAATCCCAGCGCTTAGAACACTGCTTGGCACATAGTAAGCACTTAACAAATACCATCATTATTATTACTACAAGGAAATCAGGTCCGACATGGGGCTCAGTCTTCATTTTCCAGATGAGGGAACTGAGGCCCAGAGAAGTGAAGCGACTTGCCCAAGGTCACCCAGCAGACAAGCGGCTGAGCCAGGATTAGGACTCAGGTCCTTCTGATTCCCAGGCCTGGGCTCTTCCCACTAGGCCACACTGCTTCACGGGGAGAAGGACGTGAAAATAAATTACAGCTAGAGAAAGTGGCGGAGTAAAAGCCTACGCACTCAAGCCCTGTGGGGTTGGGTGAAGTGAAATGACTTACCCAAGGTCACCCAGCGGACAAGCAGCCGAGCCAGGATCAGAACTCAGGTCCTTCTGACTCCCAGAGAGAGAAGCAGCGTGGCTCAGTGGAAAGAGCCCGGGCTTGGGAGTCAGAGGTCATGGGTTCTAATCCTGGCTCCGCCGCTTGTCAAGCTGTGTGAACTTAGGCAAGTCACTTAACTTCTCTGGGCCTCAGTTACCTCCTCTGTGAAATGGGGATTAAGACTGTGAGCCCCACGTGGGACAACCTAATTATTTTGGATATCTCCTCCAGTGGTTAGAACAGTGCTTGGCACATAGTAAGCGCTTAACAAATACCATCATCATCATCCCAGGCCCGGGCTCTCTCCACTAGGCCACAGTGCTTCACGGGGAGAAGGACGTGAAAATAAATTACACCTAGAGAAAGTGGCGGAGTAAAAGTCTACGCACTCAAGCCCTGTGGGGTTGGGTGAAGTGCAACGACTTGCCCAAGGTCACCCAGAGGACAAGCAGCCGAGCCAGGATCAGAACTCAGGTCCTTCTGACTCCCAGAGAGAGAAGCAGCGTGGCTCAGTGGAAAGAACCCGGGCTTGGGAGTCAGAGGTCATGGGTTCTAATCCTGGCTCTGCTGTTTGTCAAGCTGTGTGAACTTAGGCAAATCACTTAACTTCTCTGTGCCTCAATTACCTCATCTGCAAAATAAAATGGGGATTAAGACTGTGAGCCCCATGTGGAACAACCTAATTATTTTGTATATCTCCTCCAGCGCTTAGAACAGTGCTTGGCACATAGTAAGTGCTTAACAGAGAAGCAGCGTGGCTCAGAGAGAAGCAGCATGGCTCGGTGGAAAGAGAACGAGCTTTGGAGTCAGAGGTCATGGGTTCAAATCCCGGCTCCACCACCAGCTGGGCAACTTTGGGCAAGTCACTTAACTTCTCTGTGCCTCAGTTCCCTCATCTGTAAAATGGGGATTAAACCAGTGAACCCCCCATGGGACAACCTGATCACTTTGTAACCTCTCCAGCGCTTAGAACAGTGCTTTGCACATAGTAAGCGCTTAACACATACCATTATTATTATTATTATTATTAACAAATACCATCAGCAGCAGCAGCAACCCCAGGCCCGGGCCCTCTCCACTAGGCCGAGCCCGGCTCTCTCAATCAATCAGTCGTATTTATTGAGCGCTTACTGTGTGCAGAGCACCGTACTAAGCGCTTGGGAAGTCCAAGTTGGCAACATCTAGAGACGGTCATCATCATCATCAATCGTATTTATTGAGCGCTTACTGTGTGCAGAGCACTGTACTAAGCGCTTGGGAAGTACAAATTGGCAACATATAGAGATGGTCCCTACCCAACAGTGGGCTCACAGTCTAAAAGGGGGAGACAAAACCAAACATACTAACAAAATAAAATAAATAGAATAGATAAGTAAATAAATAGAATAGATATGTAAATAAATAGAATAGATATGTAGATAAATAGAATAGATATGTAAATAAATAGAATAGATATGTAGCTATGTGCACATTATTAACAAAATAAATAGAATAATAGAATAGTAGCACTTTGTCTATCAACTCTGATGAACTGTAGTCTTCCAAAAGCCTATTACAGTTCTCTGTACCTAATAAGAGGTCAAAAAATACCACTGATTGAGTCACCTCTTCGAACGACCACACAAATTTACCTTCTCCCCATTTTTATAAATCTAAAGCACCGACGAACAGAACTAGAGTACATCGATCCCACGGGGCTCACACTCCTCGTCCCGTTTTACAGATGAGGTAACCGAGGCCCAGAGAAGTGAAGTGACTTGCCCAAGGTCAGAGCAGACGCGTGACCGAGCCGGGATTAGAACCCAGGTCGTTTGGACTTCGAGGACTGTGCTCTGTCCACTGAGCCACGCGCCGTGATGGACTGACTACAGAGGCTGTGTGGCCTAGCGGTCCCTTCATCATCATCATCAATCGTATTTATTGAGCAGTTACTATGTGCAGAGCACTGTACTAAGCGCTTGGGAAGTACAAGTTGGCAACATATAGAGACTTCTCTACCCAACAGTGGGCTCACAGTCTAAAAGGGGGAGACAGAGAACAAAACCAAACATACTAACAAAATAAAATAAATAGAATAGATTTGTACAAATAAAATAAATGAATAAATAAATGGAGTAAAAAATATGTACAAACATATATACATATATACAGGTGCTGTGGGGAAGGGAAGGAGGTAAGATGGGGGGGATGGAGAGGGGGATGAGGGGGAGAGGAAGGAAGGGGCTGAGTGTGGGAAGGCCTCCTGGAGGAGGTGAGCTCTCAGCAGGGCCTTGAAGAGAGGAAGAGAGCTAGCTTGATGGATGGGCAGAGGGATTGGGGGCATTCCGGGCCCGGGGGAGGACGTGGGCCGGGGGTCGACGGCGGGACAGGCGAGAACGAGGCCTAACGGGGAGGAGATTAGCGGCGGAGGAGCGGAGGGTGCGGGCTGGGCTGGAGAAGGAGAGAAGGGAGGGGAGGTAGGAGGGGGCCAGGGGATGGACAGCCTTGAAGCCCAGGGTGAGGAGTTTCTGCCTGATGCGCAGGTTGATTGGTAGCCACTGGAGATTATTGAGGAGGGGAGTAACATGCCCAGAGCGTTTCTGGACAAAGATAATCCGGGCAGCAGCATGAAGTATGGATTGAAGTGGAGAGAGAGACACGAGGATGGGAGATCAGGGAAAAGGCTGGTGCTGTAGTCCAGACGGGATAGGATGAGAGCTTGAATGAGCAGGGGAGCAGTTTGGATGGAGAGGAAAGGGCGGATCTTGGCAATGTTGCGGAGCTGAGACCGGCAGGTTTTGGTGACGGCTTGGATGTGAGGGGTGAATGAGAGAGCGGAGTCGAGGATGACACCAAGGTTGTGGGCTTGTGAGACGGGATCCTCCACCTGTCTGCAGTCTGACCTTGGGCAAATCATTTCCTTTCTCTGTGCCTCAGTTACCTCATCCGTACAGACGGTCCCTTCCCAACAGCGGGCTCACAGTCTAGAAGGGGGGGGACAGAGGACAAAAGCAAACGTATTGCCCAAGCGCTCTCCTGGGCGAGCGTCCACCGCGCGCCCCCCGTCCTTACTTTTTGGGCCCGACCTGTCCCACGTTGACCCTCACACAGATGACCTTCCTGGTCTGCATGCCCACGGAGCAGGCGTCCTGGCGGTGCCAGCGGGCGGACGAGTTGAAGGCGGCCACGGAGGAGTCCTCCACGCACTGGCCCCAGGGGCTGGCCTGCCAGTGATAGACGGTGCAGGCGTGCTGGTTGCAGCTGCGGCTCTCCTGCAGGCCGCTGCTTTCTGGACACTGGGCGCCTCCTGCACAACGCGACCGGAAACCCGGGTTACCTCCCTGCTCCCAATCAATCAATCAATCAATCAATCAATCAATCGTATTTACTAAGCGCTTACTATGCACGGAGCACCGTACTGAGCGCCTGGGAAGTCCAAGTTGGCAACATCTAGAGACGGTCCCTACCCAACATCATCATCAATCGTATTTATCTTACCTCTTACCTCTTACCTTACCATCTTACCTCCCTCCCTTCCCCACAGCACCTGTATATATGTATATATGTATATATGTTTGTACATATTTTTTTACTCTATTTATTTATTTATTTAATTTATTTGTACATATCTATTCTATTTTATTTTGTTAGTATGTTTGGTTTTGTTCTCTGTCTCCCCCTTTTAGACTGTGAGCCCACTGTTGGGTAGGGACTGTCTCTATATGTTGCCAATTTGTACTTCCCAAGCGCTTAGTACAGTGCTCTGCACATAGTAAGTGCTTAATAAATACGATTGATGATGATGATGATGATGATTTACTGAGCGCTTACTATGTGCAGAGCACTGGACTAAGCGCCGGGGAAGTACAGATTGGCAACACATAGAGACAGTCCCGACCCAACAGTGGGCTCACAGTCTAAAAGATGATGGAATTTATGGAGCACTTACTATGTGCGAAGCGCTGTTTTAAGCGCTGGGGAGGTTACAAAGCGATCAGGTGGTCCCACGGGGGGCTCACAGTCTTCATCCCCATTTTACAGGTGAGGTAACCGAGGCCCAGAGAAGTGAAGTGACTTGCCCAAAGCCACACAGCTGACAAGTGGGGAGTGCGGATTTGAACCCATGACCTCTGACTCCAAAGCCCGGGCTCTTTCCACTGAGCCACGCTGCCAACAGCGGGCTCACAGTCTAAAAGGGGGAGACAGAGAACAAAACCAAACATACTAACAAAATAAAATAAAGAGAATCGATATGTACGGGTAAAATAACACCTCGTCTCCTTAACCCCCGTCCGGGTGGGGAATGGGCCTGGGGAGCGCTGGACTGGACTCTCCCAGAGCGGTGGCCTAACGGGACACTCAAGTTGACCACGCGGAAGGAGGCGATGGTCCGGATTCCGGATTTTGACCAGGAAAACTCTTTGGATGCACTACCAGAGCGACGGTGGATGGAGAGCAGGGCGTCCTGGGACGGACGCGTCCATGGCGCCGCTGTGGGTTGGAGACGCCTCGACGGCGTAAGACAAGTGCTTAGTACAGTGTGCTGCACACGGTAAGCTCTCAATAAATAAGCTCTCATAGAGACGCAGCGTGGCTCAGTGGAAAAAGCACGGACTTTGGAGTCAGAGGTAATGGGTTCAAATCCTGGCTCCGCCACTGAGCTGTGTGACTTTGGGCAAGTCACTTCACTTCTCTGGGCCTCAGTTCCCTCATCTGTAAAATGAGGATGAAGACTGTGAGCCCCACGTGGGACAATCTGATCACCTTGTAACCTCCCCAGCGCTTAGAACAGTGCTTTGCACATAGTAAGCGCTTAATAAATGCCATTATTATTATTATTATTAATAATAATGAATAGCATTGACAGAATGAGTGCCGCCCCCAGCTCACATCCTCCCCCTGGCCCGGCATGCCCTCCCTCCGCACATCCGCCAAGCTAGCTCTCTTCTCCCTTCAAAGCCCTACTGAGGGCTCACCTCCTCCAGGAGGCCTTCCCACACTGAGCCCCCTTTTTCCTCTCCTCCTCCCCATCCCCCCCGCCCTACCTCCTTCCCCTCCCCACAGCACCTGAATATATGTTTGTACAGATTTATTTCTCTATTTATTTTACTTGCACATATTTACTATTTTATTTATTTTGTTAATGATGTGCCTATGGCTATAATTCTATTTATTCTGATGGTACTGACACTTGTCTACTTGTTTTGTTTTGTTGTTTGTCTCCCCCTTCTAGACTGTGAGCCCGCTGTTGGGTAGGGACCGTCTCTATATGTTGCCAACTTGGACTTCCCAAGCACTTAGTACAGTGCTCTGCACACAGTGAGTGCTCAATAAATATGATTGAATGAATGAATGCCTGTCTGTTATATTGTTCTATTATACTCTCCCAAACACTTAGTATAGTGCTCTGCATACAGTAAGTGCTCAATAAATGCGATTTACTGAATAACTGTTTGTTATATTGTTCATTCAGTCATTAATCGTATTTATTGAGTGCTTACTATGTGCAGAGCACTGTACTAAGCGCTTGGTAAGTACAAGTTGGCAACATATAGAGACAGTCCCTACCCATTGTTGTACTGTACTCTCCCAAATGCTTAGTAAAGTACTCTGCACACAGTAAGCGCTCAATAAATATGATTGACTGAATGACTGACTGTTATATTCTATTGTACTCGCCAAGCGCTTAGTACAGTGCCCTGCACACAGTAAGCACTCAGTAAATATGACTGATTGACTGACTCACTGTTATATTGTTGTACTGTACTCTCCAAATCACTTAGTGTAGTGCTCTGCACACAGTAAGCACTCAACAAATATGATTGACTGAATGACTGACTGTTATATTCTACTGTACTCGCCAAGCGCTTAGTACAGTGCCCTGAACACAGTAAGCACTCAGTAAATACGACTGATTGACTGACTCACTGTTATACTGTTGTACTGTACTCTCCAAAGCACTTAGTGTAGTGCTCTGCACACAGTAAGCGCTCAATAAATATGATTGACTGAATGACTGACTGTTATATTCTATTGTACTCGTCAAGCGCTTAGTACAGCGCCCTGCACACAGTAAGCACTCAGTAAATACGACTTATTGACTGACTCACTGTTATATTGTTGTACTGTACTCTCCAAAGCACTTAGTGTAGTGCTCTGCACACAGTAAGTGCTCAATAAATACAATTGACTGAATGACTCACTGTTATATATTGCTGTACTGTACTCTCCCAAGTGCTTAGTACAATGCCTTACACACAGTAAGCGCTTAATATATACGATTGATTGAATGACTATTCTATTGTTCAATTAGTTCAGAGGTCTACACACAGTAAGTACTCAATAAATATGATTGGCTGAATGACTCACTGTTATATTGTTGTACTGTACTATCCTAAGCACTTACTACAGTGCCCTGCACACAGTAAGCGTTCAGTAAATATGAGTGACTGAATGACCGACTGTTATATTGTTCTATTGTACTCATCAAGCGCTTAGTAATATTAATGATGGTATTTGTTAAGAGCTTCCTATGTGCCAAGCACTGTTCTAAGCGCTGGGGTAAACACAATTTGCATTTGTAGTTTGTACTTCCCAAATTTGTACTTCCTGATTTGCACTTCCCAAGCGCCTAGTACAATGCTCTGCACACAGTAAACGCTCCATAAATACGATTGAATGAATGAATGAATGGATATAAGGTAATCAGGTTGTCCCACGGGGGGGCTCACAGTCTTAATCCCCATTTTACAGATGAGGGAACTGAGGCACAGAGAAGTTAAGTGGCTTGCCCAAGGTCACACAACAGACAAGCGGTGGAGCCGGGATTAGAAGCCACGTCCTCCGACTCCCAAGCCTGTGTTCTTCCCTCCTTCCCTTCCCCACAGCACCTGTATATATGTATATACGTTTGTACATATTTATTACTCTATTTATTTATTTATTTATTTTACTTGTACATATCTATTCTATTTATTTTATTTTGTTAGTATGTTTGGTTTTGTTCTCTGTCTCCCCCTTATAGACTGTGAGCCCACTGTTGGGTAGGGACTGTCTCTATATGTTGCCAACCTGTACTTCCCAAGTGCTTAGTATAGTGCTCTGCACACAGTAAGCACTCAATAAATACGATTGAATGAATGAATGAATATGTTTGTACACATTTATTACTCTCTTTATTTATTTTACTTGTACATATTTATTCTATTTATTTTATTTTGTTAGTATGTTTTGTTTTGTTCTCTGTCTCCCCCTTTTAGACTGTGAGCCCACTGTTGGGTAGGGACTGTCTCTATATGTTGCCAACTTGGACTTCCCAAGTGCTTAGTACAGTGCTCTGCACACAGTAAGCGCTCAATAAATATGATTGATTGATTGATTGACTCCCACTAAGCCACCCTGCTTCTCATAAACTAAAATAGTGCCTGACACTAAATAAGTGCTTAACAAATATATAACTACTGTGAGCCCACTGTTGGGTAGGGACTGTCTCTATATGTTGCCAATTTGTACTTCCCAAGCGCTTAGTACAGTGCTCTGCACACAGTAAGCGCTCAATAAATACGACTGATGATAACTACTACTACTACTACTACTACTAACATTAATAATAATGGGGGGGATAGAATCTATGGAAATACTTTCATCTCAGGGCAATTTCCAAGAGGAAACAGGAATGAAGAGATAAAGGGCTATTTTAGCACTCAATTCTTTGTCTAGCCAATGATACATTTAATTAAATGAAATATCATTCAGCTCCCCCCTCCCTTTCTTTTCTTTTTTGGATGAAAAGCCATCACAAATGTATGTTTCAAAAACCCTCCGTGACCTTTCGACGTGAAGCGCCCCTTCTATCGAAATAATGCTTGCCATGTTTTTCTGGAGGTGAAGAGTCATTCATTACGAGTGATTCAGTGACTGTCTGCGGCTTATAATGGATTTGACGGGAAAGCGCCTGACACAGATCTAATTTTAATGAAGCTCCGGGCTGCGACAGGAACTGATACGGCCTGGAGACAGAATCTCTCCCGACAAAGGGCGAGTGTTTCAGATCCACTTCCAACACCGGAGGGGTGCTCTTTATTTATCTATTAGGGGCCTCCTCTGGAATCACGAGAATTCCCGAGGCACGCGGTTGACGTTCAGTTAAGGAAGCGCAATTTCCAAGCTCTTTAACGTTGCTAAATCCATTTTCAGGTTTCCGCCCCCCAAACCGCTGCTGTATCTGAAAATGTGTCACCCTCATCTTCGTATCTGTACTGTTCCGTGAATATTTTGGGGAGAAATCAGGTGGGTAAATCATAGTCATCTCCTTGATATTTGTGAAATTTCCCTACATTCCAAAAAACGGTTCCCCCCGGGGTAACATCAGAGAATGCTGAAAACACAAATGGCTTTTATTTGTGACTTCTCCATGGCTCTCGCTGGGAAAACTCATTGAGGATGGAAAAGGAGAGAAGCAGCGTGGCTCAATAGAAAGAGCATGGGCTTTGCAGTCAGAGGGCATGGGTTCGAATCCTGGCTCTGCTACATGTCTGCTGTGTGACCTTGGGCAAGTCACTTAACTTCTCAGAGCCTCAGTTACCTCATCTGTAAAACGGGGATGATGACTGTGAGCCCCGCGTGGGACAATCTGATCACCCTGTATCCCCCCAGTGCTTAGAACAGTGCTTTGCACATAGTAAGCGCTTA
This sequence comes from Tachyglossus aculeatus, assembly GCF_015852505.1. Classification (NCBI taxonomy): domain Eukaryota; kingdom Metazoa; phylum Chordata; class Mammalia; order Monotremata; family Tachyglossidae; genus Tachyglossus; species Tachyglossus aculeatus. The sequence continues at coordinate 5,082,263 of NC_052067.1, forward strand.
ACAAACGCCATTATTATTATTATTAAAAGTGTTAAGAGGAAGGTCATTGTCATGATTAAATTTAAATAACATGCACCTGTTATTATTATTAAATTCAAACAGCATGCACTGTTATCCTGGGTTGTCTGTGGTTTCAGGTGGCAGAACCTGAGCTACTCAATGGCTTGTCTTATATGCTCTTCTGTTAATTTACAGAAAGATAAGATTAAGCCTCAATCAACCGATGGATAATAATAATAATGATGATGATGGTACTTGTTAAGTGCTTACTATGTGCGAAGCACTGTTCTAAGCACTGGGGTAGAAACAAGGTGATCAGGTTGTCCCACGTGGGGCTCCCAGTCTTAATCCCCATTTTACAGATGAGGTAACTGAGGCACAGGGAAGTTAAGTGACTTGCCCAAGGTCACACAGCTGACAAGTGGCAGAGCTGGGATTAGAACCCACGACCTCTGACTCCCAAGCCCGGGCTCTTTCCACTGAGCGATGCTGATGGATCATCATCATCAATCGTATTTATTGAGCGCTTACTGTGTGCAGAGCACTGTACTAAGCGCTTGGGAAGTACAATTTGGCAACCTATATGGATGGATCCGTCGTGCAGAGCACTGTATTAAGTGCTTGGGAGAGGAAAATGCAACCGATTAGCAGACACGTTCCCTGCCCACGGAAAGCTTACAGTCTAGGGGGGTTTGACATGGTATTTCAGGATAATGCAGATGCTATATGAAGAATTGGAGATTTTGCTTCATAAACAGTGATTTAGGGCCTATTATTTCCCCATAACGGTCAGCTATTGAAGCAGACCGAACAATTGTGTTAGTTATTTTTTTGTGGGCAGGGGAAGGGTCTACCAATCAATCAATCGTATTTATTGAGCGCTTACTGTGTGCAGAGCACTGTACCTGGTTGCACTGTACTCTCTCAAGTGCTTATATTGTGCTCTGGTACTGTATGCATTCAGTAAATTCATTCATTCAATCATACTTATTGAGCGCTTGCTGTGTACAGAGCACTGTACTAAGTGCTTGGGAAAGTACAAGAGAAGCAGCGTGGCTTAGAGGAAAGAGCCCGGGCTTGGGAATCAGAGGTTGTGGGTTCTAATCCTGGCTCTGCCACTTGTCAGCTGTGTGACCTTAACTTAAGCCACTTGACTTCTCTGCACCTCAGTTACCTCATCTGTAAAATGGGGATGAAGACTGTGAGCCCTGTGTGGGACCAACTGATTCCCCTGTATCTACCCCAGCGCTTAGAACAGTGCTTGGCCAATAACAATAATAATAATAATAATAATGATGGCATTTATTAAGCGCTTACTATGTGCAAAGCACTGTACTAAGCGCTGGGGAGATTACAAGGAGATCAGGTTGTCCCACGGGGGGCTCACAGTCTTAATCCCCATTTTACAGATGAGGGAACTGAGGCCCAGAGAAGTGAAGTGACTTGCCCAAAGTCCCACAGCTGACAATTGGCAGAGCCGGGATGCGAACCCATGACCCCTGACTCCAAAGCCCGGGCTCTTTCCACTGAGCCACGCTGCTTCTCTAATAGTAAGCGTTTAACAAAAACCAACATTATTATTATTATTATTGTTATTATTTTTACAGCACAACAATAAACAGTGATATTCCCTGCCCACAATGAGCTTTTGGTCTAGAGGATGCAACTGATTGATTGTTAAACAGCACTTCACTATACCTTTCTTGGTTGAATACATGATCTACTTTCCTTTTTAGGTTTTTTTTTAGGATTCTTAAGACTCATTTTTTGTTTTCTTTAAATGGTCTTTGTAAAGTGCTTACTATATGCCAGGCACTAAACTAGGCACAGGGGTAGATACAAGTTAATTCAGTTGAACACTTTCCACATCCCACATGGGGCTCATAGTCTCGATTCCCATTTTACAGATGAGGGAACTGAGGCACAGAGAAGTGAAATGACTTTCCCGAGGCCAGACATGTGACGGAGCCAGGATTAGAACCCAGGTCCTTCTGAGTCCCAAGCTGGTACCCTAGCCACTAGGCCCCGTTTCTATTTTTGAACTGTAGACTTTTCTAATCTTTACATATTTAGTGTGGCTCTTCCTCAGCACCTCTCCGTTTCTGATCAATTATTAATTCTACTAAATATTTTATGTGGGTCTCTGATTAGAGTGGAAACTCCCTAAGGACAGAGAATGTATCTGGTGCTCCTGCTACGATAATAATAATAATAATAATAATGACATTTATTAAGTGCTTACTATGTGCAAAGCACTGTTCTAAGCTCTGGGGAGGTTACAAGATGATCAGGTTGTCCCACAGGGGGCTCACAGTCTTAATCCTCATTTTACAGATGAGGCAACTGAGGCACAGAGAAGTTAAGTGACTTGCCCAAAGACACACAGCTGACAATTGGCGGAGCCGGGATTTGAACCCATAACATCTGACTCCAAAGCCCGGGCTCTGTCCACTGAGCCACGCTGCTTCTCACGCTCCTATTGTTTGGCCTAGAAAAAGCACAGGTTTAGGAATCGGACAAAACGGATTCTAATCCCAGCTCTGCCGCTTTCCTATTGCGTGACCTTGGGCAAATCACTTGACTTTTCCGTGCCTCAGTTCCCTCATTTGTAAAATGAGGATTCACTATCAGTTCTCCCTCCTATTTAGACTGAGCGTGAGACAGGGACTGCATCCCACCTGATGATCTTGTGTTTATTCCAGCACTTAGTACAGTGCTTGGCACAACTGAATGAAAGAGACAGATCCTTACAATAAAGGATTTTAGCGAAGCAGTGTGGCCTTGCGGATAGAGCACGGACCCGGAGGTCAGAAGGACCTGAGTTCTTATTCTGCCTCCGCCACTTCGCTGTCAATCAGTCAGTCAACTGTATTTACTGAATGCTTAATTTGTACAGAGTGCTGTACTAAGTGCTTGGGAGAGTACAATATAACAGAGTTGACAAGTTCTCTAAAGCAAATGTAGACTCAATCTTCCATTCAATCTTATTTAGCACTCACTTTGTGCAGAGCACTGTACTAAGCACGTGGGAAAGTACACTAGAACAATAAACAGACACGTTCCCTGCCCACAACAAGCTTATTGAGCGCTTACTGTGCATAGAGTACTGTACTAAGCACTAGGGAGAGGACCAAATAACAACATAATAGACACATTCCCTTCCTACAATGAGCCTACAGTCTAGAAACCCAGATTTCTCTAACTCAGATTAAAGAGGAGAAAAAAATGAATGAAAGACAGGCCATTACTCATTCATTCATTCATTCATTCAATCGTATTTATTGAGCGCTTACTGTGTGCAGAGCACTGTACTAAGCGCTTGGGAAGTACATATAGAGACGGTCCCTACCCGACAACGGGCTCACAGTCTAGAAGGGGGAGACAGACAACAAAACAAAACATGTGGACAGGTGCCTAGTCATCAGAATAAATAGGAATAGAGCTAGATGCACATCATCAACAAAATAAATAGAATAGTAAATGTGTACAAGTAAAATAAATAGAGTAATAAATCTGTACACACATATATAGAGGTGCTGTGGGGAGGGGAAGGAGGTAGGGCGGGGGGGATGGGGAGGAGGAGAGGAAAAAAGGAGGCTCAGTGTGGGAAGGCCTCCTGGAGGAGGTGAGCTCTCAGTAAGGCTTTGAAGGGAGGAAGACAACTAGCTTGTTGGATGTACTCATTCATTCAATAATATTTATTAAGCGCTTATTGTGCACAGAGCACTGTCCCCAGTCCTTAGAACAGTGCTTGGCAAATTTTAAGTGCTTAACAAACACCAACATTATTATTATTACTAAGCACTTGGGACAGTAGAATACGACAATGAACAGCAACATTCCTTGTCCACAACAAGCTCACAAGTCTCGAGGGCGGGGAGCTGGACGGGGATACGAATAAATCAAATTACAGGGATATACGTAAGTGCTGTCCTCGAAAAGCAGGAAGACTCAGTGACAAGGGGGAAAAGGACGGGGAAGAGGAGGAGGAAGAGCAGGAGAAAGAGAGAGGATGAAGAGGAAGAAGAACTGTTACCTCAGAAGAAGGCTGGAATTCATTCATTCATTCATTCAATCGTATTTATTGAGTGCTTACTGTGTGCAGAGCACTGTACTAAGCGCTTGAGGAGTACAAGTTGGCAACATATAGAGACGGTCCCTACCCAATCAATCAATCAATCAATCAATCGTATTTATTGAGCGCTTACTGTGTGCAGAGCACTGTACTAAGCGCTTGGGAAGTACAAGTTGGCAACATATAGAGATGGTCCCTACCCAATCAATCAATCAATCAATCGTATTTATTGAGCGCTTACTGTGTGCAGAGCACTGTACTAAGCGCTTGGGAAGTACAAGTTGGCAACATATAGAGACGGTCCCTACCCAACAGTGGGCTCACAGTCTAGAAGACTGGCAGCGGTTTGGTTTAGGAAATTGAGGGCAGGCTCGGCCAGGGGGTTGTGAGCCCAGGCCCCGTGGCTTGCGGCCACTTACCTTCATCGCCGGGATAGGCCAGGATGGAGCGTGATCGCATCTGCCTGCCTTCGGTGGTCTTTCCGGAGCAGGTGTGGGAGCAGGAAGACCAGTGGGACCAAGCGCTCAGGACGCAGTCCTTAGGGCAGGGCACATCGCAGACCACGGGCGTCGGGTAAATGGCGTCGCGGCACAGCTGCCTGTCCACCTCCGCTCCTGAGAGACACGGGGCAAGAAGCGATCCGTCACCAGAGAATCATCATCATCAATCGTATTTATTGAGCGCTTACTATGTGCAGAGCACTGTACTAAGCGCTTGGGAAGTACAAATTGGCAACATATAGAGACAGTCCCTACCCAACAGTGGGCTCACAGTCTAAAAGAATCGAGCTCCGGGAGCCATGGGCGCCCGGATCGGGAGGGAGACACCGTCCGTTGTCCTTTGTTCAGCATAACGATGGCCCAGACTGAGCCCCCCACCTTACCTCCTTCCCCTCCTCACAGCACCTGTATATATGTTTGTACATATTTATTACTCTATTTATTTATTTTACTTGTACATGTTTATTCTATTTATTTTATTTTGTTAATATGTTTTGCTTTGTTGTCTGTCTCCCCCTTCTAGACTGTGAACCCGCTGTCGGGTAGGGAAGGTCTCTATATGTTGCCAACTTGTACTTCCCAAGCGCTTAGTACAGTGCTCTGCACACAGTAAGCGCTCAATAACTATGATTGAATGAATGAATGAATGGTATTTGTGAAGCGCTTACTATGCACCAAGCACTGTACCGAGCTCTGGGGTGAGTAAACTAGGACAATAAACAGACACATTCCCTGCCCACAGTGAGCTTATTGGGTGCTTGCTGTGCTCAGGGTACTGTACTAAGCACTTGGGAGAGGACCATATAACAACATAATAGACAAAATCCATTCCTACAACGAGCCACAGTCTAGAAACCCAGATTTCTTGTCGCTTGTACATATTTACTCTTGTACATATTTCCTATTCTATTTATTTTGTTAATAATGTGCATCTAGCTTTATCTTTATTTATTCTGATGACCTGACACCCGTCCACATGTTTTGTTGTGTTGTCTGTCTCCCCCATCTAGACTGTGAGCCTGCTGTTGGGTAGGGACCGTCTCTATATGTTACTGACTTGAACTTCCCAAGCGCTTAGTACAGTACTCTGCAACAGTAAGCGCTCAATAAATACGATTGAATGAATGGTATTTGTGAAGCGCTTACTATGCGCCAAGCACTGTACCGAGCGCTGGGGTGAGTACACAAGGATAATAAACAGACACATTCCCTGCCCACAATGAGCTTATTGAGCACTTACTGTGCTCAGATTACTGTACTAAGCACTTGGGAGAGGACCATATAACAACATAATAGACACATTCCCTTCCCACAATGAGCCTACAGTCTAGAAACCCAGATTTCTAGTCGCTTGTACATATTTACTCTTGTACATATTTCCTATTCTATTTATTTTGTTAATAATGTGCATCTACATTTATCTTTATTTATTCTGATGACCTGACACTCATCCACATGTTTTGTTTTGTTGTCTGTCTCCCCCATCTAGACTGTAAGCCCGTTGTTGGGTAGGGACCGTCTCTATATGTTGCCGACTTGGACTTCCCAGTGCTCTGCACACAGTAAGCGCTCAATAAATACGATTGAATGAATGAATACAAGCAGTCTCCGTGTCACAAGGGGCTCACAATCCCCATTCCTATTTTACAGGTTAGAGGGAACTGAGGCCCGGAGAAGTGAAGTGACTTGCCTAGGGTCACACAGCAGACGAGCGGAGGAGCTGGAATTAGAACCCATGACTTTCAAACTCCTAGGCTTGTGTTCCATCGTCTACACCATGCTGCTTCTTTGTTCTGGTGCCAAAGGAACCGGACTGATTGGGTTTAGGGCGACAGGCTCCGGTGGCGGACCCCGACTGAGGAAAACGCCTCCTCCACACCCCCAGGCCCCAGTGTGGGACCTATTTGGACTCTCCTGGGAAGGGCCCAGTTTCTCTGGGCTCCGGCAGAGCCACACTGAAGACATTTCCCGTTTCAGCCCAACCAGCTAAGTGGCATGCCCTCATGGAAAAAGCACCAGCCTGGGAGCCAGAGGACCTGGGTTCTAATTCTGGCTCCGCCACATCATTTATTATTTATTATAATGGTATTTGTTAAGCGCTTACTATGTGCAAAGCACCTTTCTAAGCACTGGGGAGGTTACAAGATGATCAGGTTGTCCCACAGGGGGCTCACAGTTTTAATCCCCATTTTACAGATGAGCTAGCTGAGGCCCAGAGAAGTTAAGTGACTTGCCCAAAGTCACACAGCTGACAGTTGGTGGAGCCAGGATTTGAACCCATGACCTCTGACTCCAAAGCCCGGGGTCTTTCCACTGAGCCACGCTGCTTCTCCTCTTTGCCACATGTCTGCTGGGAGATTTTAGGGCAAGTCGCTTCACTTCTCCAGGCCTCAGTTTCCTCATCTCAAAAATGGGGCTTCCATAAATGTTCTCCATCCCACTCAGACCATGAGCCCCACAAGGGACAGGGACTGGGTTTGAGCAGAGGATATTTTACCTATCCCGGGACTTGGCACATAGTAAATGCTTAACAGATACCCCGATTATGTCTAGGAGTATTATTGGGATGTCAGTTAGGACAGTCCACAAAGCCAAGCAGGTTGACCGGAAAAAAGCCCAAATTTGCTACTGGCGAAAACACTCAAGCTGCATATGTGGAAAATCAATCAATCAATCAATCAATCGTATTTATTGAGCGCTTAGTGTGCAGAGCACTGTACTAAGCGCTGGGGAAGTACAAATTGGCAACATATAGAGACAGTCCCTACCCAACAGTGGGCTCACAGTCTAAAAGGGGGAGACAGAGAACAAAACCAAACATACTAACAAAATAAAATAAATAGAATAGATATGTACAAGTAAAATAAATAAATAAATAAATAAATAGAGTAATAAATATGTACAAACATATATACGTATGTTTATATGTGGGGAAGGGAAGGAGGTAAGATGGGGGGGATGGAGAGGGGGACGAGGGGGAGAAGGGGAGAGGGGAAGATGAGTCTCTCCAGGCTGTACTGGGTTCCCTGACCGTCCCCTCTCTGTGCTTTCTGTATAAAAAGCCCTAGAGAGGGAGAGGATGATAAGAAAGGAAGGAAGCCAAACTGTCAGTCCACCCAGCCGGGAGCTATTGTGTATGAGTTCGACTAGAAGACAGCTAATCGACGAAGCTTTTGTGTGGAAGTGAAGGTGACACAGAGGGCAGACCGTTGCCTCTGTCTACAACTCTATCCTTGACTTGCTTGCGGCCAAAACGGCGTGGGAAAGGGAGAAGCTGAGCGGGAGGATGGGACTGACGTTTGCAGAATCCCAAAAGGCGGTTTGTTGGACTGGCCGAACCCGCACTCGGATGAAGCGTCGCCCCCGGTGAAGTTCGAGGGTTCATTTTGAGGCCCAGAGAAGTACAGCGACTTGGCCAAAGTCACACAGTCAGCCACCGGCACAGCAACTGGCAGAGCCGGGATGAGAACCGAGATCCACTGATTTCCAGGCCCGGGATCTTTCCACTAGGCCACGATCTGTGCGGGCACAGTGTAATTGGGGCTGTGGGTCTGAGTTTGACCTTTTCATTCACAGTTACACATACATACACAAACACACACACACACAGAGGAAGCTCACCCTCTTCTTTGAGGTCGAAGGCTACCTCGCTGCATAAGCCTGAAGTCAACCGTGTTTCAACAGAAAGTGCCAACTGAATCCCAACCCTCCTCAGTGATGACAGACCCCCTAGTCCTATGCTATTATTATTTGTATTATTGTATTATTGTTATCATAATTTTGCCTCTCTTCCTGGCTCGCCTTTCCTTGGTCCGATCTCCCCCTAGCCTTCCATGCCTCTGCATTCAATGCCGTGATTTTTTTCAGATGGCAGACGGAATCGTATCCACCCCTTGGGCTCCTTGTATTTTCCAAATGCCTTTCTGTCCTTTGACTCCTCTGCCATCCTCACCCCTCTCCATATCCAGGCGTTTCCTCAGAGACATGCATTATACTCTGGTGACCTTGAAGTAAAAAACAAAAACAAAAACCCGTGACCCGTCAACTCTGGTCTCCTGCTTCTCCCATGCCCCCCATTCTGGTAGCTGAATCCAGCTTCATTCAGTTAATTCACTTGAAAAACCAGCTCTTTCCCATCTAGACTAGAGTAGACCAAATTCTGAAGCAGCCAAAGTGCTCTCTAATTATTCATTTGTTTGATCATTTATTCTATTGTATTTACTGAGTGCTTACTGTGCGCAGAGCACTTTACTAAGCTCTTGGGAGAGTACAATATAACAATAAATAGACACATTCTCGTTTATGTGCATATCCACTTCAGGTCAAAGATATCCAAATCTAACACCCTTGGATGTTTTGGTGCTGTTGGGCTTGTTTTCCTAAAGTATTTAAGCACCCTCCCCCTCCCCCTACCCTCACCGCAAATCCATGCTGAAAAATTAAGGTTTAAATCATAATAACTGTGGTATCTGTAAAGTGCATACTATATGTGTCAAGCACTGTGCCAAGCCTTGGGGTAGGTACGCTGCAATTACATCAGACACAATTCCTGTCCCACACAGGACTCACAGGCTAAGAGGAAGGGAGAAGCAGTGTGGCCTGGTGGATAGAGCTCAGGCTTGGGAGTCAGAAGGACCTGAGTTCTAATTCTGGCTCTGCCGCTTGCCTGCTGTGTGACTTTGGGCAAGACACTTCACTTCTCTGGGCCTCGGTTCCCTCATCTGAAAAACGGGGATGAAAATTGTGAGCTCCATGGGGGACAGGGACTGTGTCCAATCCAATTACCTTATATCTACCCCACTGCTTAATACAGTTCCTGGCACATAGTCAGCATGTAACAAATACCACAATTATTATTATTATTATGACTATTATTATCATTTCCCAAGTGCTTAGTACAGTGCTCTGCACACAGTAAGCGCTCAATAAATACGACTGAATGAATGAAGTTTTCAGGTATTTTATCCCCATTTTACATACGAGGAAAATGAGGAATCAAGAAGGCTCTGCACACAGTAAGCGCTCAATAAATACGACTGAATGAATGAAGTTTTCAGGTATCTTATCCCCATTTTACATACGAGGAAAATGAGGAATCAAGAAGGTGAGTGATTTTCCCAAGGTCACCCAGCAGGTCAGTGGCAGAGCTAAGATTAGACTTCAGGGCTCCTGATTCCTGATTCCTGATTTCAAATGCCTTTCTGTCCTTAGACTCCTCTGCCATCCCCGCCCCTCTCCATATCCAGGCGTTTCCTCAGAGACATGCATTATACTCTGGTGACCTTGAAGTAAAAAACAAAAACAAAAACCCATGACCCGTCAACTCTGGTCTCCTGCTTCTCCCATGTCCCCCATTCTGGTAGCTGAATCCAGCTTCATTCAGTTAATTCACTTGAAAAACCACCTCTTCCCCATCTAGACTAGCGTAGACCAAATTCTGAAGCAGCCAAAGTGCTCTCTAAGGGCCCTATTCTTTGGAATGAACACATTTATTCATTCGTTTGGTCATTTATTCTATTGTATTTACTGAGTGCTTAATGTGCGCAGAGCACTTTACTAAGCTCTTGGGAGAGTAGAATATAACAATAAATAGACACATTCTCGTTTATGTGTGTATCCACTTCAGGTCAAAGATATCCCAATCTAACACCCTTGGATGTTTTGGTGCTGTTGGGCTTGTTTTCCTAAAGTATTTAAGCACCCTCCCCCCCACCCTACCCTCACTGCAAATCCATGCTGAAAAATTAAGGCTTAAATCATAATAACTGTGGTACTTGTAAAGTGCATACTATATGTCTCAAGCACTGTGCCAAGCCTTGGGGTAGGTACACTGCAATTACATCAGACACAATTCCTGTCCCACACAGGACTCACAGGCTAAGAGGAAGGGAGAAGCAGCGTGGCCTCGTGGATAGAGCTCAGGCTTGGGAGTCAGAAGGACCTGAGTTCTAATTCTGGCTCTGCCGCTTGCCTGCTGTGTGACCTTGGGCAAGACGCTTCACTTCTCTGGGCCTCGGTTCCCTCATCTGAAAAATGGGGATGAAGATTGTGAGCCCCATGGGGCACGGGGACTGTGTCCAATCCAATTACCTTATATCTACCCCATTGCTTAATACAGTTCCTGGCACATAGCATGTAACAAATACCACAATTATTATTATTATTATGACTATTATTATCATTTCCCAAGTGCTCAGTACAGTGCTCTGCACACAGGAAGCGCTCAATAAATACGATTGAATGAATGAAGTTTTCAGGTATTTTATCCCCATTTTACATACGAGGAAAATGAGGAATCAAGAAGGTGAGTGATTTTCCCAAGGTCACCCAGCAGGTCAGTGGCAGAGCTAAGATTAGACTTCAGGGCTCCTGATTCCTGATCTTGTGTCCTTTCCACTGAGCCATGTCGTTATCCTTGACTCATCTCTCTTATTCAACCCATATATTCAATCCAACACCGAGTCCTGTCAGTTGTACCATCAAACGCTGCTAAAATCTGTCCTTTCCTCTCCATCCAAACCGCAACCACATTAATCCAAGCGCATAGCCTATCCTGCCTTGATTACTTCCTCCTCTCTGAGCTCCCAGCCTGCTGTCTCTCTCCACTCCAGTCCATACTTCACTCTGCTGCTCAGGTCGTTTTTCTACAGAAATGTTCTGGACAGGCCTCCCCGCTCCTCAAGGACCGCCAGTGGTTGCCCATCCACCTCTGCATCAAACAGAAGCTCCTTATCATTGGCTTTAAAGCCCTCAATCCCCTTGTCGCCTCCTGCCTCACCTCACTTCTCTCCTACTCCAACCCATCCCACCCACTTCACTCTTCTAACGGCAACCTTCTCATCGTACCTGAATCTCATCGATCTCACCGCCAACCTCTCGCCCATATCCTGCCCCTAGCCTGGAATGCCCTCTCTCCTCAAATCCCAAAAATGATAACTCTCCCCACCTTCAAAGCCTTACTGAAGGTCCATCTCCTCCAAGAGGCCTTCCCTGACTAAGCCCTCCTTTCCACTTCTCCCACTCCCTTCTGCACCGCCCCGACTTGCTCCCTTTATTCTTCCCCCCTCCTAGTCCCACGGCACTTATGTACATATCCGCAATTAATTTATTTTCATTAATTGTTGGGTAGGGACTGTCTCTATGTGTTGCCAATTTGTACTTCCCAAGCGCTTAGTACAGTGCTCTGCACATAGTAAGCGCTCAATAAATACGATTGATTGATTGATTGATTAATGTCTAGACTGTAACAAATACCACTTAGTAATAGGAGCGTCAGACACTGCAGAGTGATTCACAGATCCAAACGACGAGGCAGTAAGAATCCAGCGCTCTAATATGTCGCAGTTGTCCTTAAAGAAAGACTCCATTGTCAGTGGGTGAAGGTCAAGTGTGTGTTTGTGTGTGTGTGTGTGTGTGTTCAAAGGCCATTGGAGGATCATCAGTGTCGCTCACACTGGGCACACAAAAAAGCCTATCCTTTGTTGCGCTATTGCCTTTTAATGTTTATGGCGCCTGGCTCCGTCTTCTCTTTATGGTATTTGTTACGTGCCAGGCACTGTACTAAGCGCTGGAGTACTAATCAGGTTGGAAGTAGTCCCTGTCCCACATGCGGCTCACAATCTTAATCCTCGTTTCACAGATGAGGTAACTGAGGCACAGAGAAGTGAAGTGATTTGCCCAAGGCCACCCAGCAGATGCGGGGTGGATCTGCCTTCTGGTCTCTCTTTCCATGCAAAGCTTTCGTTCAAAGAGAACCGCTCCTTACTCCACGGCCGTGAAAAAAGGCAGGACTCTCCTTGGAAACGCACGTTTTCAGCCGGGCTGACAGCCTGGTCTGAGGAGGCGAATTGTATTCATTCATTTATTCGATCATTTTTATTGAGCGCTTCCTGCGTGCAGAGCCGCGTGGCTCAGTGGAAAGAGCCCGGGCTTTGGAGTCAGACACCATGGGTTCAAATTCTGGCAGTGCCAATTGCCAGCTGTGTAATTTTGGGCAAGTCACTTGACTTCTCTGTGCCTCAGTTCCCTCATCTGTAAAATGGGGATTAAGACTGTGAGCCCCCTGTGGGACAACCTGATCACCTTGTAACCTCCCCAGCGCTTAGAACAGCGCTTTGCACATAGTAAGCGCTTAATAAGTGCTATCATTATTATTATTATACTAAGCGCTAGGAAAGTACAATTCGGCAACATACAGAGACAGTCCCTACCCAACAGTGGGCTCACAGTCTCGAAGGGGAAGACAGAGGACAGGCATCAACAGCATCAAAATAAATAAATAGAATTATAGATATATACACATCATGAATAAAAGAAATAGAGTAATAAATATGTATATATGCATATATGTTTATACATATTTATTACTCTATTTATTTATTTATTTTACTTGTACATATCTATTCTACTTATTTTATTTTGTGAATACGTTTGGTTTTGTTCTCTGTCTCCCCCTTCTAGACTGTGACCCCACTGTTGGGTAGGGACTGTCTCTATATGTTGCCAACTTGTACTTCCCAAGCGCTTAGTCCAGTGCTCTGCACACAGTAAGTGCTCAATAAATACGATTGATTGATTGATTGATTGATTGATTGATGTACATCTATACACAAGTGCTGTGGGGGCAGGGAGTGGGATAGAGCAGAGGGAGGGAGTAGGGATGATGGGGAGGGGAGGAGGAGCAGGGAAAAAGTGGGGGGGGCAATTGTATTTAAGTGTTCCAATGGTAATTCCCACTCCCTAGGATCTAGGCGCCTTCCCTCTGGGAAGCAGATTGGAGGAGGCTCCAAGGCTGAGCTTCCAAACAATAGGATGGGCATTATCAATAATTAACAATAGGATGGGCATTATCAATTTAAGAAGCATTTCTGCCTTTGTCCATCCCTAGGCCAGCTGCTGCGCTCTGTGTGCTCTAGAGTGGTTGGTTTTTTTTTTTTTTTTCTTTCCCTCAGCTCCTCTTCTCTATTTATTCCGTGGCACGGGAGTGAGACTCTCCAGTGTGAAACCTGGCTCAACCCGGGGTTGACGGTTTTGACACCTTTCATCTTTCCTCTTGCACAGGACATAATGAGGAAGGGCAAAGGTGCAAATTTAAAATCTCAGTTCGTTTTTTGTTTTTTTTTTATGGCATTTGTTAAGCGCTTACTATGTGCAGAGCACTGTTCTAAGCGCTGGGGGGATACTTTATCTATCTATCTATCTATCATCTATCTATCTATCTATCCATCTATCCATCCATCTATCTATCTATCCATCTATCTATTTATTTATTTATTTATCTTACTTGTACATATCTATTCTATTTATTTTATTTTGTTAGTATGTTTGGTTTTGTTCTCTGTCTTCCCCTTCTAGACTGTGAGCCTGCTGTTGGGTAGGGACTGTCTCTATAAGTTGCCGACTTGTACTTCCCAAGCGCTTAGTACAGTGCTCTGCATGCAGTAAGCGCTCAGTAAATACGATTGATTGATTGAGTGATACATGGTGATCAAACTGTCCCACGTGGGGCTCACAGTCTTAATCCCCATTTTGCAGATGAGGTAACTGAGGCTCAGAGAAGTGAAGTGACTTGCCCAAGGTCACACAGCAGACATGTGGCAGAGTCGGGATTCGAACCCATGACCTCTGACTCCAAAACCCGGGCTCTTTCCACTGAGCCACGCTGCTTCTTCTTCTTCTGTTTCTAGGGGATGCCCCAGTATCAGCTCAGCAGGCGCGGGACGGGCAGAGCAGGAGATCACACGCAAAATAAGGAGAAGGAGCATAGTCTAGTGGATAGAGCACTGGACTGGGAGTTAGAAGGACCTGGGTTCTAATCCCAGCTCTGCCACTTGTCTGCTGTGTGACCTTGGGCGAGTCGCTTCACTTCTCTGTGCCTCAGTTACTTCATCTGTAAAAACAGGGATTGAGACCGTGAACCCCACGTGGGACAGGGACTGTGTCTGACCCATTTGCTTGTATCCACCCCAGCGCTTAGTACAGTGCCTCGCACCTAGTAAGCACTTAACAAATAGGAGAAGCAGCGTTGCTCAGTGGAAAGAGCACGGGCTTTGGAGTCGGAGGTCGTGGGTTCAAATCCTGCCTCCGCCAATTGCCAGCTGTGTGACTTTGGGCACTTCATTTAACTTCTCTGGGCCTCAGTTACCTCATCTGGAAAATGGGGATTAGGACTGTGAGCACCCGGTGGGACAACCTGATCACCTTGCAGCGCTTAGAACAGTGCTTTGCACATACTAAGTGCTTAATAAATACTATCATTATTATTATTACCATAATTACTACTATTATAACGCTAAGCTCCTCCAGGCCTCCCCCAAAAAACTCACCCTGTGGATCCTAGGGCCTCTGGAAATTTTGATCCTTCATTCATTCATTCAATCGTATTTATTGAGCGCTTACTGTGTGCAGAGCACTGTACTAAGCCCTTGGGAGAGTACAATATGACAATAAACGGACATGTTAACAATAATAATAATTACGGTATTTGTTAAGCACTTACTAAATGCCAAGCACTGTTCTAATCACTGGTGATACAATCCCTGTCCACAACAAGCTTACAGTCTAGAGGGGGAGACAGACATTAAAAGAAACACTCGAGTATATATGTATATATTTACAATTATAATTCTATTTAGTTTTATTAACAATGTGTAAACATCTATGATTCTATTATTTATTGATAATGATGCTTCTGATGCCTGTTTACTTGTTTTGATGCTTGTCTCCCCCCCTTCTAGAATGTGAGCTGTGTTTTGGGCAGGGACTGTCCCTGTTTGTTGCTGAATTGTTCTTCCCAAGTGCTTAGTACAGTGCTCTGCACACAGTGAGCGCTCAATAAATACCCTTGAGTGAATGAATGAATGAAACGTGTGCCCATTTTCAGTGAGGCTTGGAACGATCTCCAGTTTCTTCTCCATCAGCCTGCAGATTGTAAATGTTGGAAATGAGTTTCCAGAGAGGAGGGATTTGCATGCGGCTACACTGTTTCTAAACTGTGAGCCCGTTGTTGGGTAGGGACCGTCTCTATCTGTTGCCGACTTGTACTTCCCAAGCGCTCAGTACAGTGCTCTGCACACAGTAAGCGTCCAATAAATATGATTGAATGAATGAATGAATGAGATGTCAAATATCGGTCAGTCAATCATATTTATTGAGCGCTTACTGTGTGCAGAGCACTGTTCAAAGCTCTGGGGAGAGCACGATAGAACAATATAACAGACACATTACATCCCCTGTCTACAATGAGCACTAGAGAGGAACAGGCCTGGACGGGATACCGGATTTTCCAATCCCTACCAGACGGGGTCTACAACCCAAAATGGCGCTGCCTCCCGTATGATTAATAATAATAATAATAATAATAATAATAATAATGATAATAATAATGACATTTATTAAGCACTTACTATGTGCAAAGCACTGTTCCAAGAGCTGGGGAGGATACAAGTTGATCAGGTTGTCTCACGAGGGGCTCACAGTTTTAATCCCCATTTTACAGATGAGGTAACTGAGGTACAGAGAAGTTAAGTGACTTGCCCAGAGTCACCCAGCTGACAAGCGGCGGAGCAGGGATTTGAACCCATGACCTCTGACTCCAAAGCCTGGGCTCTTCCCACTGAGCCACGCTGCTTCTCTATTCAAGCGCTTAGTCCAGTGCTCTGCACACAGTAAGCGCACAATAAATACGATTGAATGAATGAATGATTGACATCTGCAAGTCAGGAGAAGCAGCGTGGCTCAGTGGAAAGAGCACGGGCTTTGGAGTCAGGGATCATAGGTTCGAATACCGACACTGCCACACGTCTGCTGCGTGACCATGGGTAAGTCACTTAACTTCTCTGAGCCTCAGTTACCTCATCTGTAAAATGGGGATTAAGACTGTGAGCCCCGCATGGGACAACCTCATTACCTTGTTTCAATCAATCAATCAATCGTATTTATTGAGCACTTACTGTGTGCAGAGCACTGTACTAAGCGCTTGGGAAGTCCAAGTTGGCAACATACAGAGACAGTCCCTACCCAACAGTGGGCTCACAGTCTAAAGGGGGGAGACAGACAACAAAACCAAACATACTAACAGAATAAATTAAATAGAATAGATATGTACAAGTAAAATAAATAGAGTAATAAATATGTACAAACATATATACATATATGCAGTTTCCCCTCCCCAGTGCTTCAAACAGTGCTTTGCTCATAGTAAGTGCTTAACAAATGCCATCATTATTGCTATTATGTGATGCCACATGCCCCGCCACGTGAGTAGCTGCCACTGAGGCCCCAGTGTCGGACTAGTGTAGACAACGGGGTTGGTGGTCTACACCAGCACGAAATGGGTCCTTCTGCCCCAGCACCGGACTCTTTGGGAGAGGCGGACCCACGGGAGAGGAGAGCCTGCCCCGATGGCCAAAAGGGAGGTAAAGATTTGGGAATAATTAGGAAATGGAACTTCCTAATTGGATTCTCTTGGGCCAAGGACTGCATTATAGTAGCAACGTTCATTAAGGTTGAGGATTTAGCCATCGATGGGCCGTATATTTATTTAACTGTACTCGTTTCCAGGAAAGCCCCGGCCAGGTTATGATTTGCTCTTACTGCGCTCCGTGATTGTCTCCCCAGAGACGGAAAAGTGCTTGGCCAACATCGCCTGATTCCCAGCCCACCTCCGGGCTAAGTTGTCCCCCTTATCTCACCGGGTAGACGGGGACGGAATGAAACCGAAAAATGCATCATGGAAAGGCAGCGGCCAGTATGAGAAGGCACTGAGTCATTCGAGCAGATAAAACAGACAAATAAATCTGTTTTATCGCTCCATTGTTCTCCCCCAAGCGCCTAGTGAGGTGCTCAGCACACAGTAAGCGCCCAATAAATACCACTGACTGATGGATTGATTCTACACTTGGTTTAGAGTACGTGTCTACTAACTCTTATATTGTACTCTCCCAAGAGCCTCGTACAGTGCTCTCTGCACAATAATCCCTCAATAAATACTGATAATATGCTTGCTTTAGAAAATATGACTAATATCTCTGTTCTATTGTCCTCTCCCAAGCACTTAGTATGATGCTCTGCACACAGTAAGTGTTCAATAAATACCACTGATAGATCGATTGGTTCTACGCTTGCTTTAGAGAATGCTGTCTTCCAGCTCTGTTGTACTGTACTTTCCCCAGCGCTTAGTACAGTGCTCTGCAAGCACAGTAAGTACTCAATAAATGTGAGCCTGTCGTTGGGTAGGGACTGTCTCTATTTGTTGCTGAATTGTACTTTCCAAGCGCTTAGTACAGTACTCTGCACACAGTAAGCACTCAATTAATCAATCAATCAATCAATTGAATTTATTGAGCGCTTACTGTGTGCAGAGCACTGTACTAAGCGCTACAACTGAATGAATAAATATGATTGAATGAATGAATAAATACCATTGATTAATTGACAGACTGGTTCTATGCTTCCTTCAGAGAACACGTCTACCAACTCTTTTATAACTGTAAGCTCATTTTGGGCAGGAAATGTATCTATTTATTGGTCCATTGTACTCTCCCAAGCGCTTAGTACAGTGCTCTGCAAGCACAGTAAGTAATAAATGTGAGCCTGTCTTTGGGTAGGGATTGTCTCTATTTGTTGCCGAATTGTACTTTCCAAGCGCTTAGTACAGTCTCTGCACACAGTAAGCACCCAATAAATATGACTGAATGAATAAATACGATTGAATGAATGAATAAATACCATTGATTAATTGACAGACTGGTTCTATGCTTGCTTCAGAGAACACGTCTACCAATTCTGTTATAACTGTAAGCTCATTTTGGGCAGGAAATGTGTCTTTTTATTGTTCTATTGTACTCTCTCAAGCGCTTAGTACAGTGCTCTGCAAGCACAGTAAGTACTCTATAAATGTGAGCCTGTCGTTGGCTGGGATTGTCTCTATTTGTTCCCGAATTGTACTTTCCAAGTGCTTAGTACAGTGCTCTGCACACAGTAAGCACTCAATAAATACGATTGAATGAATGAATAAATACCACTGATGTTTGTACATATTTATTACTCTCATTTATTTTACTTGTACATATTTACTATTCTATTTATTTTATTTTGTTAATATTTTTTGTTTTGTTGTCTGTCCCCCCCTTCTAGACTGTGAGCCCGCTGTTGGGTAGGGACCATCTCTATGTTGCCAACTTGGACTTCCCAAGTGCTTAGCACAGTGCTCTGCACACAGTAAGCGCTCAATAAATATGATTGAATGAATGAATGAATGAATGAATGACAGACTGGTTCTATGCTTGCTTCAGAGAACGTGTCTACCAACTCTGTTATAACTGTAAGCTCATTTTGGGCAGGGAATGTGTCTATTTATTATTTATTTATTTATTTATTTATTGTTCTATTGTACTCTCCCAAGCTCTTAGTACAGTGCTCTGCATACAGTAAGCGCTCAATAAATACCACTGAATGAATAATAATGATGATTGTGGTATTTAAGTGCTTAATACATTCCAGGCACTGTACTAAGCGCTGGGGTAGATGCAAGCAAAACGGGTTGGACACAGTCCCTGTCCCATCTGGGGCTCACAGTCTCAATCCTCATTTTCCAAAGGAGGTCACTGAGGCCCAGAGAAGTGAAGTGACACGGGGGGCTCACAGTCTTAATCCCCATTTTACAGATGAGGGAACTGAGGCCCAGAGAAGTTAAGTGACTTACCCAAGGTCACCCAGCAGACACGTGGCAGAGTCGGCATTAGAACCCATGACCTTCCAACTCCCAGGCCTGGGCTCTATCCAATACGCCGCGTGGCTTCTCTCAATTATTACTCTATTTATTTTACTTGTACATATTTACTATTCTATTTATTTTGTTAATGATGTGCATTTAGCTTTAATTTGATTTGTTCTGATGACTTGACACCTGCCCACATGTTTTGTTTTGTTGTCTGTCTTCCCCCTTCTAGACTGTGAGCCCATTGTTGAGCAGGGACCGTCTCTCTACGTTGCCAAATTGGACTTCCCAAGCGCTTAGTACAGTGCTCTGCACACAGTAAGCGCTCAGTAGATACAATTGAATGAATGAATGACTGAATAGTGGTTGGCACATAGCCAGTGCTTAACTAATACCATGAGCATCATCATCATCAGTAAAAAACCCACAAAAAAAGAAGAAAAAAAGGCAAGTCAGGGGCAACGGAACGAAGCGTTCCTGCCTGAGGCGAGAGCCCAGGCTTTGGAGTCAGAGGTCACGAGTTCAAACCCCGGCTTCGCCAATTGTCAGCTGTGTGACTTTGGGCAAGGCACTTAACTTCTCTGGGCCTCAGTTCCCTCATCTGTAAAATGGGGATTAAGACTGTGAGCCCTCCCGCGGGACAACCTGATCACCTTGTAACCTCCCCAGCGCTTAGAACAGTGCTTTGCACATAGTAAGCACTTAATAAATGCCATCATTATTATTATTATAGGGACATAAGACCACGGCTTAGTCATCAGGAGTCCTGGTCCCGTGGGAACATCACTCAGTCAGTCGTATTTATTGAGCGATTACTGGGTGCAGATCTCTGTACTAAGTGCTTGGGAGAGGACAGTAGAACAATATAACGGACAGCCATTCAGTCAATTGTATTTATTGAGCGCTTAATGTGTGCCGAGCATTGGACTAAGATGACAGGGAGGCCCCCCCTAAAAGGTCACAAAAGGGAAAGAGAGGCCTGGAGGTGCCTACATTCAGGCTGGTGGCCCCCTACCATGTCTGGTGGCTGGCACAGATAATAATAATAATGATGGCATTTATTAAGCGCTTACTATGTGCAAAGCACTGTCCTAAGCACTGGGGAGGATACAAGGTGATCAGGTTGTCCCACGGGGGGGTTCACAATCTTCATCCCCATTTTACAGATGAGGGAGCTGAGGCCCAGAGAAGTCAAGTGACTTGTCTAAAGTCACACAGCTGACAAGTGGTGGAGCCGGGATTTGAACCCATGACCTCTGACTCCAAAGCCCGGGTTCTTGCCACTGAGCCCCGTTGCTTCGATCTGCAGGGCAGAGATGACGGGGCACCGGTTGGCACTTTGATTGACGAGCTCCGGGTTGGTGCGTCTCTGCCGGGGCGTCTGGAGAGCCTGGCAGATGGATCCGCCGGCTGGGCTTCCGCACTGGGGCTGGGCTTTTCATAAATCATTTTTCACAGTGTCTTGCCAAGCAGCAGGAGGAATTTCTGCATACATAAAAGTTCCCGAAGGGGGAATCTTCCCTCCACGGTGCCGGCAGCGGACCCAATCTGGGCCAGGACTACACGAGATGAAAGTTCGAGACAACAATAATAATAATAATAATAATGTTGGTATTTGTTAAGCGCTTACTAAGAGCCAGGCACTGGGGTAGGTACAAGGCAGCCTCAGCTCCACTGCTTGCCTTCTGGGTGACCTTGGGCAAGTCATTTCATTTCTCCGGGCCTCAGTTCCTTCATCTGTAAAGTGGGGATTGAGAATGTGAGCCCCACATGGGACAGGGTCTGTGTCCTATCCTATCTGTTTGTTTCCAGCCCAGCATCTAGTATGGTGCCTGGCACATAGTAAGCGCTTTATACATATCAACATTATTATTAAGCACTAGTACAGTGCTTTGCACACAGTAAGCACTCAATGAATACGACTGAATGAATGAATTAATTTATATTATTGGGTTGGACACCTCCTCCGCCCCACACGGGCCTCACAGTCTTAATCCCCATTTTACAGATGAGGTAACTGAGGCACAGAGATTGAGGCTCATCTCCTCTAGCTCTTTGCCTGAGGGCAGAAGCATTTGTTATTAATAGTTCCTGTTTTGTTGTCTGTCTCCCCCTTCTAGATTGTGAGCCCGCTGTTGGGTAGGGACCATCTCTATATAGTAATAATAGCATTTATTAAGCACTTACTATGTGCAAAGCACTGTTCTAAGCGCTGGGGAGGTTACAAGGTGATCAGGTTGTCCCACGGGAGGCTCAAAGTCTTCACCCCCATTTTACAGATGAGGGAACTGAGGCCCAGAGAAGTGAAGTGACTTGCCCACAGTCACACAGCTGACAAGTGGCGGGGCCGGCATTTGAACCCATGACCTCCAACTCCAAAGCCCGTGTTCTTTCCACTGAGCCACGCTGCTTATATGTTGCCGACTTGTACTTCCCAAGTGCTTAGTACAGTGCTCTGCATACAGTAAGCGCTCAATAAATACGATTGAATGAATGAATGAACGAGGCAGCATAGCCTAGTGGAAAGACCACAGGACACTAGATTCTCATCTCCGCTCTGCCACTGGCCTGCTGAGTGACCTTGGGCAAGTAGCTTGACTTTCATTTGTTCACCTGCAGATGAGGGAACTGAGGCCCAGAGAAGTGAAGTGACTCACCCAAGGTCCCACAGCAGGTAAGTGGCGCGACTAGGATCCGAACCCGGGTTCTCTAACCCTCAAGCCCGGGCTCCGTATGTACCCCAGTGCTTGGTACAGAGTAAGTACTTACCAGTTATTACTATTATTATGGCTATTCTCTACCCCAGCCTGATTTTCTGTCAGAGTCTGGCTGTTTGAGAGCCACGTTGCCACTCTGTGTGGAGCAAAAGTGAGTTTTTAAAGAAGGTTTTTTCCCTCTCAACTCTAGAAGCCAAGGCTTCTGACTACACAACGGCATCGCAAGAGGAACAAGTATAAACCTGGAGTGTCCTCACCTGCTTTCTCATCCCAGTTGTGACTTCACGTCGGAAATAAGAGCCGCTTTAAATCATTTCCTGGGAAGTCTTGTAAGACTATTGTGGGAAGTTCTGTGCACAGAAAGTGCTCAATAAATACAATTGAATGAGTGAATAAGGCCATATTTAATAATAATAATAATAATTTTGGTATTTGTTAAGCGCTTACTATGTGCCAAGCACTGTTCTAAGCGCTGGGGAAGATACAAGGTAAGCAGGCTGTCCCACATGGGGCTCACAGTCTTAATCCCCATTTTCCAGATGAGGGAACTGAGGCCCAGAGAAATTAAGTGACTTGCCCAAGGTCACACAGCTGATAAGTGGCGGAGCTGGGATTTGAACCCATGACTTCTGACTCCAAAGCCCGGGCTCTTTCCACTAAGCCACGCTGCTTCTCAGCGTGGGAATATTTGGGGATGTGATATTCATTCATTCATTCAGTTGTATTTATTGAGCCCTTACTGTGTGCAAAGCACTGTACTAAGAGCTTGGGAGAGCACAATAGAATAATAAACAGACACAGTCCCTGCCCATAACGAACTTATAGTCTAGAGGGAGTGACAGACATTAATAAAAATAAATTAATAAATGACAGAAATGTACATAAATGCTGTGGGGCTGGGAGGCGAGATGAATACAGGATACTAAGGTGTCCCGAGCTTCCCTTAGAATCTCTGGAATTCAGAGAATATTTATGCATTCCCATTTATACTGCAGTCATCTATCAGCATTACAGTCATGGAGACGGGGTTTCCACTTGAGACAGGAATAAAACAGAGAAAGGGACCATAGTTTCCCCCTCCAAATAATTGTTTTTAGATGTAAAACACTCGGCCATCTGCCACATAGAGAGGAAGAACCAATTAAACAAAGGAAGGAGGAATCCAGCCCATAAATGGGCTACCAATTCACAAAGGTATTTTAACTAGAGACTGAAGTACTGAGCAGACTATTTCGTGCCTCAAAGCCTTCTCAAAGGCAGATGCCGATTGCTGGTGCCGAAAGTGCGTGGTTCCTTTTCATTTTGGACTAGTTTCTCTTTTTCCAATTTCCTCCTGGGGCCATTTTATCTCTGCGGCCAGGTGCCCATCTCAGATCATCAGCAGTCACTGATGCCGTGCAACTGGAAACAAAAAATACGTCCCACAAGTATCTTCTGAGAGATGCAGGCTTTAGGGAGACGCTCGGAGAGCTGTATCATCATCATCATCAATCGTATTTATTGAGCGCTTACTATGTGCAGAGCACTGTACTAAGCGCTTGGGAAGTACAAATTGGCAACATATAGAGACGGTCCCTACCCAACAGTGGGCTCACTGTCTAAAAGGGGGAGACAGAGAACAAAACCAAACATACTAACAAAATAAAATAAATAGAATAGGAGTTGGGATGCCGATCTCTATCTGTATGGAGAATCACTGCACGTGGGTTGCTAAAAATCTACATTTTTAACTTCCCCGTCTGTTCCTATATTTTTTTCCGCATGAATTGTGCTCAGATGGGCAAGAAATGCTCACCTTCAACACCCCACAAGGAGGCACATATACAGCATCTATTCACAGCTGCTAAAGCCTCCTGGAATAAACTGGGAAAAGGGTTTTAATTTTTTCTTAAAAAGTATTTATTATTAATAATATTAATAATAATAATGATTATGGTATTTGTTGAGTGCTTACTACATGCCAGGCACTGTACTAAGCTCTGGGGTGGATACAAGCCAATTGGGTTGGACACAGTCCCTGTCCCATGAGGGGCTGACTGTCTTGATCCCTATTTTATAGGGGAGACAGTATTTATTAGGTGATTAATAATAATAATGATGGCATTTGTTAAGCCCTTACTATGTGCCAAACACTGTTCTAAGCTCTGGGGTAGATACAACGTAATCAGGTTGTCCCTCATGGGGCTCACAGTCTTAATCCCCATTTTACTATGTGCCAAGCACTGTTCTAAGCGCTGGGGTAGATACAAGGTAACCAGGTTGTCCCTCGTGGGGCTCACAGTCTTAATCCCCATTTTACAGATGAGGGAACTGAGGCACAAGAGAAGTGACTTGCCCAAAGTCCACAGCTGAGAAGCTGCGGAGCCAGGATTAGAACCCAAGACCTCTCATTCCCAAGCCCGGGCTCTCTCCACTAAGCCACGCTTACTATATGCCAGGCACTGTGCAAAGTCCTGGGGGTAGATACAAGTTAATCAGTTTGGACAAAGTCTCCGTCCCACGTGGGGCTTACAGTCTTAATCCCCATTTTACAGATGAGACAGCTGAGGTACAGAGAAGTGAAGTGACTTACCCAAGGTCACACAGCAGACATGGGGCAGAGCCAGAATTAGAGTCCAGGTCCTTCTGATTCATTCATTCAGTCGTATTTGGGGAGCGCTTACTGTGTGCAGAGCACTGTACTAAGCGCTCGGAAAGCACAACAGCGTGGCTCAGTGGAAAAAGCCTGGGCTTTGGAGTCAGAGGTCACCAGTTCAAATCCCGGCTCCGCCACTTGTCGGCTGTGTGACTCTGGGCAAGTCACTTAAGTGGCGTGGCTCAGTGGAAAGAGCGCGGGCTTGGGAGTCAGTGGTCATGGGTTTGAATCCCGCCTCCCCCACATATCTGCTGTGTGACCTTGGGCAAGTCACTTCACTTCTCTGTGCCTCAGTTCCCTCATCTGTAAAACGGGGATTAAGACTGTGAGCCCCACATGGGACAACCTCATATCCTTGTGTTCCCCCCAGCGCTTAGAACAGTGCTTTGCACATAGTAAGCGCTTAACAACTACCAACATTATTATTATTACTTAACTTCTCTGTGCCTCAGTTACCACATCTGTAAAATGGGGATTAAGACTGTGAGCCCCCCATGGGACAACCTGATCACTCTGTAAACTCCCTAGTGCTTAGAACAGTGTTTTGCACATAGTAAGCGCTTAATAAATGCCATCGTTATTATTATTATTACAATTCGGCAACAAATAGAGACAATCCCTACCCAACAACGGGCTCACAGTCTCAGCCGCGTGCTCTATCCACTAGGCCAAGCTACTTCCTTGAGATCCATGACGACTCTAACTTTCTCTCCCCTGCCAAACCTGTCTTCTTGCCCTGTACACAATTTCTAGAAGGAATACCCGCTCAATAAATCCATAGTATTTGAGTCCTGACTCTGCTGAGCACTGTACTGCATTCTTAGGAGCATCCAATACAGTCAATAGACACGATCCCTGGCCTCAGGAAGCTTACAATATTCTGAGTGCCAAGTACTGTGTGAAGAGCTTGGGAGTGTCTACGAGTTCGGAGACACAAATCCTTGCCGTCAAGAAGCTTACATCCTATTACGTGCATCCTACTGTATTACTTCTAGACTGTGAGCCCGTTGTTGGGCCCACTGTTGGGTAGGGACCGTCTCTATATGTTGCCAACTTGTACTTCCCAAGCGCTTAGTACAGTGCTCTGCACACAGTAAGCGCTCAATAAATACGACTGGATGAATGAATGAACTTGACAGATACAACAATTATTACTGTCATTACTGGGGACGGTGGTCTGACGTGCTAAAATGTGGCTGCTGGTTGAAGTTTTGGTCTCTCAGGCAGGGTGAGGGCCGGGGAACAGTCCAGCATTTCCTGATTTGAGGGGGCCGTGGCTTCGGGCCGAGGTGTGTGAGTGTGTGTGGCGGAGAGATGAGGTGGTCGTCTCCTCCAGCTTTATATGTCAGTTTGGTCCCACAAGAGCGATAAAGGCTGTGAATGCCGCCTATCGATCACCTCTGGCCACAGAAGCCCTCTTCTGTGGAATAATCCAATCAAATGTCATCTGGGCACAAAAGAAAAAGTAGGTTTGATGACAGATGAAGGTCCCGGGGGGGCAGGGGAACGGGTATCGGGGAAAAAAAAAATCAATTTCAGTCAGGAGGACAAGCGGGATCGATATGTAGACCATTGGGCCATCTCTGCACAGGGCATCGTGGGCGGGCCGTGAGAGGACGGACTGTGGGGATTGTCGGAAGGCTCAGCAGGGAGAGACTGTGGGATGGTGACAGGGGAGGGGGGTACGTGGGAAGTAGTGGCAATTTGTGGGAGGATGCTGGGAAAAGGATCTGGGGATTGTGGGACGGAATGGGAAGAGGGAGCGGGGATTACGGGAGGGTGTGGATGAAAGGATTGGGGGAGGGAGGTGGTGCAGCTGTGAAGGCAGGGGCACTGTGGGAAGACTTTGGGCATTCATTCATTCAATCATATTTCTTGAGCGCTTACTGTGTGCGGAGTACTGCACTAAGCGCTTGGGAAGTCCAAGTTGGCAACATATAGAGACGGTCCCTACCCAACAGTGGGCTCACAGTCTAGAAGTGGGCTCACAGTCCAGAAATTGTAAGATGGAACCCAGTCAGGGGAGGTGGGGTCACAGGCCTGAAATGGTGATGCTGCTTAAAATTTACATCCAGACATGCAGCTCTTAGGCAAAATAAAATTACCTGAAAATCCCCCTTTTTCATTCATTCATTCAATCGTATTTATTGAGCGCTGTGTGCACAGCACTGTACTAAGCACTTGGAAAGTACAATTCAGCAATAATAATAATGATGATGGCATTTGGTAAGCACTTTCTATGTGCCAAGCACTGTTCTAAACCCTGGGGATACAAGGTAATCAGGGTGTCCCACATGGGGCTCACAGTCTTAATCCTCAGTTTAGTAATAATAAGAATAATGATACTGGTATTTGTTAAGCACTTTCTATGTGCCAAGCACTGTTCTAAACCCTGGGGATACAATAATAATAATGATGATAATGATGATACAAAGTAATCAGGTTGTCCCACATGGGGCTCCCAGTCTTAATCCCCAGTTTAATAATAATAATAATAATGGTATTTGTTGAGCACTTTCTATGTGCCAAGCACTGTTTTAAACCCTGGGGATACAAGGTAATCAGGTTGTCCCACATGGGGCTCACAGTCTTAATCCCCAGTTTAATAATAATAACAATACTGGTATTTGTTGAGCACTTTCTATGTGCCAAGCACTGTTTTAAACCCTGGGGATACAAGGTAATCAGGTTGTCCCACATGGGGCTCACAGTCTTAATCCCCAATTTAATAATAATAATAATATTGGCATTTGTTAAGTGCTTATTACGTGCAAAGCACTGTTCTATGCGCTAAGTTTACAGATGAGGTAACTGAGGCACAGAGAAGTCAAGTGACTTCCCCAAAGTCACACAGCTGACAAGTGGCGGAGCAGGGATTAGAACCCATGAC
This sequence comes from Tachyglossus aculeatus, assembly GCF_015852505.1. NCBI lineage: Eukaryota > Metazoa > Chordata > Mammalia > Monotremata > Tachyglossidae > Tachyglossus > Tachyglossus aculeatus. The sequence continues at coordinate 5,109,799 of NC_052067.1, forward strand.
CAGGGAGCCATGCTGCTTCTCATAATAGAGACGATCCCAGCCCACAATGGGCTTACAGTCTAGATGGGGGTAGACAGACATCAAAATAAGTGAACTGTTGGGTAGGGACTGTCTCTATATGTTGCCAATTTGTACTTCCCAAACATTTAGTACAGTGCTTTGCACATAGTAAGCGCTCAATAAATACGATTGATGATGATGATGATATAAATAAACAGAACTATAGATACATACATATATACATAAATGTTGTGGGGCGGGGAGATTTTCGACACATGCAGCCCCAAAACACTGACATTTTGTCGGGGGGAACTTGGTGCTTTGGTTCTGCCTTTGGATGAGAGTGGAAACTCATGTTTGCCCCCTCCATCAAGCTACGAAAACCTCTTTCAAGAAGCTTTTCTCATACATCATTTATTTGTCAAATTACTAACCATTCTTGCCTAAAGAGACTGAAACTATCATTAGGCGAACTTTAGAGCTGGAGTTCATCTGATGCCCTCTGTCTTTGCCCCTCCCATATAATCACATCTTATTGTCAGGACAGGGGTCTGGAGGAATTTGTGCTTGGCTAGGGGACGGAGGTGATTGACCAATTACACTGACGTTTAACCCACCTGCTTCCTTTATTCTCCCTTAGGCCACAGGTTATAACAATTACGAGCATTATTATTAATAATTAATAATAATGATGGCATTTATTAAGTGCTTACTATGTGAAAGCACTGTTCTAAGTGCTGGGGAGGTTACAAGGTGATCAGGTTGTCCCTCGGGGGGGCTCACAGTCTTCATGCCCATTTTACAGATGAGGTCACTGAGGCCCAGAGAAGTGAAGTGACTTCCCCAAAGTCACACAGCTGACAATTGGCGGAGCTGGGATTTGAACCCATTACCTCTGACTCCGAAGCCCGTGCTCTTTCCGCCGAGCCACGCTGCTTCTCAGTTATTATTATTTCAGCACTTGTTAAGCGCTGAGAAGCAGCGTGGCTTAGTGGAAAGAGCTCGGGCTTCGGAGTCAGAGGTCATGGGTTCAAATCCGTGCTCCGCCAATTGTCAGCTGTGTGACTTTGGGCAAGTCACTTCACTTCTCTGGGCTTCAGTTACCGCATCTGTAAAATGGGGAGTAAGACTGTGAGCCCCCCGTGGGACAACATGATCACCTTGTAACCTCCCCAGCGCTTAGAACAGTGCTTTGCACATAGTAAGCGCTTAATAAATGTCATTATTAATAAATGTCATTATTATTATTAAGTATCATGGCCTAGTGGATAGAGCCCAGGCTTGGGAGTAAGAAAGACCTCGGTTCTAATTCCGGCTCTGCCACTTGTCTGCTGCGTGACCTTGGGCAGGTCACTTCATTTTGGGCTTCAGTTACCTCACCTGTAAAAGCCTCCCCTTTTAGACTGTGAGCCCACTGTTGGGTAGGGACTGTCTCTATATGTTGCCAATTTGTACTTCCCAAGCGCTTAGTACAGTGCTCTGCACATAGTAAGTGCTCAATAAATACATTGGATTGATTGATTGATTAGGACCGTGAACCCCAGGTGGGACAGGGACTGTGTCCAACCTGATTTGCTTGTTTTCACCCAAGTGCTTAGTACAGTGCCTGGCACCTAATAATTATAATAATGTTGGTATTTGTTAAGCGCTTACTATGTGCCAGGCACTGTTGTAAGTGCTGGGGGGATACAAGGTAGTCAAGGTTTTAGACTGTGAGCCTGCTGTTGGGTAGGGACCATTTCTGTTGCCAACTTGTACTTCCCAAGTGCTTAATACAGTGCTCTGCACACAGTAAGCGCTCAATAAATATGATTGAATGAATGAATGAAATGTTGTCCCACATGGGGCTCACAATCTTAATCCCCATTTTACAGATGAGGGAACTGAGGCACAGAGACGTGAAGTGACTTGTCCAAAGTCACACAGCCGAGAAGTGGCAGAGTCAGGATTAGAACCCATAACCGCTGAATCCTAAGCCTGGGCTCTTTCCACCGAGCCACGGTCCTTCCCCTAAGCACATGTAAGTTCTTAATAAATACTACAATTGTCATTGTTATTGTTGTTACTAAAGACTGGGATAGTTGCAAGCTACTGAGGTCAGACACAGTTCCTGTCCCACAAAGAGCTCCCAGCCTAAGGGAAAGGGAGATAAAGTAGATATACTTAATTTTCCAGATGAGGAAACTGAAACACAGAGAAGTTAAGTAACCTGCACCAGGTCACACAGCAGGGAAGTGTATTAGCAGTCCGTGCCTCTGACTCCCAAACCAGTGGTCTTTCCAGAAGGACTGGATGCTTCTCCCAGGTCAGATGATGCTTTCAAAACCTGCCTCTCCACAACGTTTAAAACAAAACAACGTGGCCTAGTGGATAGAGCCTGGGCTTGGGAGTCAGAAGAACCTGGGTTCTAATCCTAGCTCTGCCACTTGCCTGCTGTGTGACCTTGGGAAAATCACTTCACTTCTCTGGGCCTCAGTTCCCTCATCTGTAAAATGGGGGTGAAGACTGTGAGCCGCACATGGGACAGGGACTGTATGCAGCTTGATGATCTTGTATCTACCTCAGCAATTAGTACTTTGCACATACCAAGGACTTAACAAATGCCATCATTATTATTATTATTATTATTACAGTGCCTGGCACATAATAAGCACTCAACAAATACCACAATCATGATCACATGATCTTCCCCTCTCCCCCTCGTCCCCCTCTCCATCCCCCCATCTTACCTCCTTCCCTTCCCCACAGCACCTGTATATATGTATATATGTTTGTACATATTTACTACTCTATTTATTTTACTTGTACATACCTATTCTATTTATTTTATTTTGTTAGTATGTTTGGTTTTGTTCTCTGTCTTCCCCTTTTAGACCGTGAGCCCACTGCTGGGTAGGGACTGTCTCTATATGTTGCCAACTTGTACTTCCCAAGCGCTTAGTACAGTGCTCTGCACACAGTAAGCGCTCAATAAATACGATTGATGATGATGATGATGACTATCATTGAACACATCGGCAGCGCTTGGGCCTGTTCTTTCGGTGGGACCGACAGTTCTCCCATCGACTCCGCGCACCCACAGGCTATCCACCAACCAATCCATCAGTGCTATTTACTGAGCGCTAACGGCTCAGTGAAGCCCTTGAAGCGGACGTAGTAGCCACAATCTACCCCACGGTGCTCTGGGCTGTCACCCCACTGGTGGCCGTGGACAAAATTGGCTATATCTCGGCGCTGAAAGAGTGATTTTGAGGCTTGTCGGAAGCCAATCTGGCCTGCGATGTGAACGAAAGGTCAGACTCTCCACTGGGGCCTCAAACACGGAAAACAGCATCCTGGAGTTGTCAAGCAAGAGGAAACAATGAGCTAATGAGGCTGCTCTTGAGGGTCTCCGTTTGTCAGCCTGTCGTTTTTCCCTGTTTCACGGCCCGATACCATTTATTGAGGCAATTTATCATCGCTTGCTGTGAAAATACAGAAAACTACCGGGACAAATGAACGGTAGCGTCACCTGGAGTAGCTTTCGTCCACACTCTCCGCCTCCACATCAATGGTTCTTCCCTGCCTCTCGGTCGAACAGCACTTATGTAGAAGTCTGTCTTTTATTTATTTATCTGTATCTGTATTAATGTCAGTCCCTCCCCCTTCCAGACTGTAAGCTCGTTGTGGGCAGACAGCAGACAAGTGGAAGAGTGGGATTTAGAACCCATGATCTGACTTCCAAGCGCATGCTCAATCTACTAGGCCATGCTGCTTCTCCCTAAATACCGCTGGTTTACAGTGAATCATCAATCGTATTTATTGAGCGCTTACTGTGTGCAGAGCACTGTACTAAGCGCTTGCAAGAGCAGCTCAAAATAATGACGATGGCATCTGTTAAGCACTTACTATGTGTCAAGCACCGTTCTAAGCGTTGGGATAGATACAAGCAAATCAGGTTGGACACAGTCCATGTCCCACATGGGGCTCACACTCTTACTCCCCATTTGACAGGTCAGGTAACTGAGGCTCAGAGAAGTGAAGTGACTCACCCAAGGCCACCCTGCCGACAAGTGGAGGGGCTGGAATTAGGACTCAGGTCCTTCTGACTCCAAGGCCTGTGCTCTAGTCACCAGGACAACCGCTTCCCCGCCTCATCCTGGAGGGAGATTTTTCTCACAAGAAACCCCGACACCCCTTCTCCATCATCTCCCTCTTCTTCCTCCCCGCTGTTTCCCGCCTCACTTCGCTTCACCAAGAACAGTGCTTAGCACATAGTAAGTGCTTAACAAATACCATCATCACTATTTCTAGACGGTGAGCCCACTGTTGGGTAGGGACCGTCTCTATATGTTGCCAACTTGTACTTCCCAAGCGCTTAGTACAGTGCTCTGCACACAGTAAGCACTCAATAAATACGACTGAGTGAATGAATGAATGAATTATTCACCAGCCGCCTGCTCTTCCTCAGGGGTTTATGGATTCTAACAGGCGCACTCTCTAATGGGCTCTGAAAACAGACGCTGCCTCAGGATTGCGCCTGGAGAAGACCATTTACAAAAACCACCGATTTCGTTATATTTTCAGACTATAAAATTTTCCCAAGATCATCATCATCATCATCATCAATCGTATTTATTGAGCGCTTACTATGTGCAGAGCACTGTACTAAGCGCTTGGGAAGTACAGATTGGCAACATATAGAGACAGTCCCTACCCAACAGTGGGCTCACAGTCTAAAAGGGGGAGACAGAGAACAAAACCAAACATACTAACAAAATAAAATAAATAGAATAGATATGTACAAATAAAATAAATAAATAAATAGAGTAAAAAAAATACGTACAAACATATATACATATAGATGAAAGATGAAAACTATAAACATGTAGATAATTACACAGAACTCCAGTAAGCATCATTTTTTAAAAAAAACCTAGAGTCATTATGCTACTTTGAAAATATAAAGCAAAAACTCCTCTCTCTCGGCTTCAAAGCTGTCCATCCCCTGGCCCCCTCCTACCTCACCTCCCTTCTCTCCTTCTCTAGCTGAGCCCGCACCCTCCACTCCTTTGCTGCTACTAACCTCCTCACTGGGCCTCGTTCTCGCCTGTCCCACCGTCAACCCCCGGCCCACGTCCTCCCCCTGGCCTGGAATGCCTTCCCTCCACGCATCCGCCAAGCGAGCTCTCTTCCTCCCTTCAAAGCCCTACTGAGAGCTCACCTCCTCCAGGAAGCCTTCCCACACTGAGCCCCCTTTTTCCTCTCCTCCTCCCCACCCCCTGCCCCACCTCCTTCCCCTCCCCACAGCACCTGTATATATGTTTGTACAGATTTATTACTCTATTTATTCTACTTGTACATATTTACTATTCCATTTATTTTGTTAATGACGTGTATCTAGCTTTAATTTTATTTGTTCTGACGATTTTGACACCTGTCTACATGTGTTGTTTTGTTGTCTGTCTCCCCCTTCTAGACTGGGAACCTGTTTTGGGTAGGGACCGTCTCTATCTGTTGTTGACTTGTACTTCCCAAGCGCTTAGTACAGTGCCCTGCACACAGTAAGTGCTCAATAAATATGATTGACTGAATGACAGAGTCGGTAGACACATTCCCTGCCCACAACGAGTTTACAGTCTAGAGGGTAGACACTTGATTTAGATGAGCTAATTTACATTATTTTGGAAAGGATTCTTCTACTGGAAAGTGCTCCTTATGGTTGGTTTTGGTGGAGACAAATCTCTATCTGTTGTCAACTTGTACTTCCCAAGCGCTTAGTACAGTGCTCTGCACACAGTGAGCGCTCAATAAATACGACTGAATGAATGACAGAGTCAGTAAACACATTCCCCGCCAACAACAAGTTTACAGTCTAGAGTGTAGACGCTTGAGTTAGATGAGCTAATTTACATTATTTTGGAAAGGATTCTTCTACTGGAAAATGCTCCTTATGGTTGGTTTTGGTGGAGACAAATCTCTATCTGCCGTCAACTTGTACTTCCCAAGCGCTTAGTACAGTGCCCTGCACACAGTAAGCACTCAATAAATATGATTGAATGAATGACAGAGTCGGCAGACACATTCCCTGCCCAGAACAAGTTTACAGTCTGGAGTGTAGACACTTGATTTAGATGAGCTAATTTACATTATTTTGGAAAGGATTCTTCTACTGGAAAATGCTCCTTATGGTTGGTTTTGGTGGAGACAAATCTCTATCTGTCGTCAACTTGTACTTCCCAAGCGCTTAGTACAGTGCCCTGCACACAGTAAGCACTCAATAAATATGACTGAATGAATGACAGAGTCGGCAGACACATTCCCTGCCCAGAACAAGTTTACAGTCTAGAGTGTAGACACTTGATTTAGATGAGCCAATTTACATTATTTTGGAAAGGATTCTTCTACTGGAAAATGCTCCTTATGGTTGGTTTTGGTGGAGACAAATCTCTATCTGTTGTCAACTTGTACTTCCCAAGCGCTTAGTACAGTGCTCAGCACACAGTAAGTGCTCAATAAATGTGATTGAATGAATGAATGAATGAATGAGGGGCTGGACTGAAAGGGGCTTCTTTCCCCCTCCAAAAAGCTAGCCCTCGGTGAGGGTGTAAAGGGGAGGTCAGGCTGACCGCCCGAGCCACCGACAATCAGAGGGTCTGTGAGGGGTAGGCCCCGCTGGCCTCCCCCCTTTTTTTTTTTGATGGCATTTATTAAGCGCTTATTATGTGCAAAGCACTGTTCTAAGCGCTGGGGAGATTACAAGGTGATCAGGTTGTCCCACGTGGGGCTCGCAGTCTTAATCCCCATTTTCCAGATGAGGTAACTGAGGCCCAGAGAAGTGAAGTGACCGGCCCGAAGTCACCCAGCTGACAATCGGCGGAGTCGGGATTAGAAGCCGTGACCTCCGACTCCAAAGCCCGGGCTCCTTCCACTGAGCCACGCCGCTTGTCCCAACCCTTCCCGCGGTCCCCTCGATCTTACCGTCGCTGTTGACGCAGACGACCTCTTGAACCTGGGTCCCGGGTCCGCAGGGGCGTCCGTGGTCCGGCTGGCAGGGCCCCCACCGCCCGCCTCGCCAGTCATAGCAGGTGGGCTCCTCGCAGGGGATGGCCTCCAGCGCGTGGGGGCAACTGCCCGCCCCGCCGGCCACGCCGGCCGGCTCCGGGCTCACCCGTCGCTTCCTCAGCTTGAAACCTGGGCCGGACACACACCAAAGGACCATCACTGGCCTGATCCCCACAGTCCTCTCTACATTGGTTCATTCTCTCGGATTTATTGAGCGCCTAGCGTGTGAAGAGCGCCGTACTAAACGCTTGGGAGAGGACGATGCAACGACTCCCATCCCGGGCTCTTTCCATTGAGCCACGCTGCTTCTGCATGTAATGATGTTTTGTGTATACAGTAATGATGTAGTATACAGCTATCATTCTCTTTATTCTGATAGTATTGACACGTGTCTACTTATTTTGTTGTGTGTCTCCCCCTTCTAGACTGTGAGCCCGTTGTTGCGTAGGGACTGTCTCTATGTGTTGCCGATTTATTCTGATAGTATTGACACCTGTCTACTTGTTTTGTTGTGTGTCTCCCCCTTCTAGACTGTGAGCCTGTTGTTGGGTAGGGACGTCTCTATGTGTTGCCGATTTATTCTGATAGTATTGACACCTGTCTACTTGTTTTGTTGTGTGTCTCCCCCTTCTAGACTGTGAGCCCGTTGTTGGGTAGGGACTGTCTCTATGTGTTGCGCATTTATTCTGATAGTATTGACACCTGTCTACTCGTTCTGTTGTGTGTCTCCCCCTTCTAGACTGTGAGCCCGTTGTTGGGTAGGGACTGTCTCTATGTGTTGCCGATTTATTCTGATAGTATTGACACCTGTCTACTTGTTTTGTTGCGTGTCTCCCCCTTCTAGACTGTGAGCCCATTGTTGGGTAGGGACTGTCTCTATGTGTTGCCGATTTATTCTGATAGTATTGACACCTGTCTACTCGTTCTGTTGTGTGTCTCCCCCTTCTAGACTGAGCCCGTTGTTGGGTAGGGACTGTCTCTATGTGTTGCCGATTTATTCTGATAGTATTGACACCTGTCTACTTGTTTTGTCGTGTGTCTCCCCCTTCTAGACTGTGAGCCCGTTGTTGGGTAGGGACCGTCTCTATGTGTTGCCGATTTATTCTGATAGTATTGACACCTGTCTACTTGTTTTGTTGTGTGTCTCCCCCTTCTAGACTGTGAGCCCGTTGTTGGGTAGGGACTGTCTCTATGTGTTGCCCATTTATTCTGATAGTATTGACACCTGTCTACTTGTTTTGTTGCGTGTCTCCCCCTTCTAGACTGTGAGCCCGTTGTTGGGTAGGGACTGTCTCTGTGTGTTGCCGATTTATTCTGATAGTACTGACACCTGTCTACTTGTTTTGTCGTGTGTCTCCCCCTTCTAGACTGTGAGCCTGTTGTTGGGTAGGGATGTCTCTATGTGTTGCCGATTTATTCTGATAGTATTGACACCTGTCTACTTATTTTGTTGTGTGTCTCCCCCTTCTAGACTGTGAGCCCATTGTTGCATAGGGACTGTCTCTATGTGTTGCCCATTTATTCTGATAGTATTGACACCTGTCTACTTGTTTTGTTGTGTGTCTTCCCCTTCTAGACTGTGAGCCCGTTGTTGGGTAGGGACTGTCTCTATGTGTTGCCGATTTATTTTGATAGTATTGACACCTCTCTACTTGTTTTGTTGTGTGTCTCCCCCTTCTAGACTGTGAGCCCGTTGTTGGGTAGGGACTGTCTCTATGTGTTGCCGATTTATTTTGATAGTATTGACACCTGTCTACTTGTTTTGTTGTGTGTCTCCCCCTTCTAGACAGTGAGCCTGTTGTTGGGTAGGGATGTCTCTATGTGTTGCCGATTTATTCTGATAATACTGACACCTGTCTACTTGTTTTGTTGTGTGTCTCCCCCTTCTAGACTGTGAGCCCGTTGTTGGGTAGGGACTGTCTTTATGTGTTGCCGATTTGTACTTCCCAAGCGCTTAGTACAGTGCTCCGCACACAGTAAGCGCTCAATAAATACGATTGAATGAATGAATGAATGAACAATAAACAGACACATTTCCTTCCCGCAAGGAGCCCGGAGTGTAGAGAAGCAGCGTGGCTCAGTGGAAAGAGCTCGGCCTTTGGAGTCACAGGTCATGGGTTCTAATCCCAGCTCTGCCGCTTGTCAGCTGTGTGACTTTGGGCAAGTCACTTAACTTCTCTGTGCCTCAGTTACCTCATCTGTAAAATGGGGATTAAGACTGTGAGCCCCACGTGGGACAACTCGATCATCTTGTATCCCCCCCAGCGCTTAGAACAGTGCTCTGCACATAGTAAGTGCTTAACAAATGCCATTATTCTAGGGGCCGTGTTTACACCATTGGGGTCGGCCGCGGTCCTTTGGAAGAAGGAAATCTTTCCTTCATCTTTCCTTGGAGATGGAGGGAGAGAAGTCAGAATCCTCCAAGGCCTGGATGAAGATATCCATAATAATGATAATAATGATGGTATTTGTTAAGCGCTTACTATGTGCAAAGCACTGTTCTAAGCGCTGGGAGGATACAAGGTGATCAGATTGTCCCACCTGGGGCTCACAATCTTAATCCCCATTTTACGGATGAGGTGGCACAGAGAAGTTGGGCCCCTTTGCCCCCTTTTTTATGGTATTTGTTAAGTGCTTACTATGTGCTGGGCACTGTACTAAACGCTGGGATGGATACGAGCAAATCAGATTTGGATGGAGTCCCTGTCCCACGTCTTAATCCCCATTTTACACAGGAGGTAACGGAGGCCCAGAGAAGTGGGCCTCTCCCCCTTCTTTCTCCCCCTTCTAGACTGTAAGCCCGCTGTTGGGTAGGGACCATCTCTATATGCTGCCAACTTGTACTTCCCAAGTGCTTAGTACAGTGTTCTGCACACAGTAAGCGCTCAATAAATACGATTGAATGAATGAATGAATGAATGATGTGACTGGCCCAGGATCACACGGCAGACAAGTGGTGGAGTCGGGATTAGAAGCCGGTTCCTTCTGTCTGATGGGTTCTAATCGCATGGGGCTCCACCACTTGTCAGCTGTGTGACTCTGGGCAAGTCACTTCACTTCTCTGGGCCTCAGTTACCTCATCTGTAAAATGGGGATGAAGACTGTGAGCCCCATGTGGGACAACCTGATCACCTTGTATCTACCCCAGCGCTTAAAACATTGCTTTGCACATAGTAACCGCTTAACAAATACCATCAATCAATCATATTTATTGAGTGCTTACTGTGTGCAGAGCACTGTACTGAGCGCTTGGGAAGTACAAGTTGCCATCATTATTATTATTATTATGATTATTATTATTCTGTCCCCCAGGCCCTCACGCTACCCACTAGGCCAAGGTGCTTCTCTAGTCCAGTGCTGTGCACACAGTAAGCACTCGGTAAACACCACTGACCAATCCCGGGAAATGACGCAGAAGCCCACCGCCCATAACGCGCCCCATCCACCGCTTCACAAACGCCCGGCCTTTCCCGCTCACCTACCTTTCTTGCCTTGCTGGTCCTCACAGTTTTCAAAGGCACAGGGCCCCCAGGCTGACCACGCGGACACCTCGCACTCCACCGGACAAGGGATGTGACACAGTTGAGTGGTGTTGGGAGGAGCTTCCGTGCATAACTTCCAATCCACCGGCTTGGACGCTGAGGGGAGAGAACCGACACGGCTCCCGTGAAGGCTCCATGGGAAAGCGGCGGGAATTCGTTGGTTCGTTCCTTCATTCCCTCGATCCTATTTATCGAGCACTTACCGTGTGCAGAGCCCTGGACTGAGCGCTTGGGAGAGGACGACAGAACCATAAACGGACACATTCCCTGCCCGCCACGAGCCACTCTATTTATTTATTTATTTTACTTGTACAAATTCTATTCATTTTGTTTTGTTAATATGTTTTGTTTTGTTGTCTGTCTCCCCCTTCTAGACTGTGAGCCCACTGTTGGGTAGGGACCGTCTCTATATGTTGCCAACTCGGACTTCCCAAGCACTTAGTCCAGTGCTCTGCACACGGTAAGCGCTCAGTAAATACGACTGAATGAATGAAATGAAAAAAGGGAGGTGTTCCACCCAGAAAGGAATCGGATGGATGGGGCACCGGGAATGGAATCAGAAGGTTAGGCTGAGGGAAGCCCTACGATTTAATAATAATAATGATAATAATGATAATAATAATAATAATAATAATGGCATTTATTAAGCGCTTACAGTGCTTTGCACATAGTAAGTGCTTAAAAATACCATTATTGTTATTATTATTATTATTATTATTACTATGTGCAAAGCACTGGTCTAAGCACTGGGGAGGTTAAAAGGTGACCAGGTTGTCCCACGGGGGCTCACAGTCTTCGTCCCCATTTTACAGACGAGGGAACTGAGGCCCAGAGAAGTTAAGTGAGTTGCCCAAAGTCACACAGCTTACACTCGGTGGAGCTAGGATTTGAACCCAAGACCTCTGACTCCAAAGCCCGGGCTCTTTCCACTGAGCCACGCTGCTTCTCTTCTTTGCCAAACAGCCTCAACGTCTTGGTTCCGTACAAGGGAAAATACAAACCAAACAGTTTGGACACAGTCCCTGTCCCACATGGGGCTCACACGCTTAATCCCCATTTTCCAGATGAGGAAACTGAGGCTCAGAGAAGTGAAGTGACTTGCCCAAGGTCACAGAGCAGACATGTGGTGGAGCCGGGATTAAAACAGTAGGAATAGTAGCACGTTCTGAGTGTCCACTTGTGTGGTAATAATTATAATAACTGTGGTATTTAGTAAGCACTTACTGTGTGCTAGGCACTGTACTATGAACTGGAATAGATACAAATATTATTTGCACATAGTAAGTGCTTAATAAATGCCATCATTATTAAATATTGATCAATATGGTACAAATACCATAGTTATTATACAAAGTAATAGGGTTGGACACAGTTCCTGTCCCACACGCGACTCACTATCTTAATCCCCATTTTCCAGGCAATAATAATAATAATAATGATGGCATTTGTTATGCGCTTACCAGGTGCAAAGCACTGTTCTAAGTGCTGGGCACTGTTCTAGGCACTAGGCACTGTTCTAAGCGCTGGGCACTGTTCTAAGCGTTAGGGAACTGAGTCCCAGAGAAGTGAAGTGACTTGCCCAAGGTCACGCAGCAGGCAAGTGGCGGAGCCAGGATTAGAACCCAGATCCTGCTGACTCTCAGGCCCGGGCTCTAGCCATTAGGTCACACTGCTTCTCTGCACCCTCCCCATCCCCCCCACCTTACCTCCTTCCTCCCCCCCACAGCACCTGTATATATGTATATATGTTTGTACGGATTTATTACTCTATTTATTTATTTATTTTATTTGTACATATTTATTCTATATATTTTATTTTGTTAATATGCTTTGTTTTGTTGTCTATCTCCCCCTTCCAGACTGTGAGCCCGCTGTCGGGTAAGGACCGTCTCTAGATGTTGCCAAGTTGGACTTCCCAAGCGCTTAGTACAGTGCTCTGCACACAGTAAGCGCTCAATAAATACGATTGAATGAATGGATGAATGAATGCTGAGCACTTGGGACGTCCAAAATAACTGATGACACTTTGCCTGTCGACTGAGGAGTTTTTCAGGCTCTTTCCTCACCACAGCCTGTGAGCTGTGGGACAACCTGATCACCTTGTAACCTCCCCAGCGCTTAGAACAGTGCTTTGCACATAGTAAGCACTTAACAAATGCCATCATTATTATTATGGGTTCAAATCCCGCCTCCGCCACTTGTCAGCTGTGTGACTTTGGGCAAGTCACTTAACTCCTCTGGGCCTCAGTTCCCTCATCTGTAAAATGGGGATGAAGACTGTGAGCCCCCCGTGGGACAACCTGATCACCTTGTAACCTCCTCAGTGCTTAGAACAGTGCTTTGCACATAGTAAGCACTTAACAAATGCCATCATTATTATTATGGGTTCAAATCCCGGCTCCGCCACTTGTCAGCTGTGTGACTTTGGGCAAGTCACTTAACTCCTCTGGGCCTCAGTTCCCTCATCTGTAAAATGGGGATTAAGACTGTGAGCCCCCCGTGGGACAGCCTGATCACCTTGTAACCTCCCCAGCGCTTAGACCAGTGCTTTGCACATAATAAGCGCTTAACAAATGCCATCATTATTATTATGAGTTCAAATCCCGGCTCCGCCACTTGTCAGCTGTGTGACTTTGGGCAAGTCACTTAACTCCTCTGGGCCTCAGTTCCCTCATCTATAAAATGGGGATGAAGACTGTGAGCCCCCCGTGGGACAACCTGATCACCTTGTAACCTCCCCAGCGCTTTGAACAGTGCTTTGCACATAGTAAGCACTTAACAAATGCCATCATTATTATTACGGGTTCAAATGCCGGCTCCGCCACTTGTCAGCTGTGTGACTTTGGGCAAGTCACTTAACTCCTCTGGGCCTCAGTTCCCTCATCTGTAAAATGGGGATGAAGACTGTGAGCCCCCAGTGGGACAACCTGATCACCTTGTATCCTCCCCAGCGCTTTGAACAGTGCTTTGCACATAGTAAGCACTTAATAAATGCCATCATTATTATTACGGGTTCAAATCCCGGCTCCGCCACTTGTCAGCTGTGTGACTTTGGGAAAGTCACTTAACTCCTCTAGGCCTCAGTTCCCTCATCTGTAAAATGGGGATGAAGACTGTGAGCCCCCCGTGGGACAGCCTGATCACCTTGTAACCTCCTCAGGGCTTAGAACAGTGCTTTGCACGTGGTAAGCGCTTAACAAATGCCATCATTATTATTTTTATTATGGCAAACACACACCCACACATGCACTAACACACACACAGACACAGACACACAGACACACTGATTCCCCCTTAAGTAATCGCAGCTTTTAATCTTCCACCGAGCCAACTCCCTCCGGTCAGGGAGTTGATGTCAAACTGCGAACCCTCATCAATTCCGGGACTCAGTCGTTCAGAAATCGACTTCTCCCGAGATTGGTTTTCCTACTGCCTCCCGGGCAAATTTTAATTTTCCTTCTCCGCCGTGGTCCAAATAAATCTGCCCTTCTGTAACTCGCTTAGCGGCTAATGCGCTTAGCCCACGCACTGTTTCGAAAAGATGAATTTTATCACTCTCTAGGAGAGCGAAGAGTTGGCTCGGGGTCGAAGGCGAACACGGAGAGCTGATGGGCGTCTAGTTTTCTGAATCTTGACATAAAACATCAGCCGGCTCGGCCTTAATGAGCAAACACATACAGATGAATCTTCTTAGGGGGGAATTGCACCATTTTGGGACATGCAATCATCATCATCATCATCATGAATCGTATTTATTGAGCGCTTACTGTGTGCAGAGCACTGTACTAAGCGCTTGGGAAGTCCAAGTTGGCAACATATAGAGACAGTCCCTACCCAACAGTGGGCTCACAGTCTAATCCTCTAGAATGTAATATTAATAATAATAATAATGATGGCGTTCGTTAAGCGCTTACTATGTACCAAGCACTGTTCTAAGCACTGGTGTAGATACAAGGCAGTCACGTTGCCCCACGTGGGGCTCACAGTCTTAATTCCCATTTTGCAGATGAGGTAACTGAGGCACAGAGAAGTGAAGTGGCTTGCCCAAGGTCACACAGCAGACAAGTGAAGCAGCGTGGCTCAGTGGAAAGAGCCCGGGCTTTGGAGTCAGAAGTCATGGGTTCAAATTCTGGCTCCACCAATTGTCAGCTGTGTGACTTTGGGCAAGTCACTTCACTTCTCTGGGCCTCAGTTACCTCATCTGTAAAATGGGGATTAAGACTGTGAGCCCCACGTGGCACAACCTGATCACTTTGTAACTTCCCCAGTGCTTAGAACAGTGCTTTGCACATGGTAAGTGCTTAATAAATGCCATTATTATTATTATTATTATTATTATTATTAAGTGGCAGAGACGGCATTAGAACCCAGATCCTCTGACTCCCAAGCACGGGCTCTTTCCACTAAGTCAAGCTGTTTCTCCTGTAAACTCACTGTGGGCAGGGAATGTTTCTCTGATACTGTTCTATTGGACTCTCTCCCAAGCGTTTAGTTCAGTGAAGGCCCTGCTGAGAGCTCACCTCCTCCAGGAGGCCTTCCCAGACTGAGCCCCTTCCTTCCTCTCCCCCTCGTCCCCCTCTCCATCCCCCCATCTTACCTCCTTCCCTTCCCCACAGCACCTGCATATATGTATATATGGTTGTACATATTTATTACTCTATTTATTTATTTATTTATTTATTTTACTTGTACATTTCTATCCTATTTATTTTATTTTGTTGGTATGTTTGGTTCTGTTCTCTGTCTCCCCCTTTTAGACTGTGAGCCCACTGTTGGGTAGGGACTGTCTCTATGTGTTGCCAATTTGTACTTCCCAAGCGCTTAGTACAGTGCTCTGCACATAGTAAGCGCTCAATAAATACGATTGATTGATTGATTGATTCAGTGCTTTGCACACAGTAAGGGCTCAATAAATACGATCGATTGATTAAATATAATTGATTGACATAGTGATAAGGAGGCCTTCTCGGATTAAGCCCACATTTCCCCTGCTCCCTGCTCCTTTCTGCATCGCCTTTCTATTCTGTCAACTCATCTCCAGACTGTAAGCTCGTCGTGGGCAGGGAATGTGTCTATTTACCATTGTTTTGTACTCTCCCCAGTGCTTAGTACAACGCTCCAAACATGGTAATCGCTCAATAAATACAAGGAACTGACTGACTATGCATTTCACCCCACCTCAGCCCCATATAATTCATATGCAGATCTGCAAATGGTTTTGATGTCTGTCTCCCCCATTCTAGACTGTGAGCCCGGTGTGGGCAGGGATTGTCTCTCTTTACTGCTGAATCGTACTTTCCAAGCGCTTAGTACAGTGCTCTGCACACAGTAAGCGCTCAAAGAATATGATGGAATGAATTGAATGAATGAATGAATCTCCCTCTCTAGACTATAAGCGTGAGCAGTGACTATGTCTGTCAACTCTCTTATATTGTAAGCACTTAGTACAGTGCTCTGCACACAGTAAGTGCTCAATAAATGCGATTGAATGAATAATCTACCAAGTGCTTAGTACAGTGCTCTGCACACAGTAGGAGTTCAATGAATACTAACTGATCGATTAGTAGCATGAAAAAGTAATCTCCCAATCGGAATTTTAGAGTGAGCTGAACAGTGCTTCACACACAGCAAACGCTTAAAGAATACCGTCATGAAAATAACGTTGCGCTCTTCTAATTAGAGAAGCAGCGTGGCTCAGTGGAAAGACCACGGGCTTTGGAGTCAGAGGTCCTGGGTTTGAATCCCGGCTCTGCCAATTGTCAGCTGTGTGACTTTGGGCAAGTCACTTCACTTCTCTGTGCCTCAGTTCCCTAATCTGGAAAATGGGGATTAAGATTGTGAGACCCCGTGGGACAACCTGGTCACCCTGTGACCTCCCCAGAGCTTAGAACAGGGCTTTGCACATAGTAAACGCTTAAGAAATGCCATCATTATTATTATTATTATTAGTGGCCAATTAGGAGACCTTCAATTTCCTGCAATTTTCCAATTCAGGATGTTTGGTTCAGGATAAAGCCAGAGCAGTTCCGGAGGCATCGATCAGGGTGGCCCAGTGGAAAGACGATCAGCCTGGGAGTTTTTAGACTGTGAACCCACTGTTGGGTAGGGACTGTCTCTATATGTTGCCAACTTGTACTTCCCAAGTGCTTCGTACAGTGCTATGCATACAGTAAGCGCTCAATAAATATGATTGATTGATTGATTAAAGAACCTGGGTTCTAATCCTGACTCCACCTTCTTCCTGTTGCGTGACCTCGGGCAAGTCACTTCACTTCTCTAAGAGGCACTTCACTTCTCTAAGAGGCCTTCCCCGACTAAACCCTCATTTCCTCTTTTCCTGCTCTCTTCTGCATCACCCTGACTTGCTCCCTCTGTTCACTACCCCCATTCCAGCCGCACAACACTTATGTTTATAGCCATAATTTGTTCATTTATATTAATTTCTGTCTCCCCCCTGTAAACTTGTTGTGGGCAGGGAATGTTTCCGTGCTATTGTGGTGTACTCTCCAAGGCAATGAGTACAGTGATACAATTGACAGATTGACTGATTGATTCTCTGGGCCCCAATATTCTCATTTGTAAAACGGAGATCTAATATCTGTTCCCTCTCCCATTTCGACTGTAAATCCCATGTGAGACAGGGATCATGTCTGACCTCATCAGCTTGAATCAACCTCAGCACTTAGCACAGTGCTGAGAAGCAGCATGGCATAATGGGTTGAGCACAAGCTTGGGAGTCAGAAGGCTCTGCACCTGTCTGCTGTGTGACCTTGGTCGCTTCACTTCTCTGTGCCTCATTTACCTCAATCAATCAATCAATCAATCAATCATATTTATTGAGTGCTTACTATGTGCAGAGCACTGTACTAAGCGCTTGGGAAGTACAAATTGGCAACATATAGAGGCAGTCCCTACCCAACATTGGGCTCACAGTCTAAAAGGGGGAGACAGAGAACAAAACCAAACATACTAACAAAATAAAATAAATAGAATAGATATGCACAAGTAAAATAAATAAATAAATAAATAGAGTAATAAATATGTACAAACATATATACATATATACAGGTGCTGCGGGGCATGGGACAGAGACTGTGTCCAACCCGATTTGCTTCTACTCACCCCACTGCTTAGTACTGTCCCTGGCACAAATACTGCAATTCTTCTTCTTTTTTTTCTTCTTCTTATTATTCGGTAAGCACTAAGCACCTCTTACAATTATTATTTTTGTTATTATTATTACTCATTATTATTGTTATTGTTATTATCGGGATGGGGCAAAGATGAGTAGCTTTGGCTATGTTGATGGCCCTGTTCTGAGCAGAATTTCACAGGCAGAGAGGATCATTTTGGACCACGTCTCTGAATCAGGAAGGTCTTTGATTGGCGGTCCAGCCCCCAGGAAGCTTCTGACCTGAAGGGTGGCCACTTCTCTGGGCCTCAGTTACCTCATCTGTAAAATTAACAATAATAATAATAACAATGATAATGGCATTTGTTAAGTGCTTACTAATGGGCCAAGCACTGTTCTAAGTGCTGGGGTAGACACAAGGTAATCAGGTTGTCCCACGTGGGACTCACAGTCTGAATCCCCATTTTACAGACGAGGTAACTGAGGCACAGAGAAGTGAAGTGACTTGCCCAAAATCACACAGCTAAGTGGCGGAGCCAGGATTAGAACCCATGTCCTCTGACTCCCAAGCCCGTGCTCTTTCCACTGAGCCACGCTGTCATGTGAGCATGGTTGGGGGGCAGTTGGGGGAAGGCTGGAATCTGGCAGGGCTCTGTATGTGTCCATCTTGGGCATGGGAAGGTCCAGTGAATGTCCCAAGTACAGGTGAAAAAGACTTTTCCAGTTGTCGTGGATTCAGGTGATGATGACGATAATAATAATACTAATAATGACAGGAATTTTGTTAAGTGCTTACTCTGTGCCAAACACCGTACCAAATCCTAGGATGGATACAAGACAATCAGGTTGGATGCAGTCCCTGTCCCATACAGGACTCAGTCTGAGGAAGAAGGAAAACAGGTATTTCATCCTCATCGTAGAGAGAAGGGAATTTTAATTTTTTTAATGATATTTGCTAAGCACTTACTAAGTGCCAGGCACTGTATTAAGCACTGGGGTAGATATCAGTTAATCAAATAGGACGTAATACTTGCCCCACATGGGGCTCGCAGTATCAATCCCCATTTTACTATTCTATTTATTTTACATATCTATTCTATTTATTTTATTTTGTTAGTATGTTTGGTTTGGTTCTCTGTCTCCCCCTTTTAGACTGTGAGCCCACTGCTGGGTAGGGACCGTCTCTATACGTTGCCAACTTGTACTTCCCAAGCGCTTAGTACAGTGCTCTGCACATAGTAAGCACTCAATAAATACGATTGATGATGATGATTTTACACAAGGGTACAAGAAGTGAAGTGACTTGAAAGAGGTCACACGGCAGACAAGTGACAGAGCCGGGATTAAAACCCTGGTCCCCCGACTCCCAGTCGGGCGCTGTTTCCACTTTGCCGCCCTGTATTTTAAATGGGTTTTCGTGAAAGAAAGTGATTCCCCTCTCTTAGAGGGAAAGGTGGGGACGTTGGAGCCGGAGGAATAAGCCCAGAAACAGAGGCAGATCCCTGGAGCCGTGCTCTTTTGGAGATGCTAATCCAATTCTTGAGAAATGAACTCTTTCCCAGGCCTGTCCTTTCGTGATACCAGTGCTCTCTCGTTAATCAAACATCTGGGGAGATAATCCACAAATCTATTTTTTATAAAACCCCGCTCCTTTTAGAATCGCTGTTTTATGAGCTTATTTGTAAATAGAGTATGCATTGATTAATGCAACTGGGGAAATCGCTGTTCTGTGAACAAAGGCAGTTTGGCCCTGTCCCTTATTGTTTCTCCTTTTGGCCTGGGTGTCATTCATTCATTTGATCCTATTTATTAATCATCATCATCATCAATCGTATTTATTGAGCACTTACTATGTGCAGAGCACTGTACTAAGCGCTTGGGAAGTACAAATTGGCAACATATAGAGACAGTCCCTACCCAACAGTGGGCTCACAGTCTAAAAGGGGGAGACAGAGAACAAAACCAAACATACTAGCAAAATAAAATAAATAGAATAGATATGGAAAAATAAAATAAATAAATAAATAGAGTAAAAAAATATGTACAAACATATATACATATATACAGGTAATAATATTATTATTAATAATAATAATGATGGCATTTACTGAGCGCTTACTATGTGCAAAGCACTGTTCTAAGCACTGGGGAGGTTACAAGGTGATCAGGTTGTCCCATGGGGGGCTCACAGTCTTCATCCCCACTTTCCAGACAAGGTCACTGAGGCACAGAGAAGTTAAGTGACTCGCCCAAAGTCACACAGCTGACAATTGGCAGAGCCGGGATTTGAACTCATGACCTCTGCCTCCAAAGCCCGTGCTCTTTCCACTGAGCGCTTACTGTGTGCAAAGCACTGTACTAAGCGCTTGGAAAGTCCAATTTGGCAACAGATAGAGACAATCCCTACCCAACAAGAGAAGCAGCATGGCTCAGTGGAAAGAGCCCGGGCTTTGGAGTCAGAGGTCATGGGTTCAAATCCCAGCTCCGGCAATTGTGAGCTGTGTGACTTTGGGCAAGTCACTTAACTTCTCTGTGTCTCAGTTACCTCATCTGTAAAATGGGGATTAAGACTGTGAGCCCCCCGTGGGACAACCTGATCACCTTGTAACCTCCCCAGCTCTTAGAACAGTGCTTTGCACATAGTAAGCGCTTAATAAATGCCATTATCATCATCATCATCATCAACAATGGGGCTCACAGTCTAGAAGATGGACATCAAAACAATACAAAACAAGTAGACAGGCATCAATAGCAACAATATAAACAAATAGAATTATAGATACATACACATCACGAATAAAATAAATAGAATAATAAATATGTACATATATACACAAGTGCTGCGGGACGGGGAGGGGGTTAGAGCAGAGGGAGGGAGTCGGGGCGATGGGGAGGGGAGGAGGAGCAGAGGAAAAGGGAGGCTCAATCTGGGAAGGCCTCCTGGAGGAGGTGAGCTTTCAAGTGGGCTTTGAAGAGGGGGGAAATGCGCCAGTGTCCTACGCTTGGTAGTGAGGAGGCCTAAGGGTTTGGGTGCCCCTTTTCCTGTGAGCGTGTTTGTGTGTCTGCCTCCATAAGAATCTAGACTGTGAGCTCACTGTGGGCAGGGAATGTGCCTGCTATATTGTTATACCCTACTCTCCCAACTGCTTAGTACAGTGCTTTGCACACGGTAAGCGCCCGATACACACAGTAAGCTCAATAATCACAGGACGCTCAATAAGCACAGGTTTAGGAGTCACAGGACTTTGGTTCTAATCCCAGCTCTGCCACTTGTCTGCTGGGTGACCCTGGACAAGTCGCTTAACTTCCCTGTGCCTCAGCTCCCTCATCTGTAAAATGGGGATTAAGACTGTGAGCCCCATGAGGAACATGGACCGTGTCCAAACTGACAGTAAGCACTTAATAAATACGATTGAATGAATGAATGAATGATCTTGTATCGATCCCAATACTTAGGACAGTGCCTGTTTCAGAGGATGCACTTAACCAATAGCATTAAAAAAATAGTCAATCTTCTTTAATGACTCATTTGCTGTTAAATAATACAATGGAGAATTTTAAGAACCAAAAGAATCCCAATTTCCTACTTAACAATAATAATAATAATAATGGCATTTGTTAAGCACTTACTATGTGCAAAGCACTGTTTTAAGCACTGGGGAGGTTACAAGGTAATCAGGTTGTCCCACGTGGGGCTCACAGTCTTAATCCCCATTTTACAGATGAGGTAACTGAAGCACAGAGAAGGTAAGTGCCTTTCTCAAAGTCACACAGCTGAAAATTGGCAGAGCTGCTTTCTATTTCTTTTCTTTTTCCTTTTCTTTCTTTTCTCTTTTCTTTTCTTTTCTTTTCTTTTCTTTTCTTTTCTCTTCTTTTCTTTTCTTTTCTTTTCTTTCCTTTTCTTTCCTTTTCTCTTTCCTTTCATTTCCTTTCCTTTCCTTTTCTTTTCCTTTCCTTTCCTTTTCTTTCCTTTCCTTTTTTCTTTTCTTTCCTTTTCTTTTCCTTTTATTCTTTTTCTATATCTTCCATAAATCTACCTTGTTCTCTGGGTGTCAACAGAGGGTAATAAGGGAAATGCTTCACTAATTTTAAACTACCAGACGCCTCCCGAGATTACAGTCTCCAGAGCACATGGGGTTGACACTGCAGCACAACTTTTCCTTAGCGTGGGTTTTCACCTTGAATGCCATCAACGTGATGTTGGGTGTCTGTCCTCTAGACCATAAGCTTGTCTTGGGCAGGGAATGCGTCTGTTTATTGTTCTACTGTACTCTCCTAAGCGCTTAGTTCAGTACTCCGCACAAAGTAAACGTTCAGTAAATACGACGGATTGAAATACGATTGAATGAATATATTTGCTTCCTGTTATTCCTCCTTCATTGGCTTTGTTGTCCTGTCGACTGTAACCTCACCGTGGGCAGGGAACGTGTTACACTGTCCTCTCTCAAGCGCTTAGTACAGTGCTCCGTACACGTAAGCGCTCAATAAACGCCACCGATGGATCGATTCATCCTGATATTTTGAACACTGCGTCTGGAGACCGCACGCTGCCCAGAGGCACCACCAAAGGAATCGCTCCAGGAGAGAGAAGGAAAAGGATGGCGGAGTGGGGTCGGGAGAGGTCTGTGTCAGAAATGACTTAGGTCGGCCTTCCCGGAGGCAGGGGGATGGCCCGGATGACCCCTTGGGATTCTGTGATTCTCCGCTGCTGACATCCCCCTGGGGCAGAGAGGTCACCTACCTGTTATTTCAAAAGTGATGGATAGGAGGGGAGCGGCACTAGAATTCCTCGCGCTTTGAGACTGACTCTCTGAAATAACACGGAAACACCACCGTCAGCATGGACCTGGGCAAAGGAACGGGCTAACGGCTCCTAAGAGCCTGAGGCTACAGGTAGTTGGAATAAAAGTCCAAGAGGCAACTTGGGGAGGGTACGCTATCAATCGGGCACTCGGGAAGTACAGAATAACAAAGTGACTCGTTCCATTCGTTCATTCATTTATTTAATCATATAATAATAATGATGGCATTTGTCAAGCGCTTTGTGCAAAGCAGTGTTCTAAGCGCTGGGGGGGATACAAGGTGATCAGATTCCTCATGGGGCTCAAAGTCTTGATCTCCATTTTACAGATGAGGCCCAGAGAAGTTAAGTGACTTGCCTAAAGTCACACAGCTGACAAGTGGCAGAGCCGGGATTAGAACCCATGACTTCTGGCTCCCAAGCCCGAGCTCTTTCCACTGAGCCACGCTCCTTCTAGCTTCCATTCTAAAGGGTCGGTGATGGGTGGCCCTGTCCAGGGGAGCTGATTGTCCCCGCCTCCCTCCTCTGTCTTGGCTTCTCTCTCTGGCCCATTTCATCAGAGCAGGCTGCCCTGGAGAAAAATCCATCCCTCTCGGTGAAGCCAAGCCATCCCAAATCCCTGCCCTTTAACCAGCCTTCACAGGGTTGGCCGGTGGGGCAGGCCCTCGGCTACCATGGGGGCTGCTTTCTTCATGCATTCATTCATTCATTCATTCATTCATTCATTCAATCACATTTTTTGAGTGCTTACTGTGTGCAGAGCACTGTACTAAGCACTTGGGAAGTACAAGTTGGCAACATATAGAGATGGTCCCTACCCAACAGTGGGCTCACAGTCTAGAAGCGTTTCTTCAGCATTTTGCTGAATTTGGGAGGCCTTGGCTTTGATCTTAAAGAGACCCCCTCCGCCCCCCCACCCGCCACCAACAATCCCCTCCATTTTCTGTCATGGCCACGCTGACGAGCGTCGCTTGCCCACAATCCCTGGATCCTCCATTTTCTGTCAGGGCCATCCCATTCATGCATTCATTCAATCGTATTTATTGAGCACTTACTGTGTACAAAGCACTGTACTAAGTGCTTGGGAGAGCACACTATTCATTCATTCAATCATATTTATTGAGCGCTTACTGTGTGCAGAGCACTAGAACAATAAACAGACACATCCCCTGCCCACAGTGAGCTTACAGTCTAGAGACAAGCATTGCTTAGCCCTGCTCCCTGGAGCCTCCATTTTCTGTCACGGCCACCCGAGACAAGAGTTGCTTAGCCAGACTCCCTGGATCCCACATGAGAGCTCCCCAAAGCAGGCTCTCACACCTACAAATCCAAAGACAAACACAGACTGTAAGCTCCTTGAGGGAAAGGATTGAGTCTACTATCCCTGTTATACTCTGATCATCATCATCAATCGCATTTATTGAGCGCTTACTGTGTGCAGAGCACTGTACTAAGCGCTTGGGAAGTACAGGTTGGCAACATATCGAGACAGTCCCTACCCAACAATGGGCTCACAGTCTAGAGTGCCTGGTACATAGTAAGCGCTTAACAAATTCCATAATAATAATAATAATAAGAGCAGAGGCTTAGGAGTCAGAGGATGAGGGCTCTAACCCCTGCACCGCCGCTCATCTGCTGTGTGACCTTGGGCAAGTCACTTCATTTCTCTGGGCCTCAGTTCCCTCGTCTGTGAAAAATAGGGGTTAAGACTGTGAGCCAACTGTGGGATAGGGACTGTGTCCAATCTGATTACCTTGTATCTATCCCAGTGTTTAGAATAGTGCTTGACATATACTAAGTGCATAACAAATACCATCATAATTATTATTATTGTTATTACTCTGGGGCACCACTTTAAAATACTCCTAGGGGCAAGCTTAGTTGTAAAACCTCACAAGGCACCAACTGAAAGGACAGAAATTCCCCCCAATGCCATAAATATTCATTGAAAAATGGCCTCCAATGCCTATATTGGCTTTTACATTGACATTTGCTTTATTCTGGCTCGAGCTTCTTGATAGCATAATAAAAAAAAAATCCTTCCTCCTCTGCCTTTAGGGGTTGAAAAACAAATCACCAACGAGAATGAATCAAGTTGAAGAAACCAAACCTGGGCAGGAACTTTGGAAATATAAAATAAAATAGCCCATTAAGAGTAAGCGACCGGCGTGTCGAGAAGAGAGCGGCATCATTACACCTGCATGGAGGGATATTTTTCCAGGACGGCGGACATTAATCTATCCGGAAGAATCGATCCGTGGGCTTTCCAGCCCCTCGCGAGGGAGATTCGGGGGTCATATCGGAACAAGCGAAGTTCAACATCCAGGCCTCTGGCATGGATAAACTGACTCTAGATCACTGCCCTGCCCACCTTCAGAGCCCTCTACTACAGTCACATCTCCTCCAGGAAGCCTTCCCTGACTAACCTCTCATCACCCCCCTCCCCTTTCCCTTCCCTAGTATGTCCTCCCCTTAGACTTACCCATCCAATCAATCAATCATCAATCAATCAATCGTATTTATTGAGCGCTTACTGTGTGCAGAGCACTGTACTAAGCGCTTGGGAAGTACAAGTTGGCAACATATAGAGACGGTCCCTACCCAGCAGTGGGCTGCCCCTCCGCCAAGCTAGCTCTCTTCCTCCCTTCAAGGCCCTGCTGAGAGCTCCCCTCCTCCAGGAGGCCTTCCCAGACTGAGCCCCTTCCTTCCTCTCCCCCTCGTCTCCCTCTCCATCCCACCCATCTTACCTCCTTCCCTTCCCCACAGCACTTGTATATATGTATATATGGTTGTACATATTTATTACTCTATTTATTTATTTATTTATTTTACTTGTACATTTCTATCCTATTTATTTGATTTTGTTGGTATGTTTGGTTTTGTTCTCTGTCTCCCCCTTTTAGACTGTGAGCCCACTGTTGGGTAGGGACTGTCTCTATGTGTTGCCAATTTGTACTTCCCAAGCGCTTAGTACAGTGCTCTGCACATAGTAAGCGCTCAATAAATACGATTGATTGATTGATTGATTGATAGAAGGGGGAGAGAGAGAACAAAAGCAAACATACTAACAAAATAAAATAAATAGAATAGATGTGTACAAGTAAAACAAATAGAGTAATAAATATGTACAACCATACATATATATATATATATATATATATATATATATATATACACACATAAATGCAGGTGCTGTGGGGAGGGGAAGAAGGTAAGGCAGGAGGGATGGAGAGGGGGAGGAGGGGGAGAGGAAGGAGGGGGCTCAGTCTGGAGCTCAGTCTGGAGTCTGGAGTGGTCAATACCACTGATGGATTGACTGATTGTTTCTGCTGTGGGGAGGTTTTCCATCACCGGAATGTCCATCCCGGATCCTCCCACAATTCCCGCCTTTTGCCAGTGGTGTTGACGGCACATTTTGAGGTGGTGGGCCAGGAGGAGTCAGTGATTTGAGGGGAGATGAGGACTGGGAGGGGGTAGGTTTCAGGGTCTTTGTGGCCCTGACCGGATTTTCGAGTCTCACCCGACATACATATCTATTCTATTTATTTTATTACATATCTATTCTATTTATTTTATTTTGTTAGTATGTTTGGTTTTGTTCTCTGTCTTCCCCTTTTAGACTGTGAGCCCACTGTTGGGTAGGGACTGTCTCTGTATGTTGCCAATTTGTACTTCCCAAGCGCTTAGTACAGTGCTCTGCACATAGTAAGCGCTCAATAAATACGATTGATGATGATGATCTGGGAAAAGCCACGTTGGGTAAGCATTCAATAAATACCTATAACTATTCAAGTAATAAAGACTACCCCAGCGCTTAGAATTACTTTAATATTAATATTACTCTATAAGAGTATACCAGAAGCGTATTCTGGTATATGCTATTACTCTATAAGAGTAATAGTACTCTATTACTCTTAATATTACTCTATTTATTTATTTTACTTGTACATATCTATTCTATTTATTTTATTTTGTTAATATGTTTGGTTTTGTTCTCTGTCTCCCCCTTCTAGACTGTGAGCCCACTGTTGGGTAGGGACCGTCTCTATATGTTGACAACTTGTACTTCCCAAGCGCTTAGTACAGTGCTCTGCACACAGTAAGCACTCAATAAATACCATTGAATGAATGAATGAATTAACTGCATTATCGGCAGGATTTAGCACAAAGGAAGCACTTCACAAATACAACAGCTCTTATTATCATTATCATTATCATTGTTATCATTACTGAATGCGGCCGGCTGGATTATCTCGTCCCTGTCCCAATGCTTATTACAAGGCTCAGCACATAGAAAACAACAAATACCACAATCATTATTGTATCAATATTATTATTATTAGGGATTGTGTCTGACTGGATTACCTTACATCTGCCTCAGCACTTAGTATTTAGTATATAGGAAATTCTTACCAAATACTACAGGTATTATTGTTATCAATATTATTATTAGGGATCGTGCCCTACTGGATTATTTTGTATCTTCCCAGGCACTTCGTACAGTACTTAGCACAAAGGGAGTTCTTACCAAATACCACAATTATTAATGACGGCATTTATTAAGAGCTTAATATGTGCAAAGCACTGTTCTAAGCGCTGGGGAGGTTACAAGGTGATCAGGTTGTCCCAAAGGGGGTTCGCAGTTTTAATCCCCATTTTACAGATGAGAGAACTGAGGCCCAAGAAGTTAAGTGACTTGCCCAAAGTCACACAGCTGACAATTGGCAGAGTCGGAATTTGAATCCATGACCTCTGACTCCAAAGCCCGTGCTCTTTCCACTGAGCCATGCTGCTTCTCAATTATTATTATTATTGTTGTTATTATCACTCATTCATTCAATCGTATTTACTGAGCGCTGTGTGCAGAGCACTGTACTAAGCGCTTGGGAAGTACAATGAGAGGAAGATATGTAATACTGAATACTGTAACCTACTGTATAGATTACATTACATTCGTTTAATCATATTTATTGAGTGCTGACTTTGTGCAAAGCAGTGTACTAAGCGCTTGGAAGAGTACATTATAACAATAAACACATTCCCTGCCCACAACGAATTTATAGTCAAAAGGCGGAGACAGAGATTAATCAGGGATCAGGTCCGACTGGATTATCTTGCCGGCGCTTGTGTGGCTCAGTGGAAAGAGCACAGGCTTTGGAGTCAGAGGTCAGGGGTTCAAATCCCGGCTCCGCCAACTGCCAGCTGTGTGACTTTGGGCAAGTCACTTCACTTCTCTGGGCCTCAGTTCCCTCATCTGTAAGATGGGGATTAAAACTGTGAGCCCCCCATGGGACAACCTGATCACCTTGTAACCTCCCCAGCGCCTAGAACAGTGCTTTGCACATAGTAAGCGCTTAACAAATACCACCATTATTATTATTATTCCGTAAAGCCTGTTCTACCACGAGGGGAAGAAGAAGTCTCGGTCTCCGGGGCAGGACTAGGGTTGTCTCCGTCCGGAAGGGGCCCTTACCTTCTTTGTCCTTGAGGGTGCTGAGGTAGGAGAGGAGGTTTTGGTTCGCCTGGACACAGAAGACCTGGCGGGTCTGGATTCCCCCTCCACAGAGCGCCGTCACGTTGCCTCGCCTCTTGTCCTGCTGGCTGAGCAGCGGGCCAACCCGACACTCGGACCACTCGGACGTCTGCCAGCCGTACCTTCGCCCGACAAGTGGACCGAAGCCAAAAGTCACCGGCCGTCGTGGAGGAGACGCCGTCTCTCTCGCCGCCGAATTCTCACCCACGTCCCGCCTCTGGCCTGGAACGTCCTCCCTCCTCATATCTGACAGACAATGACCGTCCCCGCTTTCAAAGCCTTCCTCCTCCATCTCCTCCTTTCCTCTTCTCCGACTCCCTTCTGGGTCACCCTGATTTGCTCCTTTTGGTTTTTTTTAGATTATACTGGCATTTATTTTATTTTGTTAGTATGTTTGGTTTTGTTCTCTGTCCCCCCTTTTGGACTGTGAGCCCACTGCTGGGTAGGGACTGTCTCTATATGTTACCAACTTGTACTTCCCAAGCGCTTAGTACAGTGCTCTGCACACAGTAAGCGCTCAATAAATACGACTGATGGTGATGATGATTTAGAGAAGCACCGTGGCTCGGTGGAAAGAGCCCGGGCTTTGGAGTCAGAAGTCATGGGTTCAAATCCCAACTCCGCCAATTGTCAGCTGTGTGACTTTGGGCAAGTCACTTCACTTCTCTGGGCCTCAGTTACCTCATCTGTAAAATGGAGATGAAGACTGTGAACGCCCCGTGGGACAACCTGATCACCTTGTAACCTCCCCAGCACTTAGAACAGTGCTTTGCACATAGTAAGCGCTTAATAAATGCCATCACTATTATTATTATTTATTATGCGCTATGTGCAAAGCACTGTTCTAAGCGCTGGGGAGGTTACAAGGTGATCAGCTTGTCCCACAGGGGGCTCACAGTTTTAATCCCCATTTCCCAGATGAGGGAACTGAGGCCCAGAGAAGTGAAGTGACTTGCCCAAAGTCACACAGCTGACGATTGGCAGAGCCGGGATTTGAACCCATGATTTCTGACTCCAAAGCCCGTGATCTTTCCACTGAGCCACGTTGCTTCTCTTATTCATCCTCCCCCTCCCAGCCCACAGCATTTATGTCCATATCCATAATTTAATTATTTCTATTAATGTCTGCCTCCTCCGGTAGACTGTAAACTCACTGTGGGCAGGGAGTGTATCCATTTTTTGTTATATTGGACTTTCCCTTGCGTTTAGTGCGGTGGTACACACATAATAAGTGCTCAATAAATATCGATTGATTCACATCTGACAGACGATCACTCACCCCCTTCCAAGCCTTATGGAAGGCCCATCTCCTCCATGAGGCCTTTCCCGACAAAACCCTCAATTCCTCCTCTCCCTCTCCCTTCTGCTTCGCCCTTGTACTTGGATTTGCTGACTTTATTCGCCCCTCCCTCAGCCCCACAGAGCCCTTAATACAGTGCTCTGCACACAGAAAGTGCTCAATAAGTACGATTGATTGATTATGTACAAAGCTGTAATGTATTTATTCATTCATTCATTCATTCAATGGTATTTATTGAGCGCTTACTGTGTGCAGAGCACTGTACTAAGCGCTTTGGGAAGTACAAGTTGGCAACATATAGAGACGGTCCCTACCCAACAGGGGGGTCACAGTCTAGTCTGGGAGTGACATGCCCAGAGTGTTTCTGTACAATGATCCGGGCAGCGGAGTGAAGCATAGACTTCTAGACTGTGAGCCCGCTGTTGGGTAGGGACCATCTCTATATGCTGCCAACTTGGAATTCCCAAGCGCTTAGTACAGTGCTCTGCACACAGTAAGCGCTCAATAAATACAATTGAATGAATGAATGAAGTGGGGAGAGACAGGAGGATCGACTGAGATGCAGTCCGAGCCCCGGGGGTGTCTCTCTCCCCCTCTAATAATAACAATGATGCCATTTATTAAGCGCTTCCTCCGTGCAAAGCACTGTTCTAAGCACTGGGGAGGTTACAAGGTGATCAGGTTGTCCCACAGGGCTCACAGTCTTAATCCCCATTTTCCAGATGAGGTAACTGAGGCCCGGAGAAGTGAAGTGACTTGTCCAAAGTCACACAACTGACAATTGGAGGAGCCGGGATTTGAACCGATGACCTCTGATGCCAAAGCCCGGGCTCTTTCCACTGAGCCACGTTGTTGCTCTGCTTCTCTAGACTGTAAGCTCATAGTGGGCAGGGATGATGTCTACCAACTCTGTTATACTGTACTCTCCCAAGCACTTAATCCAGTGCTCTGCACAGAGGAGGGGCTCAATAAATACGATTGATGAATTGATTGATTGACTGGGTCAAACTCACCTGG
Organism: Tachyglossus aculeatus; assembly: GCF_015852505.1. Lineage (NCBI taxonomy): Eukaryota > Metazoa > Chordata > Mammalia > Monotremata > Tachyglossidae > Tachyglossus > Tachyglossus aculeatus. The sequence goes on from NC_052067.1 coordinate 5,140,168, forward strand.
GCCCAAAGGGGTCGAACAGCCCAGCCACCCTCTCCGGGTTTAATGGGCATCTGAGAAGCAGTGTGGCCAAGTATAGCGTGCCCAAACCCGGGAGTCAAGAGGACCTGGGTTCTAATCCCTGCTCTTTCCTGCTGGGCAAACGTAGGACCTTGGGCCAGTCACTTCACTTCTCTGAGCCTCAGTTTCCTCATCTGTAAAATGGGGATTCAATCCCTGTTCTCCCTCCCTCTCAGATCGGGAGCCTCATGGGGGACAGGAACCGCACCCACTCTGATGACCTTCTCTGTACCCCAGTGCTTAGTACAGTGCTTGGCACATACTAAGCGCTTAACAAATACCCCAATTATTATTATGATTATGATGATCCTCATGCAATTATTTGCATTAATGTCTGTCTCCCCCTCTAGACTCGTTGTGGGCAGGGAATGTGTCTGTAGTTATAGTGTACTCTTCCAAGTGCTTAGTACAGGGCTCTGCACACAGTAATCGCTCAATAAATACAACTGAATGAATGAACGGATGCAATATCGTAAAGTCGAAATGACTCTACTGTATGACGAGACAAAGTTTTATGCTTGACCGAGATAAGTGCAGCCTCTCGCCTCGTGGCACTGATTTTTAATGAGCAGGGAAGGAATCCCCATCCCCCCTCCCTACCTCCTCCCACAGCACCTGTATATCTGTTTGTACAGATTTATTACTCTATTTATTTTACTTGTACATCTTTACCATTCTATTTATTTTGTTAATGATGTGCATCTAGCTTTATTTCTATCTATTCTGATAACATCTGTCCACCTGTTTTGTTTTGTTGTCTGTCTCCCCGTTCTAGATTGTGAGCCTGTTGTTGGGTAGGGGCCGTCTCTATACGTTGCCAACTTGTACTTCCCAAGCGCTTAGTATAGTGCTCTGCACACAGTAAGCGCTCAATAAATACAATTGAATGAATGAATGAGTGAATGAATGAATGAATGAATCAGAGAAGGATAAACCAAATGACCCAAATGCCTGGAGAAACAGAAAATGCGGTGAAGCCGGGAGAGGGTGACTTCCCTTTCATTCATTCATTCAATCGTATTTTGTATAATCGTATCCTACTATACGTAATCGTATAATCGTATTCCTACCCTTTGGTAGGAAAAGAGGAACAGAGATGCTCCTTACAATGGCTGTCCTAACTAGGGGTGTCTGGGTATTGTCTGACTTAGTTTCCTCCTCTTGAGCCATGGAGAAGATGATGGTTTCTCAACAGCCCTGAGAAAATGAAGCTGAGAGGCGAGGCGGAGGAGCATTCGGACTGCAGCCCGGGAGAAAGGAAAGAACACTCCAGCTCCGGTCTGCGAGCAAGCTTATAGAGTGAGGAGCGTCCAGGAGCCTTGACACAGAGTCGGAAACAAGAAACAGGTCCAGGAAACAGGTCCCGTCATCTCCAGAGGCGAGAAGCGAAGCTACGTTTCTACCTCAGGGAAAAAATGATATCCCGCAGCACCCAGGAATTAGCTCCTCCACGACCGAAAGCCTTCTTTTCCATCTTTTCTCCAGCAGATTAAAGGCCGGAAAAGGTCCCGGCAGAGGTGCTGAAGTTTGCCTCGATTGGATCCATAGGATTAAACAAAACCGTTGGCTCTGACGGGCTGACCGTCTCGACCTCCTCTCCGGATGGGGAGTCCGATTTTCAGGAGGGCTTCGTTCACGGCCTGCCGCTTGGCCCTCATGCCCATCAAATCCTGGACCCCTCCACCCTACATATTCATTCATTCAGCTGTATTTATTGAGTGCTTACTGTGCTCAGGGCACTGTATTGAGCACTTGGGAGAGCACAATACAAGACAAACACATACATTTCCGGCCCACCTCGAACTCACAGTCTAGAGGGGCCGGATGCAGGTGGTGGTGGCAGAGCCTTATGAACGTGGTCTTCCCATTCACTCATTCAATCATTCATTCAATCGTATTTATTGAGCGCTTACTGTGTGCAGAGCACTGTACTAAGCGCTTGAGCACTGTACTAAGAGCTTGAATAGTATTTACAGAGTGCAGAGCACTGTACTAAGCGCTTGGGAGAGTCCAATACAACAATAAACTGATATGTTCCCTGCCCGTCCCCACTTCCAGATCCTACTGGATCCAGGCCAGGGCCCGAGTCGCCATGTTGGACCCCCTTCCTCCCTGCTGGGGTCGGCTCTGTGAGATCCCCCACATCTCAGTTTACAAGTAGGGTCGCTACCTCCGGCCCCCAGATACACCCCCTTCCGCCTTCCCCCGGCCACCGTCCCCGCTACTTACGTGGCACAGGGGAGCGATCCATCCCCTTGGGGTCCGCAGGGCTCCACCTGCTCCAGTTCGGGGCAGCCCTCAACGTCACCCACCGGGAACCTCCGCACGGTCCGTGTCCGGGTGCGGTTCCCTTGGGGGGCGGCCGCGTCGTAGCACGTCTTGGAACACGGGCTCCAGTGGGACCATTCGGACACCTGGCACTCCGTCGCCATGACGCACGATTGGAAGGGGATGGGCAACTTGTCTTGGGGGCAGAAGCTGTGAGAGAGAGAGAGAGGGAGAGAGAGAGAGGGAGAGAGAGGAGACGGTCACCCCGACAACAGGGTTCAAATCGCAAATTTGCCATCAATAATAATAGGCTGCAATGACTGCCACAAAAATACAAATTGTCAACTCTTTGGTATTTCCCGTGACAGTGTTTGGATCCGACAGCTGGACAGTGAAAAGACAGGATAGAAAGAACATTGATTCTTTTGAAACGTGGTGTTGGAAAAGGCTTTTGCAAATACCATGGACTGCCCGAAAGACAAACCAATGGATTTTAGAGCAACTCCTTGAGGGGAAGGATGTTCTAAGCCCTGGGGTAGATTCCTCTAGACTGTGAACCCGTTGTTGGGTAGGGACTGTCTCTATATGTTGCCAACTTGTACTTCCCAAGCGCTTAGTACAGTGATCTGCGCACAGTAAGCGCTCAATAAATACGATTGAACGAATGAATGAATGAATGAATTCAAGGTCATCAGGTTGCCCCACGTGGGGCTCACAATCTTAATCCCCATTTTGCAGATGAGGTAACTGAGGTAACTGAGTGACTTTCCCAAGGTCATACAGCAGACAAATGGCAGAGCCAGCATACCAAGTGCTCCGTACAGTGATCTGCACACAGTAAGCGCTCAATAAATACGATTGAATTTAATTGAACCCAGGTCCCTCTGAATCCCAGGCCCAGGCTCGATCCACTAAGCCACACTGCTCCTCGAGCCATTCATTCATTCATTCATTCATTCAATAGTATTTATTGAGCGCTTACTGTGTGCAGAGCACTATACTAAGCGCTTGGGAAGTACAAGTTGGCAACAGATCGAGAGGGTCCCTACCTAACAACAGTCTCACAGTCTAGGAGGGAAAATAGTAATACCATGCTTTAGCATATAGTATATGCTTGAAAATTATTAATATTATCATTATTAACAAATACCACAATTAGTATATTATTATTATAGTGAGTAATATACAAATTGAGGTACTTGTTAAGTACTTGCTACATGCCAAGCACTATAATAACTGTTGAGGCAGACAGAAGATAATCACACCAGACACAGTTTCTGACCTACATAGTACTCTGTCCTACATAGCACTGTCTAAGTAGGAGGGAGGATCAGGATTGAATCCCCATTTTACAGATGAGGAAACTGAGGCCCACAGAAGTGACGTGACTTGCCCAAAGTCCCACAGCAGCCAAGTGGTAGAGGTAAGATTAGAACCCAGGTCCTCTAACAGGCCCGGGTCTTTTCCACTAGGTCATGCAGTTTCTCTAATTATTATTAGGATTATTATATTTATTTTTATTATCATTAGCATATTGGCGGTCTTTACAATGCGCCTGCTGAATACTGGTGATGCAGAGTATTACTTGTGACAAGACCTAGCCCCCAGAGACTAGTAAATCTCAGCCGTCACATCATTTCTCCACCTCTCATCTTTTTAAACGGCACTCCTTTTTCTTCTGATGATCTGAGGATAATATTTTCCATACCCGAAGCTACCCAGCCCAAACGGGCTACAGATATGAGCATCTCTTTATTATTTAGTTCAATAAAATTGTCACTTTTACCACCTTTTTACTTGATCAAATTTATAGTTCCAGTTTTTTCCGGAAGGCTCTTCTGGCCCTGCATCATTTGCTAAGTGTGTCCCGAGACCTTGGAGACGATCCGTTCTTCTTGGATCAAATCATCCCGGCACAGAAGACCGAACCTGCCTGGGATATTCTCCTCACAGAATTCCGTCTCTGCCTTTGATAGCAACAGCTGTTCATTCATTTATTCTTTCAATGGTATTTACTGAGCGCTTACTGTGTGCAGAGCACTGTACTAAGTGCTTGGGAAGTACAAGTTGGCAACATATAGAGATGTTCCCAATCCAACAACGGGCTCACCTCGGAGAATTTCCTTTCTGTGAGACTGTGAGCCCCCTTTGGGACAACCTGATCACCTTGTAACCGCCCCAGCGCTTAGAACAGTGCTATGCACATAGTAAGCGCTTAATAATAATGCCATCATTATTATTATTATAAGTAGGTGTATATATAAGGACTGTGGAGACGGGATAGGATGAGAATCAAAGGGCTTAGCAATCCTACACCCGAGTGCCTAGGTGATGCAGAAGATGCGAAGAATAAAGAGGGATCAGTCGATTAATCAATCAATCGTATTTATTAAGTGTTTACTGTGTGCAGAGTGTTTACTATATTCAGAGCACTGTACTAAGAGCTTGGAAGAGTACAGTATAATAGAGTTGGCAGACATAGAAATAGAAATAGAGAAAATATGGATATGGACAGAACTGCTGCGGAGCTGAGGGAGGTGGGAAGGAAGAGTGCAAATCCAAGTGCAAGGGAGATGCAGAAAGGAGTGGGAGAAGGGGAAATGAAGGCCTAGTCGGGGAAGGCATAATAATAATAATAATAATAATAATAATAATAATAATAATAATAATAATAAATGGTATTTGTTAAGTGTTTCCTATGTGCCAGTCACTGTACTAAGCTCTGGGGTAGAAGATGTGCACATACCTATAATTCTATTTGTTTATATTGATGCCTGCTTACGTGTTTTGATGTCTGTCTCCCCCCTTCTAGACTATAAACCTGGTGTGGGCAGGGACTGTCTCTTTTATTGCTGAGTTGTACTTCCCAAGCGCTTAGTACAGTGCTCCGCACACACTAAGCACTCAATAAATACAATTGAATGAATGAATGAATACAAGCAAATGGGGTTGGACAATGTCCTTGTCCCATAGAGAAGCAGCATGGCTCAATGGAAAGAGCACAGGCTTGGGAGTCAGAGGTCATGGGTTCAAATCTCGGCTCCGCCGCTTGTTAGCTTTGTGACTTTGGGCAAGTCACTTAACTCTCTGTGCCTTAGGTACCTCAACTGTAAAATGGGGAGCCCCATGTGGGACAACCTGATCACCCTGTATCCTCTCCACACTTAGAACGGTGCTTGTCACATAGTAAGCGCTTAACAAATGCTATCATTATTATTATCATGTGGGGCTCACCGTCTCAATCCTCGTTTTACAGTTGAGGGAACTGAGGCACAAAGAAGTGAAGTGATTTGCCCAAGGTCACACAGCAGACAAGAGGAGAAAGGATTAGAACCCATGATCGTCTGACTCCCGAGCCTTTCTTTCTTTACTCTATTTATTTATTTATTTATTTATTTTATTTGTACATATCTATTCTATTTATTTTATTTTGTTAGTATGTTTGGTTTTGTTCTCTGTCTCCCCCTTTTAGACTGTGAGCCCACTGTTGGGTAGGGACTGTCTCTATATGTTGCCAATTTGTACTTCCCAAGCGGTTAGTACAGTGCTCTGCACATAGTAAGCGCTCAATAAATACGATTGATGATGATGATGATGATGAGCCTGTGCTTTATCCGCTAAGCCACTGTTCCTTCTCCTACCCATCTCTCTCCCCATCTTCAAAGTCCTTGTAAAATCACATCTCCTCCAGGAGGCCTTCCCCGACTCACCTCTCATGTCCGCATCCCATTTTCTTACCCTACTGTGTCATCCACGGGCTTGGGTGCCTGATCTCAAGCCCAAGCGCTGAGGCACATATAATAATAATAATAATAATAATAATAATAATAATAATAATAATAATAATAATAATGGCATTTATTAAGCGCTTACTATGTGCAAAGCACTGTTCTAAGTGCTGGGGAGGTTACAAGGCGATCAGGTTGTCCCACAGGGGACTCACAGTCTTAATCCCCATTTTACAGATGAGGTAACTGAGGCACAGAGCAGTTAAATGACTTGCCCAAAGTCATATAGCTGTATGCTCAGTGCCTTCCTCTAACTGAAATTGATTTTAATGTCTGTCTCCCCAATTAGACTTTGAGGTTAGGGATCATGTCTAATAATATTAATAATAATGGCAATGATGGTATTTGTTAAGTGCTTACTATGTGCCAAGCGCTGTTCTAAGCGCTGGGGTAGATACAAGGTATTCCGGTTGTCCCACGTGGGGCTCACGGTCTTCATCCCCATTTTATAGATGAGGTAACTGAGGCACAGAGAAGTGAAGTGACTTGCCCAAAGTCATAGAGCTGATAAGTGGCAGAGGCAGGGTTAATCTACTTAGTCTACTAGCTCACTCTCCCAAGCGCTTAGTACAGTGCTCTGCTCACAGTAGATTGTAAACTCCCTGAGTGTTTGGGAGGGATTGGGTCTACTCTCCCTAGCACGTAGTGCAATGCAAATAATAATAATAATAATAAGAATAAGAATAAGAATAAGAATGATAATGATAGCATTTATTACATGCTTACTATGCACAAAGAACTGTTCTAAGTGCTCGGGAGGTTACAAGGTGATCAGGTTGTCCCAAGGGGGGGCTCACAGTCTTAATCCCCATTTTGCAGATGAGGTCACTGAGGCCCAGATAAGTGAAATGACTTCCCCAAAGTCATACAGCTGGCAATTGGCGGAGCCGGAATTTGAACCCATGACCTCTGACTCCAAAGCTTGTGCTCTTTTCCATTGAGCTTAAGAGCTCAATAAACGCCATTGATTGATAGACTGAATAATTACTTGTCCAACTTGTACTTCCCAAGTGCTTAGTACAGTGCTCTGCACACAGTAAGCGCTCAATAAATACGATTGATTGATTGATTGATCAATCAAAAAACTCATTTCTCTGATTCAAAGACTCATGCTCTATCCCTAAGCACAGCTTAGAGCTCAGTCCCGCGAGTCAGAAGGACCTGGGTTCTAATCCCAGCTCCACCACGTGTCTGCCGGGTGACCTTGGGCCAGTCATTTCAGTTCTCTGGGCTTGAGTACCCTCATCTGTTAAATGGGGTTAAGATATCAACCCCATGTAGGATAAGGACTGTGTCCAACCTGATTAACTTGTATCTACCCCTGTGCTTCGAACAGTGTTTGACACATAGTAAGCGCTTAATAAGGCATCTCTGCTTTACTAGGGAACTTTCCACTCGGATGCTATGTTTATATCTGTAATAAATCAAAATTGATTCTGGTAAGCTGTGAATTTCCCTGCTTGTAACTGATTCATGGAGCACGCCTCAAAAATGAATATCATCCGTAATATTTTCCCAGCACTAGGTCTCTCCCTCGCAGGAGGGAACTTGCCATATAGCCTCTCTCAAATGCTAAGTAAGCATAGATCCTGGTCAATCTTTTATTTTGCCACATTCATTCATTCAATCGTATTTATTGAGCGCTTACTGTGTGCAGAGCACTGTACTAAGCGCTTGGGAAGTACAAGTTGGCAACATATAAAGTCTTTCAATTTCTTAGTGACCCTGGATGGGCAGAAGCGGTGAGGCCTACGGGAAAGATCCCTGGAAAGATCACGGGAGGCTGAACCGGGTTCTAATCCCGGCCCCGCCGCTTGTCTGCTGTGTGACCTTGGGCAAGCCACTTCACTTCTCTGGGTCTCAGTGACCTCATCTATAAAACGGGAATTAAGTCTGTGAGCCCCATGGGGGACAGGGATTGGGTCCAACCTATCTTGTACCTACCCTAGGGTTTAGTAAAGTTGGTCCATCTGCCATTTGTATTTAATGAGCGCTTGCCGTGTGCAGAGCACTGTACTAAGTGCTTTGGAGAGTACAACAGAACAATAAACAGACACATTCCCTGTGCACAATGAGCTTACAGTCTAGAGCATATAGTAAGCGCTCAACAAATATCATTAAAAAAAATATCAAGCCTCAAGTCACACAGCAGGCAAGTGGCAGAGTTGATATTAGAACCCAGATCCCTATGACTCCCGGGGCTGGGGTCTTTCCACTAGACTACGCTTCTCAACACAAGAGAAGCAGTGTGGCTCAGTGGAAAGAGCAGGGGCTTGGGAGCCAAAGGTCATGGGTTCGAATCCCACCTCTGCCACTTGTTAGCTGTGTGACAAGTCACTTCACTTCTCTGTGCCTCAGTTACCTCATCTGTAAAATGCGGATTAAGACCGTGAGCCCCACGTGGAACAACCTGATCACCTTGTATCCCCCCCAGTGCTTAGAACAGTGCTTAGCACATAGTAAGCGCTTAACAAATGCCATCATCATCATCATCATCATCATCATATAGCATAAGTCTGGGAGTCATGATGACCTGGGTTCTAATCCCAGCTCTGCCTCGTTTCTGCTTGGTGGCCTGGGACAAGTCACTTAACTTCTCTGAGTCTCAGTTACCTCATCTGTAAAATGGAGTTTAAGATGTGAACCCCGTGTAGGACAGGGACTGTGTCCAACCTGATTTTCTTGTCTTATGCCGTCGAGTCATTTCCGACCCATAGCAACACCACGGGCACATCTCTCCCGGAACGCCCCGCTCTCTGTCTCCCATCATTCTGGCAGTGGATCCCCAGTTTTCTCGCCCAAAATCCGGAAGCCGTTGACCATTGCCTCCTTCCACGCAGTCAACTCGAGTCTCCGCCCTCGACTCTCTCCCAGGCCGCTGATAATAATAATAATAATAATGATGCAAAGCACTGTTCTAAGCGCTGGGGAGGTTATAAGGTGATCAGGTTGTCCCACGGGGGGCTCACAGTCTTAATCCTCATTTTACAGATGAGGTAACTGAGGCCCAGAGAAGTGAAGTGACTTGCCCAAAGTCGCACCAGCACAGGGGAGTTTTGACTTGTAGCAGATTTCCTTCCACTCGCTAGCCACTGGCCAAGCTAGGAATGGAACCGACAGGCCTCTGCTTGACTCTCCCTCCCGTAGCCGAGACTGGTATATATGTTTGTACATATTTATTACTCTATTTATTTATTTATTTTACTTGTACATATCTATTCTATTTATTTTATTTTGTTAGTATGTTTGGTTTTGTTCTCTGTCTCCCCCTTTTAGACTGTGAGCCCACTGTTGGGTAGGGACGGTCTCTATATGTTGCCAATTTGTACTTCCCAAGCGCTTAGTACAGTGATCTGCACATAGTAAGCCCTCAATAAATATGATTGATTGATTGATTGATTGGTAGAGGACTGGAAAGTCTCCAGATGCAACCCTGAGAGGGGTTCCAACCTGATTAGCTTGTATCTAACCCAGTGCTTAGAACTGTGCTTGGCACATAGTAAGCGCTTAACAAATACCGTTAAAAAAATGAGGAAAATGCAGATCAGCTCATAAGAGGCACACCTTCCAACAGCTGCATCAAATTCTAGCGCGGAAACAAGGAGGACAGGATGGGTGGGCTGAGACTGCCACATCTAGTCAAATCAATCAATCAGTGGTATTTATTGAGCACTTAGAGCACTGTACTAAGTGCTCGGAAGAGGACAAAACAAGAGTTGGTAGACATGCTCACTGCCCACAGTGATCTTACGGTCAACTCCCAAGTGCTTAGTATAGTATTTCACACTCAATACGTGCCCAATAAACACCACCAACTGAAGAACCATCTCTTAGCATCATTCAGTTAGTATTCAAGAGAGCACTCCCTGACAAAGCGTCGAAAAAATAAAACATACACTTGTTCCAAGTTTCCGAGAAATTTTAAAGAAAACAGAAGATCCTCCAGAGAAAGCAACAGCCGCTAAAATCCCAGGAGGAAGATAAGCGGGTTAGAACAGAAATGAAGCCAGTTGGCTGTGGATGAGAGAGAAAGTAAATCTAGTGTGTCCAGTATAAAGAGACCCGGCATTAGATAGGATCCAATACTAAAGAAGCTTGCCCAGCCGAGGAAAATAACTGTGGTGTCTTAAAAATGCTAACAAAAGGAGGAACTGCTAAAGAACTCTGAATAGCACCTAGCCGCAAATCTTAATTTTCCATAGCTTCCCCCTATCTGTAATATGTCAGTGTGTATCTCCTGGCTAGATTGTAAGGTGTTTGAAAATAGAGATCATTTCTTTCTACTCTACTATCTCGTACTCTCCCCAACATTCAGTACGGTACTCTGCACGTCTTAAGTGCTTATTAAATATCATCAGGGGACAGTGTTTGTAGTTGATATTTTGGTGAATATTTGTAAATGAGAATCAATTAAGAGGTCTCAAGAAGCAGCATGGTATAATGGAAAGAGCGAGGGCCTGGGCGTCAGAAGGTCATGGGTTCTAATCCCGCTTCCGCCACGTCTTTGCTGGGTGACCTTGGGCAAGTCACTTCACTTCTCTGGGCCTCAGTGACCTCATCTGTAAAATGGTGATTGAAACTGTGAGTCCCAAGTGGGACAGGGACTGTGTCCAACCTGATTAGCTTGTATACATCCCAGCGCTTAGTACAGTGCCTGGCACATAGTATGCGCTTAACAAATACCAATACTACTAATGATTGTAACCTTTCAAGCGCTTAGTGCAGTCCAATTTGTACTTCCCAAGCGCTTAGTACAGTGCTCTGCACATAGTAAGCGCTCAATAAATACGATTGATGATGATGATGCTTTGCACCTAGTAGACTGTCACCTCCCTGAGGGCAAAGATCAAGTTTACTAACTTCATTGTACTCTCCCAAGCATTCAGTATAATGCTCTCCAAGCAGCACACTGTAAGCCCCTAGAAATTATGAATCATGTCTCCTAAATTTACTGGACTCTCCCAAGCACTTAGTTCAGTGTTCTACACCCAGTTAATACTCAATAAATACCACCGATGGATTGACTGGTAGGAGTGTTATAATTCGAGTGAAGGAATTAGAAAAACAAAGGGGAAGTACTGTGAGCCCACTGTTGGGTAGGGACCGTCTCTATATGTTGCCAACTTGTACTTCCCAAGCGCTTAGTCCAGTGCTCTGCACACAGTAAGCGCTCAATAAATACGATTGAATGAATGAATGAACCTCCAGTATGAGTGAATGTGTGGATGATAGGTCATTTCATTTTACACCTAAGTGATTATCACACCCCCTCTCAGGGGGGCACCTGGAGAGTTTCCAGTCCAATCTCGGCTACGGGAGGGAGAGTCAAGCAGCGGCCTGTCCACTCCATTCCTAGTTTGGCCAGTGGCTAGCGAGTGGCAGGCCATCTGCTACAAGTCAAAACTCTCCCGTGCTGGGCAGCAGCAAAATGGGAGAGAGTCGAAGATGGAGTACACCACTTCTGGATTTTTACCAAGAAAACTCTGTGGATCAGAAAGACGGCAGACGGAGGTGGGACGTTCTGGGAGAGATGCATCTGTGATGTCGCTATGGTTCGGAAGCGACTCGACGGCATAAGACAAGACACGATTATCACCCACAAAGACGGAGACTTAAGATCCTGCTCTCTGCTTTCTATTGCATTTTAGAAATCTATTTTACAGACTCTCTTAGGGACAAAGTTTAAGAAAATAGGCGGCCTTCTGAAGGGCGATGCTAAAGCACCGAGGAAAACCATAAAGGGCAAGTTAAATAGCTAGCTGCCGCGAGAAGAGAATTCAAGGGGATTTTTGCATTTCCAAGTGGTGGGAATTCAGTTTTTAATCAGAAGGTCTTCAACCCTCAGAAGAGAAGAGGAAAGCACCCCAAATGCAAATATTCATTCATTCATTCAATTGTATTTATTGAGCGCTTACTGTGTGCAGAGCACTGTACTTAGTGCTTGGGAAGTACAAGTTGGCAATATATAGAGACGGTCCCTACCCAACAGCGGGCTCACAGTCTAGAAGGGGGAGACAGACAACAAAACCAAACACATTAACAAAATAAAGCAAATAGAATAAATATGTAAGCACTTGGGAAGTACAAGTTGGCAACATACAGAGACAGTCCCTACCCAACAGCGGGCTCACAGTCTAGAAGGGGGAGACAGAGAACAAAACAAAACATATTAACAAAATAAAATAAATAGAATAAATATGTACAAATAAAATAAATAGAGTAATAAATATGTACAAACATATATACATATATACAGGTGCTGTGGGGAGGGGAAGGAGGCAAGGCAATAAAATATAAAATATAAAAGAACTCTTTGAAGCAAAGGTAATCAAAAGGAAAAAAAAGTAAACAGAGGTCGCTCATATCCATTTAGGCTCTGAGCTCCATGTGGGACAGGAACTATGTCCAACTTGTATCTACACCAGAGCTCAATACAGTGCTTGGCACAGGGTAAGTACTTAACAAGTATCATGATAATCATCAATCGTATTTATGTATAATAATAATAGTAATTGTTATTATTGTTATTAGAACTGGAGAAGTTGTAAAGCATTGCTGTCTAGTGGAAAGAGCACAGGCCTGGGAGCCGGAGGTCGTGGGTTCAAGTCCTGGCTCCGTCGTTTGTCTGCTGTGTGACTTTGGGCAAGTCAGTTTAATTCTCTGGCCTCAATTACCTCATCTGTAAAATGGGGAGTTAGTCTGTGAGCTCCACGTGGGACAACCTGATTACACTGTATCTACCCCAGCGCTTAGAACAGTGCTTGCACATAGTAGGTGCTTAACAAATATCATTATCATCATCATCATCAACAAATACCATCATCATCAGGACCTGGTTCCGCCACCTGTCTGCTGTGTGACCTTGCGCAAGTCACTTAACTTTTCTGTGCCTCAGTTACCTCTTCTGTAAAAAATGGGAATTCAGACCATATGTCCCATATGGGACATGGACTGTGTCTAACCTGATTACCTTGTATCTAAGCACCCAGTGCTTAGAACAGTACCTGGCACATAATAAGCACTTAACAAATACCATAAAAAAATGTGCTGGCAGATGGGCAAAGTAGAGTTCAGGAAAAATGACTATAGTCATCATCTCTTTCCCACCCATTCTTCATGACTGGGATTAGCCGGGGAATTCTGTGCTGAGCTGTGGGGGAAAGGGATGAGAAAACCAAGTGCTTAGTACAGTGCTCTGCACACAGTAAGCGCTCAATAAATACGATTGAAAGGATGAATGAATGAAATCACCGGATGAAAGTTAGTACCGTCCACCCACCCATCTGTCAAAGGAGTAAGAAATGATCGCAAGCTACACAGCGCCAATTGATCTGGACTGTAACAAGAACAGATGCTAAAGAAATTGGAAATCTGAGTACAAAATATCTGTCAACTTCAAAGGTGGTGGATGTTAAGAGAGGGGATCAAGTGGCATGAAGCAACATTCTCTTCTATTGACAGGCTTCTGTCGGTCAAAGGAAAAGTGGACCTAAAGATGTGATGAACTGCTCTAGGGAAGAACCATCTCGCTGTAATCAGCCATGGGTTGCTGAGAAAAATATCTGTGGTAACCACGGCTTTTCCTTCCTCCAGTGAGATTCCCAGCTCCCGGCAGACTCCATGCCCTCTGTGCTAGAGGTAAAAGCTGCCGCAATCCAGGGTCCCTGCTCTTAGAAAACTCCAGGTTTGGTAGTCCGGGGATAAAACCCACTCCTGCGTGCCCCCGGACACCTCAATCAATCAAACAATCAATCAATCGTATTTATTGAGCGCTTACTGTGTGCAGAGCACTGTACTAAGTGCTTGGGAAGTCCAAGTTGGCAACATATAGAGACGGTCCCTACCCTACAGTGGGCTCACAGTCTAGAAGGGGGAGACAGAGAACAAAACCAAACATACTAACAAAATAAAAGAAATAGAATAGATATGTACAAGTAAAATAAATAGAGTAATAAATATGTACAAACATATATACATATATACAGGTGCTGTGGGGAAGGGAAGGAGGAAAGCACCGTATAACCACCGCCTTCCTCCCTGTCGCTTACAGTCCATTCTCCCAGTATGCTCTGAACCCCCGGGCGGGGAATAAAACCCGCTCCCACACACATCCCCAGCACAATAATAATAATAATAATAATGATGGTATTTGTTAAGCGCTGAACTATGTGTCAGGCACTGTACTAAGCACTGGGTTTGATACAAGCAATTCGGGTTAGACACAGTCCCTGTCCCATGTGGCGCTCAGAGTCTCAATCTCCATTTTGCAGATGAGGTAACTGAGGCCCAGAGAAGTGAAGTGACTTGCCCAAGGTCACACAGCAGACAAGTGGCCAAGCCGGAATTAGAACCCATGACCTTCTGATTCCCAGGCCCATGCTCTATCGACTACGCGGGCTGCTTCTCACTCAAACAAGGCCTCTACCACACCCTGGGAAGCCAGGTATCTGCGGGTGCCCAGAAATCTGACAGATTTGGTGTTTATTCTGCGTATATGTCCTCGCCATCTCCCCCCCTTATACTCTAGGATTGGGAACCTCCCTGCAAGGGACAGGGCCTGTTGTCTAATTCCCACCCATATATTCTCAAGCAGCGCTTAGTACAGTCTTCTGCACACAGCACCACTCAGTAAATACTACAACTACTACTACTGCTCTTTTCTTGGGGGCAGGGAGATTAGTGGGTTCACTGGCCTGCAAATATACGTGCAGCCCTCATGATTCATTCATTCACTCATTCAAGCATATTTATTGAGAGCTTACTGTGTGAAAAGCACTGTACTAAGCGCTTGGGAGAGTACAACAGAACAATGAACAGACACAATCCCTGCCCATGGCGAGCTTATAAATACGATTTGGGGGGAGAATGACGTAGTAAGAGTAATGGAATCCATTCAGCTTCTGCTCTGTGCCAAGCATTAATAATAATAATAATAATAATAATAATAATAATAATAATAATAATAATAATTTTGGTATTTGTTAAGCACTTACTATGTGCAAAGCACTGTTCTAAGCGCTGGGGTAGATACAAGGTAATCAGGTTGTCCCATGAGGGGCTCACAGTCTTCATCCCCATTTTTTACAGATGAGGGAACTGAGGCCCAGAAAAGTGAAGTGACTTGCCCAAAGTCACACAGCTGACAAGTGGCGGAGCCGGGATTTGAACCCATGACCTCTGACTCCAAAGCCTGTGCTCTTTCCACTGAGCCTAGACCCAACAGTGGGGGAAAATATGAAATCAATGCATTCAGGCCTGGTCCTTGTCTCACAATCAATTAATCTTATTTATTGAGTGCTTACTGTGTGCAGAGGACTGTACTAAGCGCTTGGGAGAGTACAATATAACAGAATTGGTAGACTGGTGAAGCAGTGTGGCCTAATGGATAGAGCACAGGCCTGGGCGTTAAAAGGAACTTAGTTTGAATCCCAGCTCCGCCACTTGCCTGGTGTGTGACCTTGGGCAAGTAATTTCACTTCCTTGTGCCTCAGTCACCTCATCTGTAAAATGGGGATTAAGACCGTGAGCCCCATGTGGGATAGGGACTGTGTCCTTGTATCTACCCCAGCGCTTAGAACAGTGCCTAGAACATAGATGCTTAATGGATATCAATACCTCTGATACAGGAGAAGCAGCGTAGCTCAGTGGAAAGAGACCCGGCTTTGGAGTCAGAGGTCATGGGTTCAAATCCCGGCTCCGCCAATTGTCAGCTGTGTGACTTTGGGCAAGTCACTTAACTTCTCTGGGCCTCAGTTCCCTCATCTATAAAGTGGGGATTAAGACTGTGAGCCCCCTGTGGGACAACCTGATCACCTTGTAACCTCCCCAGCGCTTAGAACAGTGCTTTGCACATAGTAAACACTTAATAAATGCCATTATTATTATTATTACTAGATTCTTTTCTATTTAATTATCAATGTTGTTGACCATAGTTTATTCAATCTAATATCAATATAACCACCTGGGTAGCTCAGACATTTGCCTATTGATAAACTTGGTAGAAAAATGTTCATACACTTACTGCCCATAAGATCATTAAAATCAATGACTACTGAACCACTATGATAACCACTCATCGATTTAATGGTTTGTCCGACATTAAACTTCATCATTTTTGCTTTAGAGAGGCTACACAATTATGTTTCTATTATTGATGCATGCACATTTTGATTAGGTTTATAGAACTAATTAAATTATATGATGATTTGCTATTTTAAGCATTAAGAGATGCCGTACTATATGCCATTAACCTCAGTGTATGTCATCTGTGAATGAAGACACACGTAATCGGACATAATTTATTTCAAACACGACAAACTAGGATATGGACCAAGCCAAATACAGTAGTGCTTGGCACATAGTAAGCACTTAACAAATACCATTATTACTATTATTATCAGGCAGTTAGTTTACACTCCAAATATAGAATGGTAGAAAGGCTGATAATAGTACAGTGCTCTGCACACAGTAAGCGCTCAATAAACACAATTGAATGAATTTACTGCTTGATCCACAGGTAGACTGCAGCTCCATCTTTTCTGATTTTAGTCAAGTGACTAAACCAGGCCTCGGTTTCCCCACTTTACTTCATTTTCAGGGAGACTGCATTTTTACGGGGGATTTTTTCGGCAGAAATACCCACTGAGAAGTAGCATGTCCTAGCTGGAAGGAACACAGAACTAGGAGTCAGGAGATCTATGTTCCAATCCCGGCTCCACCACTTGCTTGCTGTGTGACCTTGGACAAGTCACTTCACTTCTCTGCGCATCAGTTCCCTCAACTATAACATGAGCCTCCTTCCCTTCCCCACAGCACCTGTATATATATATAAATAAATAGAGTAATAAATACATGCAAACATATATATATGTTTGCATGTATTTATTACTCTATTTATTTATTCATTTTACTTGTACATATTCTATTTATTTTATTTTGTTAATACGTTTTGTTTTGTTCTCTGTCTCCCCCTTCTAGACTGTGAGCCCACTGTTGGGTAGGGACCGTCTCTATGTGTTGCCAACTTGTACTACCCAAGCGCTTAGTACAGTGCTCTGCACACAGTAAGCGCTCAATAAATACGATTGAATGAAAAAATGGATGAGGAATCAACATCTGCTCTCCTTCTCTGTGAGGTGGTGAGTTCCATATGGGAGAGGGAAGGGTTCCGATATGATTATATTGTATCTACCCTAGTGCTCAGCAGAGTGCCCGGCATACAGTAAATGCTTAACAATCTCCAGAGGGGAGAAACCTACTGACTTCATCTTAAACGATGTTATTATTATTATTATTATGATATTTATTGTGCTTACTACCTGTCAAGTGCAGTTCTAAACAATGGGGGAGGAGAAGCATGGCATAGTGGATACAGCATAAGACTGGGAGTTAGAAGATGAAGCGTTCGAATCCTGGCTCTGCCACTTGTCTGATTTATGATCTTGGGCAAAGTCACTTCACTTCTCGGCGCCTCAGTTACCTCAACTAGAAAATGGGGGTTGAGACTGTGGGACAGGGACTGTGCCTACCCTGACTGAATGTATCCACCGTCCTGGTAAATAGTAAATGCTTAACAAATACCATAATTATTATTACAAGCTAATAAGGCAGTAAACAGTCACTGTCCACACAGGGCTCCCCATCTAAGTAGGAGGGAGAACAAGCCTTGAATCCCTATATCACATAGGAAGCAGTGTGGCTCAGTGGAAAGAGCCTGGGCTTTGGAGTCAGCGGTCATGGGCTCACATCCCGGTTCCTCCAATTGTCAGCTGTGTGACTTTGCCAAGTCACTTAACTTCTCTGGGCCTCAGTTTCCTCATCTGTAAAATGGGGATTAATGTGAGCCCTTCATGAGACAACCTGAACACCCTGTAACCTCCCCAGCACTTAGAACAGTGCTTGGCACATAGTAAGTGCTTAATAAATGCCATTATTATTATTAGTATATGAGGAAACAGAGGCCCAGAGAAGTGCAATGACTTTGTCCGAGGTCAAACGGCAGGCAACTGACAAAGTCAGGATTAGAACTCAGTCCTCTCGACTCCCAAGTCCATGCTTTTTCTCCGCTGGGCCGCGTCTCTCCTCAGTCCTGAGTGCTATCTGCTAGACTGTGAGCCTGCTGTTGGGTAGGGACCGTCTCTATATGTTGCCAACCTTTACTTCCCAAGTGCTTAGGACAGTGCTCTGCACACAGTAAGCGCTCAATAAATATGATTGAATGAATGAATCTGCTATCTGCTGCTGGACCCTGTGATCCAAAGACAATAACCCGGGCTTGAGATCGAGAGTCAGGACCACCCAAAGACTTCACAGCAAATTACCAGAATCTAAGTTTTCCAACTCGGACTGTTTAGGCCTAACGGGCCTTGCCAATGGGATGTGCTCTTGAGTTGTTTTTACAATAGCGGTGATGGTTTGCACTGAGCCATCCACACTCTCTCGCTCACTCTCTCCGAAGCCACCAGCAGACGGTCGGTTAGGGGGTGGATGGAGACTCAGGACGAGGGTGAAAAATCTCCCTGCGCCCTCTCAACTCCAGACCCTTCCGTGCCCTCATCTATTATGTCGTGCTGTGGAAGGAGACACACATCATTCCGTGATATTCACTGAGAGCTTAATGTGTGCGCTGGGAGGCAGCCTGGCTGTCTCTCCGGGAACCAGATCATCAGACGGATAAGCGAGTAATTCACATCACAATTGCAAGATTTTAAAGAATTCTTTCAAAATATCGATAAACACTTCACTTAATAAAGGACTAGAACCCACCGGAATGGCATCGAATCAGCAGGAAGAGTCAGGCTTAGAGCCGGCCAAGATTATTAATAGGCTTTTCTAAATGAAAATTACTTTTTAATCTATTTCCCCTCCTTTCCGAATACTACTAACACACCACATCGCTTCAGATGCCATCCAAAGGATCGCAAATCACCAAGTATCAATTCTGTAACCGTTTATATTAAGCTTGACTAATGGGAAGAGGCATTAGCATGGCACAAAGGGTAAATAACTAGGATAAAGGCACTTTTCTTTAGCAATCCTGATACAATATTAGAGCTAATTACAAATTGCCATTACCGAGAATTTACTTTCATTTAGCAATCAGAAGGGAGAGGCACGGGTTGAATGAGACCCTCACGTCTTGAAACTGGCTCTTGGCTAAAGTAGGAATTAATGGAGCAAAAACATTCAACTGCCAATGCTTTGCGTTTCCTTCAACAGGAATAAGTTTGTTTTGTTTATAAGAACAGTGGTGGGGTCACGTGTATTTGGTCATGGAATATTCTTGGGTTGACGATGCTTCCATATGGCAGATAAACCCTGCCTGACTCAAGCATGGAGTTTAACTTTCATTAACACGACTGTGAGCCCACTGTTGGGTAGGGACTGTCTCTATATGTTCCCAACTTGTACTTCCCAAGCGCTTAGTACAGTGCTCTGCACACAGTAAGTGCTCAATAAATACGACTGATTGATTGATTGATTGAAAGAGCCCAGGCTTGGTAGTCAAAGGATCTGGGTTTTAACCCTGATTCTGCCACTCGTCGTCTGCGTGACCTTCGGTAAGTCACATAACTTCTCTGTGGCTCGGTTACCTCATCTGTAAAATGGGGATTCATTCATTCATTCAATCGTATTTATTGAGAGCTTACTGGGGGCAGAGCACTGGACTAAGCGTTTGGGAAGTACAAATCGGCAACATATAGAGACGGTCCCTACCCAAAAATGGGCTTATAGTCTAGAAGGGGGAGACAGACAACAAAACAAAATAAGTAAAGAGGTGTCAATACCATCAGAATACATAGAATTATAGCTATATATATATCATTCATGATATAAATAGAGTAATCAGTATGTACAAATATACACAAGTGCTTTGGGGAGGGGAAGGGGGTAGGGCGGGGGGACGATGGGGAAGGGAGGAGGAGGAGAGGAAAAAGTCGGGGGCTCAGTCTGGGAAGGCCTCTTGGAGGAGGTGAGCTCTCAGTAGAGCTCTGAAGGGAGGAAGAGAGCTAGTTTGGTGGATGTGTGGAGGGAGGGCATTCAAGGCCAGAGGTAGGACGTAGGCCAGGGGTCGACGGTGGGACAGGCGAGACCGAGGCCCAGTGAGATTAGCGGCGGCAGAGGAGCAGAGTGTGCACGCTGGACTGGAGAAGGAGAGAAGGGAGGTGAGGTAGGTGGAGGCCAGGGGATGGACAGTTTTGAAGCCAAGAGTGAGGAGTTTTTGCTTGACTCGAAGGTTGATAGGCAACCACTGGAGATTTTTGAGGAGCGCGGTGACATGCCCACAGCACTTCTGTAGAACGATAGTCTGAGCAGCAGAGTGAAGTATAGACTGAAGCGGGGAGAGACAGGAGGTTGGGAGATCAGAGCGGAGGCCAATGCAGTAATCCAGTCGGGATAGGATGAGAGACTGAACCAGAAAGGTAGCGGTTAGGATGGAGAGGAAAGGACGGATATTGGCGATGCTGTGGAGGTGAGACCGGCAGGTTTTGGTGACGGATTGGATGTGTGGGGTGAACGAGAGAGTGGAGTCGAGGATGACGCTGAGGTTGCGGGCTTGTGAAACAGGAAGGATGGTAGTGCCATCCACAGTGATGGGAAAGTCAGCGAGAGGACAGGGTAGTCCCATGTGAGACAGGGATTTTATCCAACCTGATTTGCTCATATCCACCTCGGTGTTTGGAATATACATAGTGCTTGGAAGTGTATGGCAAAAAGTAAGCACACAACAATTACCATTATCATTATTAATAACAAAAATTGTTTTGGTTTTTTGTACTTGTCTCTATTGAGCTCTAATGTTTTAGCACTCCTAGTAAGCCTATCTCCAATCTGGTCTCCTCACCTACAGTCTTACATTTGGAGTCACTTTCGGGACAGGGACTGTGTCCAATTCCCCCCTGTGTAATAATAATAATAATAATGATGGCATTTACTAAACACTTACTATGTGTAAAGCACTGTTCTAAGCTCTGGGGAGGTTACAAGGTGATCAGGTTGTCCCACGTGGGGCTCACAGTCCTAACCCCCATTTTACAGATGAGGGAACTGAGGCACAGAGAAGTGACTTGCCCAAAGTCACACAGCTGACAATTGGCGGAGCCGGGATTTGAATCCATGAACTCGGACTCCAAAACCCGTGCTCTTTCCAGTAAGCCACGCTGCTTCTCCTATTACAATTACGGTATTTGTTAAGCGCTATGTGCCGGGCAATTTTCTAAGCACTGGGGTAGATACAAGATAATTGGGTTGGCGCAGTCCCTGTCCCACAGTGGGCTCACAGTCTGAATTCCCATTTTTTTTACAGATGAGGTCCCTGAGGTACAAAGTTAGGTGACTTGCCCAAGGTCACACAGCAGACAAGTGGCAGAACCGAGATCAGAACCCGGGTCCTTCTGGCTCCCAGGCCTGTGTTCTATCCACTAGGCCACAGAGCTTAGTACAGCGCTCTGCACACAATAAGCCTTAATACATATTATTATTACTACTATTCATATTTCAAACAGGAACCCTGAATCAGTACCACAATTAATGCAGAGATGTCAGACCCAAATAATGAAACTCTCGAATCAGACTGAACAATTTTCCTCTGAGTGCTCTCTCTCTCTTTATCTGTGAGCCCACTGTTGGGTAGGGACTGTCTCTATATGTTGCCAACTTGTACTTCCCAAGCACTTAGTACAGTGCTCTGCACACAGTAAGCGCTCAATAAATACGATTGATTGATTTATCTCTGCCTGCTATGACTAGTCAAGAGCAGGGAAGTTCTTAAGCAGAATTTCTGAGCCAAAGAGTAAGATGATCCAGGAATCAATCCGTGTTATTTACTGAGTGCTTATTGTGTGCAGAGTACTGTACTAAGTGCTTGGGAGAGTACAACAGGGTTGGTAATAATAATAATAATAATAATGATAGCATTTATTAAGCGCTTACTATGTGCAAAGCACTGTTCTAAGTGCTGGGGAGGTTACAAGATGATCAGGTTGTCCCACGGGGGGCTCACAGTCTTAAGCCCCATTTTACAGATGAGGGAACTGAGGCCCAGAGAAGTTAAGTGATTTGCCCAAAGTCACACAGCTGACAAGTGGCGGAGCCAGGATTTGAACCCATGACCTCTGACTCCAAAGCCTGGGCTCTACAGTGGTAGACACATTCCCTGCCCACAACGAGCTTACAGTCTAGAGGGGAATTCAGGACTCCCCTAGAATTAGTTCTCAGTATCTCCCAGAGACCACTCTGCAGTTGTCAAAATTAACATTAATGAGGCACATTCCATTCTTCGCTCATTCATTCAATCATATTTATTGAGTGCTTACTGTGTACAAAGCACCATACTAAGAGCTTGAGAAGCAGCATGGCTCAGTGGAACGAGCACGGGCTTGGGAGTCAGAAGTCATGGGTTCTAATCCCGGCTCCGCCACTTGTCAGCTGTGTGACTTTGGGCAAGTCACTTCACTTCTCTGGGCCTCAGTTCCCTCCTCTGTAAAATGGGGATTAAGACTGTGGGCCCCATGTGGGACAACCTTATAATCTTGTATCCTCCCCTGAGCTTAAAACAGTGCTTTGCACATAGTACTTACCTCCTTCCCCTCCCCACAGCACCTGTATATATGTATATATGTTTGTATGTATTTATTACTCTATTTATTTATTCATTTTATTTGTACACATTTATTCTATTTATTTTATTTTGTTAATATGCTTTGTTTTGTTCTCTGTCTCCCCCTTCTAGACTGTGAGCCCACTGTTGGGTAGGGACCGTCTCTATGTGTTGCCAACTTGTACTTCCCAAACACTTAGTACAGTGCTCTGCACACAGGAAGCACTCAATAAATATGACTGACTGAATGAATGAATAGTAAGTACTTAATAAATGCCATCATTATTATTATTATTAGTCTCTGTGCCTCAGTTACCTCATCTGTAAAATGGGGATTAAGACTGTGAGCCCACTGTTGGGTACGGACCGTCTCTATATGTTGCCAACTTGCACTTCCCAAGTGCTTAGTACAGTGGTCTGCACACAGTAAGCGCTCAATAAATACGATTGATTGAATGAATGAATCTTGTATCCTCCCCAGAGCTTAGAACAGTGCTTTGCACATAGTAAGCGCTTAATAAGTGCCATCATCATCATTATTATTATTATTATTATTACAATGCAACAACCAACAGACAAGTTCCCTGCCCACAATGAATTCACAGCCTAGAGGGGGAGACAGACATTAACATACATAAAAAACATAAATAAAAACATAAATAAAAGATATATACATGTGTCTCGAAGGAGATGTGTCATTCTCTGTTCTGAGTGCACAGCCTCCGATCTGTGACTAATTTCATTCGGTTTGGATTTCTTTTGCCCCCTTCTAATTGTCCTTAACTCGTCTCTGTGTTTTTTCATTCTTTCAGCATTTTCTCTGTAATTAGGACTCAGTTTTCATTCTGTCGGCTCAGCTATTATAGCTTTTGTCTCCCTCTCCTTGATTTGCCTTTGAATGCTGGTACAGTAGCAAACATTGTTCCGAACTGACTAAGGCGGGGATATCTCAGTGAAAACACTGCAAAACACAGAAGATGAAAACACCCTCAAGAAATAAACAAATGAAGCTTTTTTCCCTCGCTCCAGACTGGGCCACAGTAAAGCCTCTCATGTGATCTGAGAGAAATTCATTTGGGTTTAATTATGGAAGGTCACGTAAATTCATCCTTTGAACACCAAAGTCCGTGAAGCAGAAACTCTCCTCCTTGTTGGCAGCTTTGTTAGATTGCACTTTCCCAAGTGGTTAGTACAGTGCTCTGCACACAGTAAACGCTCAACAAATACCATCGATGGATTGACTGTATATATATATATATATATATACATATATATACCTGTATATATGCATATATGATTGTACATATTTATTACTCTATTTATTTATTTATTTATCTTACTTGTACATATCTATTCTATCTTATTTTGTTAGTATGTTTGGTTTTGTTCTCTGTCTCCCCCTTCTAGACTGCGAGCCCGCTGTTGGGTAGGGACTGTCTCTATGTGTTGCCGACTTGTACTTCCCAAGCGCTTAGTACAGTGCTCTGCACACTGTAAGCGCTCAATAAATACGATTGATTGATTGATTGATTGATTGACTGAATGAAGGTTTTCTGAATCCCACTGAAGAGCCAAGATGTGATTATCTAGGATTTTTTCAGAGTCCGATTACTGTTTGTTGAACAAAAATGATTTCCTTTTGGCTTCTTTTGGGCTTTCCAGTGTGCATTTTTGAAAGGTTTGTAGCAACCCACGGCTTTCTACCCCGACTGTTTTACCGGCATCATTTGACCCTGTCAGAGATCTCTTTCTCACCCTGAATCGGGCAGGCCTTAAAAGCCCGGTGATTAAAGCGGCCGACTTCTCCTCGGTTGACTTTTTGAAAGGGCCTCTCTGCCTGAGGAAAGAATTTATATCAGGACAAAGAAATACGGCCCACTGAAGTCATGCTTTTAATGTGCAGAATTAATGTTCCAATTCTATACTCTCAAGTAGCGAAATTCAAGACGACACTTAATGATGCAATTGAGAAACTCATCTCAGAGTGTGGCATTTGTTGGTCTCCCTTGGGACCTGTGACCTTCTCAACGCCTTGGCTCTGAGAGGCAGATCCTGTTTCTAATTTCCACTCGGCCGTCCTCTTTGAGTTCTGGAGTCTGCTGTCTCTCCATCCTTCACTGACGGGCCCCCACATCAAAGATTCTTCGCGGGATAAGGGTTATAATAATAATAATGATTACATTTATTAAGCGCTTACTATGTGAAAAGCACTGTTCTAAGCGCTGGGGAGGTTACAAGGTGATCAGGTTACCCCATGTGGAGCTCCCAGTCTTAATCCCCATTTTCCAGATGAGGTAACTAAGGGATGGAGAAATTGACTTGACCAAGGTCACACAGGTGACGATTGGCGGAGCGGGGATTTGAACCCATGACCTCTGACCCCAAAGCCCGGGCTCTCAGCGTGACTCAGTGGAAACAGCCCGGGCTTTGGAGTCGGAGGTCATGGGTTCAAATCCCCACTCCGCCAATCGTCACCTGTGTGACTTTGGTCAAGTCACTTAATTTCTCCGTCCCTTAGTTACCTCATCTGGAAAATGGGGATTAAGACTGGGAGCCCCACATGGGACAATCAGTCAATCAATCATATTTATTGAGCGCTAAAGAGCCCGGGCTTTGGGGTCAGAGGTCATGGGTTCAAATCCCCGCTCCGCCAATCGTCACCTGTGTGACCTTGGTCAAGTCAATTTCTCCGTCCCTTAGTTGCCTCATCTGGAAAATGGGGATTAAGACTGGGAGCTCCACATGGGACAATCAATCAAATCAATCAATCGCATTTATTGAGCGCTTACTGTGTGCAGAGCACTGGACTAAGCGCTTGGGAAGTACAAGTTGGCAACATATAGAGATGGTCCCAACCTGTATCTACCCCAGTGCATAGCACATAGTAAACGTTAAGCAAATACCATCATTCCCCTTTCTCCAACCCCCCGGCTCTCAACATTCTCTGCTACTCTCCCATCCTTCCCAGTGGTATCCTCAGAGGAACTCTCCTCCCTCCTCTCAAGTGCTACTCCGGCCACCTGTGCTTCTGACCCCATTCCCTCTCATCTTATGAAATCTCTCGCTCCATCCCTTCTCCCCTCCTTAACTTCCATCTTCAACCGCTCACTCTCCACTGGTTCCTTCCCCTCTGCCTTCAAACATGCCCATGTCTCTCCCATCCTAAAAAAAACCCTCTCTTGACCCCACCTCACCTTCTAGTTATCGTCCCATATCCCTCCTACCATTCCTTTCCAAACTCCTTGAACGAGTTGTCTACACGCGCTGCCTAGAATTCCTCAACAACAACTCTCTCCTCGACACCCTCCAGTCTGGCTTCCGTCCCCTTCATTCCACGGAAACTGCGCTCTCAAAGGTCACCAATGACCTCCTGCTTGCCAAATCCAACGGCTCATACTCTGTCCTAATCCTCCTCGACCTCTCAGCTGCCTTTGACACTGTGGACCACCCCCTTCTCCTCAACACGTTATCTGACCTTGGCTTCACAGACTCCGTCCTCTCCTGGTTCTCCTCTTATCTCTACGGTCGTTCTTTCTCAGTCTCTTTTGCAGGCTCCTCCTCCCCCTCCCATCCTCTTACTGTGGGAGTTCCCCAAGGTTCAGTGCTTGGTCCCCTTCTGTTCTCAATCTACACTCACTCCCTTGGTGACCTCATTCGCTCCCACGGCTTCAACTATCACCTCTACGCTGATGACACCCAGATCTACATCTCTGCCCCTGCTCTCTCCCCCTCCCTCCAGGCTCGCATCTCCTCCTGCCTTCAGGACATCTCCATCTGGATGTCCGCCCGCCACCTAAAGCTCAACATGTCGAAGACTGAGCTCCTTGTCTTCCCTCCCAAACCTTGTCCTCTCCCTGACTTTCCCATCTCTGTTGACGGCACTACCATCCTTCCCGTCTCACAAGCCCGCAACCTTGGTGTCATCCTCGACTCCGCTCTCTCATTCACCCCTCACATCCAAGCCGTCACCAAAACCTGCCGG
Organism: Tachyglossus aculeatus; assembly: GCF_015852505.1. NCBI lineage: Eukaryota > Metazoa > Chordata > Mammalia > Monotremata > Tachyglossidae > Tachyglossus > Tachyglossus aculeatus. The sequence goes on from NC_052067.1 coordinate 5,166,863, forward strand.
TCTCAGCTCCGCAACATTGCCAAGATCCGCTCTTTCCTCTCCATCCAAACCGCTACCCTGCTAATTCAAGCTCTCATCCTATCCCGTCTGGACTACTGCACTAGCCTTCTCTCTGATCTCCCATCCTCGTGTCTCTCTCCACTTCAATCCATACTTCATGCTGCTGCCCGGATTATCTTTGTCCAGAAACGCTCTGGACATATCACTCCCCTCCTCAAAAACCTCCAATGGCTACCGATCAATCTGCGCATCAGGCAGAAACTCCTCACCCTGGGCTTCAAGGCTCTCCATCACCTCGCCCCCTCCTACCTCACCTCCCTTCTCTCCTTCTACTGCCCAGCCCGCACCCTCCGCTCCTCCACCACTAATCTCCTCACTGTACCTCGCTCTCGCCTGTCCCGCCATCGACCCCCGGCCCACGTCATCCCCCGGGCCTGGAATGCCCTCCCTCTGCCCATCCGCCAAGCTAGCTCTCTTCCTCCCTTCAAGGCCCTGCTGAGAGCTCACCTCCTCCAGGAGGCCTTCCCAGATTGAGCCCCTTCTTTCCTCTCCCCCTCGTCCCCCTCTCCATCCCCCCGCCTTACCGCCGTCCCCTCCCCACAGCACCTGTATATATGTATATATGGTTGTACATATTTATTACTCTGTTTATTTATTTATTTATTTATTTATTTTACTTGTACATTTCTATCCTACTTATTTTATTTTGTTGGTATGTTTGGTTCTGTTCTCTGTCTCCCCCTTTTGGACTGTGAGCCCACTATCGGGTAGGGACTGTCTCTATGTGATGCCAATTTGTACTTCCCAAGCGCTTAGTACAGTGCTCTGCACATAGTAAGCGCTCAATAAATACGATTGATTGATTGATTGATTGATTAAAGACTTTGAAATCAACCAATCAATCGTATTTATTGAGCGCTTACTGTGTACAGAGCACTGTACTAAGCACTTGGGAAGTACAAGTTGGCAACACATAAAGACAGTCCCTACCCAACAGTGGGCTCACAGTCTAAAAGGGGGGAGAGAGAACAAAACCAAACATAGTAACAAAATAAAACAGAATAGATATGTACAGGTAAAATAAATAAATAAATAGAGCAATAAATATGTATTTCTGAGGGTTTCTGGTTTCTGAGGGTGTGAGCATTTCTCTGTGGAAGTGGGGTGTGTGTGTGTTTGTGCATGGCGGGCGGCTCACATTTACAATAATAATAATAATAATAATCATGGCATTTGTTAAGCGCTTACTATGTGCAGAGCACTGTTTTAAGTGCTGGGGGGGATACAAGGTGATCAAGTTGTCCCATGTGGGGCTCACAGTCTTAATCCCTATTTTACACATGAGGTAACTGAGGCTCAGAGAAGTTAAGTGCCTTGCCCAAGGTCACACAGCAGACAAGTGGCGGAGAAGGAATTCGAACCCATGACCTCTGACTCCAAAGCCCGGGCTCTTTCCACTGAGCCACGCTGCTTTATCTGCTATATGGCTGCAGAAGCAGTATGGCTCAGTGGAAAGAGCCCAGGCTTTGGAGTCAGAGGACATGGGTTCAAATCCTGGCTCCGCCAATTGTCAGCTGTGTGACTTTGGGCAAGTCACTTCTCTGTGCCTCAGCTACCTCATCTGTAAAATGGCGATTAAGACTATGAGCCCCCTGTGGGACAATCTGATCACCTTGTAACCTCCCCAGCGCTTAGAACAGTGCTTTGCACATAGTAAGCACTTAATAAATGCCATCATTTTTTTAAAATCCCAGCTCCACCATGAATCAGCTGTGTGACTTTGGGCCAATCACTTAACTTCTCTGGGCTTCAGTTACCTCATCTGTAAAATGGGGAGGAAGACTGTGAGCCCACGTGGGACAACCTGATCACCTTGTAGCCTTCCCAGCGCTTAGAGCAGTGCTTGGCACATAGTAAGCGCTTAACAAATCCCATTATTATTATTATTGTGCTACTGTACTCTCCCAAGCACTTAGTACAGTGGTCTGCAAACTATGCACTCAATGAATACAACTGACTGACTCTTTTGTGTGGAACTGGACGCATGAGTACATATTTGTCGGGACAGAGGCGTGCGCAAACACATTTTTGTGTGTAAGTGAGGTTTAGACATACACATTCCTGGGTGGAAGTGAGTAAAGCACTTAATACAGTGCTAAGTCCTTAGTACAGTGCTCTGCACACAGTAAGTGCTCAATAAATATGACTGGATGAATGAATGAGTACACATTTCTGAGCAGGAGAGGTGTCTTTGTAAAGATGTCAAGGAATGGGGAAAAAAAGCTAAAAATATGATTTTTTGAAATAAAAAATGTAGAGGAGATAGATCGTGGGCGGGTGGGAGCGGTTTGTGTGCAAACATTTCTGAGTAGGAGTGGTGTCTTTGTGAAGATGTAAAGGAATGGAAAAAAAGCTAAAAATATGATTTTTTTTGAAATGAAAACTGGAGAGGAGATAGAACAGGGGTTTGGGCTTGTTGTTTAATATTTGCTGAGCACTCTAACTGTCTGCTTGTACAACCCAAGAGACCTGGGTTCTAATTCTGGCTCTTCCATATGCCTGCTGTGTGACCTCAGGCAATTCAGTTATCTGGGCCTCAGTTTTCCCATCTGTAAAATAGGGACAGAATACCTGTTCTTCCTCCCCCTTAGACTGTGAACCCCATGCAGGACAGGGACTGTGTCTGACCTGATTATCTTGTATCTACCCCAGCACTTAGTACTGTGCCTGGCACAGAGTAAGCCTCAACAGATTCATTCATTCATTCATTCTTCTAGCGTATGAGCCCGTTGTTGGGTAGGGACCATCTCTATATGTTGCCGACTTGTACTTCCCAAGCGCTTAGTACAGTGCGCTGCACTCTGTAAGCACTCAATAAATATGACTGACTGAATGAATGAATGAATTCTATCAATGGTATTTATTGAGCGCTTACTGTGTGCAGAGCACTGTACTAAGCGCTTGGAAAGTACAAGTTTGGCAACATCTAGAGACGGTCCCTACCCAACAGCGGGCTCACAGTCTAGAAGGGGGAGACAGACAACAAAACAAAACATATTAACGAAGTAAAATAAATAGAATAAATATGTACCAGTAAAATAAATCAACAAATACAGTAATAAATATGTACAAACATATATACATATTCATTCATTCATTCAATCATCTTTATTGAGCGCTTACTGTGTGCAGAGCACTGTACTAAGCGCTTGGGAAGTACAAGTTGACAACATCTAGAGACGGTCCCTACCCAACAGCGGGCTCACAGTCTAGAAGGGGGAGACAGACAACAAAACAAAATGTATTAACAAAGTAAAATAAATAGAATAAATATGTACAGGTAAAATAAATAAACAAATACAGTAATAAATATGTACAAACATATATACATATTCATTCATTCAATCATCTTTATTGAGCGCTTACTGTGTGCAGAGCACTGTACTAAGCCCTTGGGAAGTACAAGTTGGCAACATCTAGAGACGGTCCCTACTCAACAGCGGGCTCACAGTCTAGAAGGGGGAGACAGAGAACAAAACAAAACGTATTAACAAAGTAAAATAAATAGAATAAATATGTACAAGTAAAATAAATACATAAATGGAGTAATAAATATGTACAAACATATATACATATATATATAAATAGAGTAATAATTATGTACAATAAATAAATGTACAATGTACATAGAGTAATAAATATGTACAAACACATATACATATATATATGTATATATACATATACATATACGTATACATATATATATGTATGTACATATATACATACATATATATGTATATAAACATATACATGTACATATACGTATATGCATATATGTGTATGTACATATATACATATACATATATATGTATATGTATAACTGAAGTGGTATGGCCGAGGTCACACAGCAGACAACTTGTGGAGCTGGGATATATAGTAAGATCTTAACAAATACCACAATTATTGTTATTATTAGAAAGCAATAGCGATATATGAGAACATCACTGTTGGGTAGGGACCGTCTCTATATGTTGCCAACTTGTACTTCCCCAGCGCTTAGTACAGTGCTCTGCACACAGTAAGTGCTCAATAAATACGATTGAATGAATGTATACAGGTGCTGAGGGGAGGGGAAGGAGGTAAGGCAGTGGGATGGGGAGGAGGAGGAGAGGGAGAGGAAGGAGGGGGCTCAGTCTGGGGCTCAGTAGTTTGTCTACTAACTCCAATTTACTCTCCCAAGTGCTCCGTACAGTGCTTTGCACACAGCAATCGCTCCAGGAATTCCACTGACTGGCACCGCTATTTATCCAAACAATCACAATCACTGACAGGGGAAGCAGCGTGGCTCAGTGGAAAGAGCCCGGGCTTTGGAGCCAGAGGTCTTGGGTTCAAATCCCGGCTCTGCCACTCGTCAGCTGTGTGACTTTGGGCAAGTCACTTCACTTCTCTGGGCCTCAGTTCCCTCATCTGTCAAATGGGGATGAAGACTGTGAGCCCCACGTGGGACAACCTGATCACCTTGTATCTACCCCAGCGCTTAGAACAGTGCTTGGTACATAGTAAGCGCTTAACAAATACCAACATTATTATTATTATTATTATTATTATTATTATTATTACTAAGCAACTACTGTGTGCAGAGCAGAAGTGGAGGAGCTGGGACTGGAACCCACATCCTCTGATGTCTGAGCTCGTGCTCTTTCCATGAAGCCATGCTGCTTCTCTAAGGCTAACAGCCTGTACCAGGTTCCCTCCTGAGCAGTTATGATGAGATCAATCAATCTATCAATCAATCAATCAATTGTATTTATTGAGCACTTACTGTGTGCAGAGCACTGTACTAAGCACTTGGGAAGTACAAGTTGGCAACATAATCATTAATCATTATTATTAATCATTAGATCATTAACGGGAAGCAGTGCAGCCTAGTGGAAAGGGCCCGGCCCTGGGAGTCTAGGACGTGAATTCGAATCTTCGCTCTTCAGCTTGTCTGCCGTGTGACCTTGGGTGAGTCACCTCACTTCTCTGTGCCTCGGCGACCTCATATGTAAAATGGGGATTCAAGCTGTGAGCCCCATGATGTGACATAGACTGAGTTCAGCCTAATTAATTTGTATTCATTCATTCATTCATTCAATCGTATTTATTGAGCGCTTACTGTGTGCAGAGCACTGTACTAAGCGCTTGGGAAATACAAGTTGGCAACATATAGAGAAGGTCCCTACCCAACAGCGGGCTCACAGTCTAGAAGGGGGAGACAGAGAACAAAACAAAACATATTAACAAAATAAAATAAATAGAATAAATATGTACAAATAAAATAAATAAATAGAGTAATAAATCCGTACAAACATATATACATATATACAGGTGCTGTGGGGAGGGGAAGGAGGTAAGGCGGGGGGATGAGAGGGTGGAGGGGGAGAGGAAGGAGGGGGGGTTATATTGTTATAGTATGCTTTCCAGACCAGAGTACAGTGCTCTGCTCACAGTAAGTACTCAATAAATACTCGTGATTGATTGATTGACTGACAGAGAGGCAGTGCATGACAAGTGTTTGCGTGTCCAGATTTCCCATTTGCCCTAATAGACCACCTTAATCTGAGAGGAAACTTAAATCCACTCCTGCTCTAGTCCAGTTCCGTAAAATAATAAGAAGAACAATAACTGTGGTAGTTGTTAAACACTTACTATGTGCCAGGTACTGTACTAAGTACTGGGACAGATACAGACAAATTGGGTTGGACACAGTCCTGGTCCCACATGGGGTTCACAGTCTTAATCCACCATTTTACAGAAAAGGGAACGGAGGCCCAGAGAAATGAAGTGATTAGCCCGAGGTCACACGGCAGACAAGCGGAAGAGCCGGTATTAGAACCAAGGAACTCTATTTATTTATTTATTTTATTTGTAAATATTAATTCTATTCATTTTATTTTGTTAATTTGTTTTGTTGTCTGTCTCCCCATTCTAGCCCGTGAGCCCACTATGAGAAGCCCACCTGTGAGAAGCAGCGTGGCTCAGTGGAAAGAGCCCGGGCTTTGGAGTCAGAGGTCTTGGGTTCGAATCCCGGCTCCGCCACATGTCTGCTGTGTGACCTTGGGTAAGTCACTTAACTTCTCTGAGCCTCAGTTACCTCACCTGTAGAATGGGGATTAAGACTGTGAACCCCACATGGGACAACCTGATCACTTTGTATCCCCCCCAGCGCTTAGAACAGTGCTTGGCACATAGTAAGCGCTTAACAAATGCCAACATTATTATTATTATTATTGGGTAGGGACCGTCTCTATACATTGCCAACTTGGACTTCCCAAACGCTAAGTACAGTGCTCTGCACACAGTAAGCGCTCAATAAATACGACTGAATGAATGAATGAATGAATGACTCCCAATCCCGGGCTCTAGACACTAGGACATGCTGTCCTTTCACCCCAGGGGCCCGAGCTACCCTGATGACACTTGCTGAGGTCATCACCACACCCTCGACAGAGAAAACAAAGCCATTTCCCCCAGAAGGTAGAAATGACTGTGATCTAATGCTTGTGAGGCCTGAGGTCTAAACTGTTTTCACGGAGTTCAACCCAGGCTTCTGTGCAGGCTGTGACCGCCCTATGCTTGGCCGACAGCGAGACCTGCATTGTTCAATTTAGGGGATTTTGCTTCCATTTTCTTTGGAAGGATCCCAACTGGAACCTATTTTTATACCCACTTCCTTTTGCTGCCTCTGGGAAGACTTTCCATGCCTAGTTCCCTTCACTCCTTGGCAATGGCCCTGACTGGTTTCTAATTACCGCTTATCGCATTTGTCAGGAACCCCTCAACTCTCGGGGTCTGCCCCTTTCCACGGGCTACGTTGACTCCCAGAGCGGCTTCCAAGAGCCTTTGCGTGTCCCTCGGCCCGGCTCCGAGTTAGGCTGGAAAATCCCGGAAAATCCGGGCACCACCGTCGCAGGGACTCTTGTTGGAGCTATCTATTCTATTTATTTTATTTTGTTAGTACGTTTGGTTTTGTTCTCTGTCTCCCCCTTCTAGACTGTGAGCCCGCTGTTGGGTAGGGACTGTCTCTATGTGTTGCCGACTTGTACTTCCCAAGCGCTTAGTACAGTGCTCTGTACACAGTAAGCGCTCAATAAATACGATTGATTGATTGATTGATTGATTGGCGCAGCGGTGGCTTGGCCTTGCTCGGAACTGGGGGAATCCATTTGAAATCCCTTCTAGACTGTGAGCCCACTGTTGGGTCGGGACCGTCTCTATATGTTGCCAACTTGGACTTCCCAAGCGCTTAGTACAGTGCTCTGCACACAGTAAGCGCTCAATAAATACAATTGATTGATTGAAAGACGCTAGAGAAAACTTTCTAAAAGGAAGAACTTTCAAAGCCTTGCTCTGGACTGGGGGAATCTGTTTGAAAGACGCTAGAGAAACTTTCCTAAAAGGAAGACCTTTCAAGCGGTTCTGCCAGTGACATTTGGAAGGAAATTCAAAACATTTACTAACCTACAAGGGAAGCACTGTGGTCTAGTGGAAAGAGTCTGGTCCTCTGAGTCTATTTATTTATTTATTTATTTTATTTGTACATACTTATTCTATTTATTTTCTTTTGTTAATATGTTTTGTTTTGTTCTCTGTCTCCCCCTTCTAGACTGTGAGCCCACTGTTGGGTAGGGACCGTCTCTATATGTTGCCAACTTGGACTTCCCAAGCGCTTAGTACAGTGCTCTGCACACGGTAAGTGCTCAATAAATACGATTGAATGAATGAATGAATACTCAACCTGACTCTGCCACTTGCGTTGGGCAAGTCAATTCAATCTTCTAGTCTCAGTCTCCTCATCTGTAAAATGGGGATTCAATATCTGTCTCTCTCCCACCAAGACTGTAGGCCCCTTGTGGGACAGGGACTATGTCTGATCAGGTTATCTGGTATTTGCCTGGTGCTTAGTACATTGCTTGGAACAGAGTAAGCACTTAATTCAACTACCGCAATTATCATCATGAGAAGCAGCGTGGCTTGGTGGAAAGAGCACGGGCTTGGGAATCAGAGGATGTGGGTTCTAATCCTGTCTCTGCCACTTGTCTGCTGTGTGACTCTGGGCAAGTCACTTAACTTCTCTGTGCCTCAGTCACCTCATCTGCAAAATGGTGATTTTAGACTGTGAGCCCCACATGGGACAACCTGATGACTTTGTATCTACCCCAGCGCTTAGAACAGTGCTTGGCATATAGTAAGCGCTTAACAAATACCATTATTATTATTATTATTATTATTATTATTAAGATGTCCTCCTTCTCTGTCCAAAGAAACGGAACCAAATTTTTCTCCACTGCCTGGCAAATGCCTTATGAGTCCTGGGTCATAGGCATTGGATCATGGAAACGTCAGGATTAATTCCCATCTACAGCCCGGGCTGGGGAGTCAGAGGTCGTGGGTTTTAATCCCGGCTCCGCCACTTGTCAGCTGTGTGACTTTGGGCAAGTCACTTAACTTCTCTGGGCCTCAGTTACCTCACCTGAAAAATGGGGATAGAGAATGTGCACCCCACATGGGACAACCTGATGACCTTGTATCTCCCCCAGCACTTCGAACAGTGATTGGCATATAGTAAGTGCTTAACACATACCATAATTATTACTATTATCTGTACATTTTCTCTCAGCATTCTACACACAATAAGCATTTAATAAATACAATTATTGCTATTACTACCTGGGCATTCTCTCTCAGCACTCTACACACAATAAACAGTTAATAAGTACAATTATTACTATTACTACCTGGGCATTCTCTCTCCGCACTCTACACACAATAAGCAGTTAATAAGTACAGTCATTTCTATTACTACCTATGTATTCTCCCTCCGTGCTCTACAAATAATAAGCAGTTAATGCATACAATTATTTCTAGTATTACCTGTGAATTCTCTCCCTGTGTTCTTTCCTGAGAACTGTAAATAAATACAATTACTACTACTACTATCTGGGCATTCTCTCTCAGCACTCTACCTACAATAAGCAGTTAATAAATACAATTATTTACATTACTATCTGTGTATTCTCTCTCAGCACTCTACCTACAATAAGCAGTTAATAAATACAATTATTTCTATTATTATCTGTGTTTTCCCTCTCAGCATTCTACACACAATAAGCAGTTAATAAGTACAATTATTTCTATTACTAGCTGTGTGCTCTCTCTCAGCGCTTTACACACAATAAGCAGTTAATAAGTACAATTACTACCATTTCTACCTTTGCATTCTCTCTCAACACTCTACATACAATAGCAGTTAATAAGTACAATGACTACTATTACAATCTGTGTAGTCTTACTCAGCACTCTAAAAACAATAAGCAGTTAATACATACAATTACTACTAGTATTACTACTACTACCCAGCCTGGCTCAGTGGAAAGAGCCCGGGCTTTGGAGTCAGAGGTCATGGGTTCAAATCCTGGCTTCTCCAATTGTCGGCTGTGTGACTTTGGGAAAGTCACTTCACTTCTCTGGGCCTCAGTGACCTCATCTGTAAAATGGGGATTAAGACTGTGAGCCCCCCGTGGGACAACCTGATCATCTTGTAACCTCCCCAGCGCTTAGAACAGTGCTTTGCACATAGCAAGTGCTTAACAAATGCCATTATCATTATTATTATTATTATTAATAAGCAGACACATTCCTACAGTGCTTTGCACACAGGAAGCACACAATAAATACGACTGAATGAATGAATAATAATAGTGGTACTTGTTAAGCACTTACTATGTGCGAAGCACTCTTCTAAGAACTGGGGTAGATAGAATAATAATAATAATGATGGCATTTATTAAGCACTTACTATGTTAAAAGCACTGTTCTAAGCGCTGGGAAAGCCAGCCCACTCCGGGTGGGACTCGAACCCACAATCCCTGGCTTAGGAGTTAATAGAAGTTAATAGAATAGAATTAACAGAAGTTAATCAGGTTGGACACAGTCCCTGTCTCACATGGGGCTCACACTCTTAATCCCCATTTTACAGATAAGGTAACTGAGGCCCAGAGACGTGAAGTGACTTGCCCAACATCACACAGCAGACATGTGGTGGAGCTGTCAAAAGGAGACAGGTCTTTTTGATGCCCAGGCCTGAGCTCTATCCACTAAGTCATGCTCAACACACAGTAAGCACTCAATAAATACCACTGATGATCTTATTTCATAGACCATTTCTCCTCTGACACAGGGGATGTGCGCTTGCCAATCCCACATTAAGGGAAATTCAGGCTGTTGTGGTCATCCTGTCCGAGGCCTCATTTTTCTTCCAACAGCGAATTGCGCTGTATTCAGCACATTTGTGAAGCGTTCCTTTTTTTATATATTTGTACACATTTATTACTCTATTTTACTTATACGTATTTACTACTCTATTTTGTTAATGATGTGCATATAGCTATAATTCTATTTATTCTGATGGTTTTGACACCTGTCTATATGTTTTGTTTTGTTGTCTGTCTCCCCCTTCTAGATTGTGAGCCCCTTGTTGGGTAGGGACCGTCTCTATATGGTGCTGACTTGTACTTCCTGAGCGATTAGTACAGTGCTCTGCACACACTAAGCGCTCAATACATACGATTGAATGAATGAATGTATTCAGGCAGACACCCCCCGATGGAAGAATACTTTCTTGCTGTCTTTTTGCTACATCAATCAATCAGTGGAATTTATAGAGCACTTACTATGTGTAATACAGCAAAATTGGCAGACACATTCTAGCAGAAATACAGAACAAAAATTCCTGTTTTCACAGAACTGAGGGCTTCTGTGAATTTTGATGAGAAAATGGGGGCAATAGGCTCTGGGCTGCAGTAGCTGCTCTCCTAATTACCCATTTCAATTAAATAGTAAAGTTCAACGGAGTGGTAAAAGTCTGCATGGAATGCCTACCCAGGCTGATAACCCAAACAGCACCAGGCGGCGAATGGAATGGGCTTCATGGATCATTCAATAAACAGTGGGAGTCCAGGCCACCAGTATCTCACGATTCTTGAGGGACAAATTACTGGGGAACCGGGAGAATGGGGGGCAGATGGGGAACCGCATCGAACTGCTACCACATTTATACAATCACTGATCCCCTCGCTGCCTTGATTACAACTTGAGCCACCTCGCTGACCTCCCAGCCTCCTGTGTCTCCCCACTCCAGTCCACATTTCACTCTGCTACCCGGATCATTTTTCTACAAAAATGCTCAGGACACTTTTCCCCTCTCCTCAAGAACTTCCAGTGGTTGCCCATCCACCTCCTCATCAATCAAAACCTCCTCACCATTGGCTTCAAAGCAGTCAATCACCTTGTCCCCTCCTACCTCACCTTGCTACTCTACTACTCCAACCCAGCCTGCGCACTTCCCTCCATCTCGTCAATCATGGCACTGAATCCTCACCCATGTCCTGCCTCTGGCCTGGAATGCCCTCCCTCCTCTAATCTGACAATGACTCTCCCCCTCTTCAAAGCCTTATTGAAAGCCCATCTCCTCCATCTTCCCTGACTAGGCCCTTCCTGACTCTTCCCCTACTCCCTTCTGCGTCACCCTGAGTCGCTCCCTTTATTCATCCCCCCTCCCAGCCCCACAACACTTAATGTCCAAACTTGTCATTTATTTATTTATATTAATATCAGTTTCCCCTCCAGACTGTAAGCTTGTGGGCAGGGAATGTATCTGTTGTTGTTTTGTACTCTCCCAGGGCTTAATGCAGTGCTCTGCACACAGTAAGCGCTCAGTAATCAAGCGCTTAGTTCAGTGCTCGGCACACAGTAAGCGCTCAATAAATACGATAGAATGAATGAATGAACACGATTGAATGAATGAATGAATGAGTGGCAGGCAAAGGAGAGAGATCAGTCTGAAGTGGCCACAGAACATCTCTGGGAGGTGATGGGAAAAGGGAGGTCACCTGCAGGGTCACAGAAACCAGAGGCAAAGAGATCCAGAGGGAAAAGATCAATAAAAGGTGTCAGAGAGAAAGGTGGAGACCTAAGGAGAAAGGGACCTTATTCATTCCCATAGGAGAAATCATGAAAACATTCCCAGAGGAGAAACCTGCACGGACAGACAGACAGACAGACACAAGCAGGCAAAGGGGAGGAGGCAACGGTTACCTCAGAGTCCCAGTCCCCACGGATGCCCGCCCCATCACACAGACAGACACACAAGCAGGTGAAGGGAAGGAGACAACGGTTACCTCAGAGACCGTCTCTGGGAACGCCTGCCCCATTACCCGGACAGACAGGCAGATGGACAGACAGATAGGAAGACAGAGAGAGACAGACACACAACCAGGTGACGGGGAGGAAGCAACAGTTACCTCAGAACCCCAGTCTCTGGGATTGCCTGCCCCATCACCCAGACAGAAATCAGACAGACAGAGACAGACACACAAGCCGGCAAAGGGGTGGAGGCAACAGTTATCCCAGGACCCTAGTCACTGGGGACGCCTGTCCCGTCACCCAGACAGACAGAGACAGGCAGAGACACAAGCAGGCGAAGGGGAGGAGGCAACAGTTACCTCAGAACCCCAATCTCTGGGGGGACGCCTGTCCCGTCACCCAGACATACAGACAGAGACAGAGACACAAGCAGGCAAAAGGGAGGAGGCAACAGTTACCTCAGAACCCCAGTCTCTGGGAACATCTGTCCTGTCACCCAGACAGATGGACAGACAGAGGCAGAAGCAGACAAAGGGGAGGATGCAATAGTTACCTCAGAACCCCAATCTCTGGGGAAGCCTGTCCCGTCACCCAGACAGGCAGACAGACAGAGGCAGAGACACAAGCAGGCATAGGGGAGGAGGCAACAGTTACCTCAGAACCCCAACCTCTGGGGATGCCTGTCCCATCACCCAGACAGACAGAGGCAGAGACACAAGCAGGTGAAGGGGAGGAGGCAACAGTTACCTCAGAACCCCAGTCTCTGGGACACCTGTCCGGTCACCAAGACAGACAGACAGACAGACAGAGACACAAGCAGGCGAAGGGGAGGAAGCAACAGTTACCTCAGAACCCCAGTCTCTGGGGACGCCTGTTCCATCACTCAGAGAGATGGACAGACAGAGACAGAAGCAGGCAAAAGGGAGAAGGCAACAGTTACGTCAGAACCCCAGTCGCTGGGGATGCCTGTCCCATAACCCAGACAGACAGACAGACAAACAGAGGCAGAGACATAAGCAGGCATAGGGGAGGAGGCAATAGTTACCGCAGAACCCCAATCTCTGGGGACGCCTGTCCCATCACCCAGACAGACAGAGGCAGAGACACAAGCATGCAAAGGGGAGGAGACGACAGTTACCTCAGAACCCCAGTCTCTGGGGACACCTGTCCCATCACCCAGACAGATGGACAGAGACACAAGCAGGCAAAGGCAAGGAGGCAATAGTTACCTCAGAACCCCAATCTCTGGGGACGCCTGTCCCATCACCCAGACAGACAGAGGCAGAGACACAAGCAGGCAAAGGGGAGGAGACGACAGTTACCTCAGAACCCCAGTCTCTGGGGACACCTGTCCCATCACCCAGACAGATGGACAGACAGAGACACAAGCAGGCGAAGGCAAGGAGGCAATAGTTACCTCAGAACCCCAATCTCTGGGGACGCTTGTCCCATCACCCAGACAGACCGAGGCAGATACACAAGCAGGCAAAGGGGAGGAGACGACAGTTACCTCAGAACCCCAGTGTCTGGGGATGCCTGTCCCGTCACCCAGAGAGACAGACAGAGACACAAGCAGGTGAAGGGGAGGAGGCAATAGTTACCTCAGAACCCCAATCTCAGGGGATGCCCTGTCTCGTCACCCAGATAGACAGAGGCAGAGACACAAGCAGGCGAAGGGGAGGAGGCAATAGTTACGTCAGACAGACAGAGAGACGGATAGAGAGACACGAGGAGGCAACGGTTACCTCAGAGCGACCGTGGTCCCACTCCTGTGGGCGCAGGTGACCTCCCGCGTCTGATAGCCGATCCGGATGTCCCAGAACTTGTTCTCCTGCCGGCTCTGCCGGTTGCGGTTCCTCTTCCGCTTGATGAGCTCCCGGGCCTCGGGGTCCCTCAGCGCCTTGTCCCGCTCCCGGTCGCGCGCCTTGGGCCGGGCCTCCCTGCGGGCCCGGCGGGCCTGGCGAGGATGGGGCAGGCCGCAGGCGCTCCAGGGCCCGACGGTCAAGCTGTGGGCGCTCTCCTCCCCGACGCAGGGCTGGGGCCGGCAGGGCTGGACCTCCGTCAGGTTGGGGCAGGCCGAGCCGCCGAACTGGGGGGCGGCCACGACGTGGCGGGTGCGGTGCTGCAGCCCACCCCCGCAGGTCTGGGAGCAGGAGGACCAAGGCGTGAAGGCGGACACCACGCAGTCCTGAGGGCAGGGGATGAGGCAGGCCTGCTCCAGGCGCGGCTGGGGCTCGAAGTACTCGCAGATGGCGTCCTCGGCCGTCCCGCCCGCGCCCGGGGCCCGGGGCTCGCAGGCGATCTCCCGCGTCTGGATCCCCTCCTCCCCCCTGAGGCACTCGGGGGGCTTCTCGGGGCCGCGGGACCCCACGGGGCGGCAGGGGGTCCAGGGCCCCAGCCGCCAGCCGTACAGCTCCTTGTGCCAGTCGCACACGCGGAAGCAGTCCTGCTGGCTGGCGGGCCGCTCGGCCTGCTTGCAGTTGGTCAGCAGGGTGGTCCAGCCCTCGGCGTGGGCGCACCACACGGCCCGCGTCTGGATGCCTCCGGGCCCGCATTCCTCACCCATGCATCTGCCCCACGCACCTAGGAGACACAACGCACCAACGTTAGCCGGCCGGGACACCGGTCCTCCCAGCGTGGATCAATCAATCAATCAATCAATCAATCAATCAATCAATCGTATTTATTGAGCGCTTACTATGTGCACAGCACTGTACTAAGCGCTTGGGAAGTACAAGTTGGCAACACATAGAGACAGTCCCTACCCAACAGTGGGCTCACAGTCTAAAAGGGGGAGACAGAGAACAGAACCAAACATATCAACAAAATAAAATAAATAGGATAGAAATGTACAAGTAAAATAAATAAATAAATAAATAAATAGAGTAATAAATATGTACAACCATATATACATCTATACAGGTGCTGTGGGGAAGGGAAGGAGGTAAGACGGGGGGATGGAGAGGGGGACGAGGGGGAGAGGAAAGAAGGGGCTCAGTCTGGGAAGGCCTCCCGGAGGAGGTGAGCTCTCAGCAGGGCCTTGAAGGGAGGAAGAGAGCTAGCTTGGCGGATGGGCAGAGGGAGGGCATTCCAGGCCCGGGGGATGACGTGGGCCGGGGGTCGATGGCGGGACAGACGAATGGAAAGAGCCCGGGCTTGGGAGTTGGAGGTCACGGGTTCAAATCCCGGCTCCTCCAATTGTCAGCTGTGTGACCTTGGGCAAGTCACTTAACTTCTCTGAACCTCGGTTACCTCATCTGTAAAATGGGGATTCGACTGTGAGCCCCACGTGGGGCAACCTGATCACCTCGTATCCTCCCCAGCGCTTAGAACAGTTCTTTGCACATAGTAAGCGCTTAACAAATGCCATCATTATTATTATTATCCATCCGCCCATCCTTCCATCCAGCCGTGGCACCCGTTGAGTGCTTGCTGCTTGCAGAGCACTGTACTAAGCACTTGGGAGGATCCAGTACAGCAGACCAGCCAGTGAGAAGCAGCGTGGCTCAGTGGAAAGAGCCCGGGCTTTGGAGTCTGAGGTCATGGGTTCGAATCCCGGCTCCGCCAACTGTCAGCTGTGTGACTTTGGGCAAGTCACTTCACTTCTCTGGGCCTCGGTTACCTCATCTGGAAAATGGGGATTAAGACTGTGAGCCCCCCGTGGGACAACCTCATCACCTTGTATCCCCCCAGCGCTTAGAACAGTGCTTTGCACATAGTGAGTGCTTAATAAATACCATCATTATTATTATTATTAAAAAGAGCCCAGACCTGGGAGTCTATTCCTGGGAGTCTATGTGGAACCGGGACTGTTTCCAAAGGGCTTATCCGTTTCTATCCCAGCCCTTAGTACAGTGCCTGGCAATAAATAAGTGCTGAACAAGTACCATAAAATTTTAAAAAAGACAAAAAAAGCTCATCACTCCCAGTTTCTCAGAACCAACTTGGCTCCAGCCATCATTGAGAAGAAAAGGGCAATTTCATTCCTCTCTGGGGTGGTAAAGAAGTTTACTTCATTACTTTTTATTCAGTCCAGAGCTATGACTTTCTGGGTTTTGTATATACGCTGCCAGTTAATGAAACATTAAACACAACAAATGAAGGAGGTTTCAGCCCATTTGGAAACCCGGGTGGATTATTTAAGATTAACCAGTGGTTCGCTTGTCCAGGATTTGGGCCAGAAAGTCCAAGGGGCAGATTTTTCTTCTATTTCCCTTCTTCTAGCCCTTTTTTCATCACCGACCCAGTGCCGCCTTCTTGCTTATGTCAACTGGATGGTGCAAGTTCAGCTTCTTCAAAGGTCTTTGCTTCTCCAACCACTAGTTCTCACCTCTGTCCTTATCCCCAGGGCATCCCTCTCTAGCTGTCCTAACGGCCACCTCCAACTCAACATGGGTCCAACCGAAGTTATCGTCACCTCTCCCAGACCTCCTTGTCCTCCTAACTTTCCCCTAACCATCAACATCATCATCTTTCTTGATGCAAAAGTTTGCAATTTTGGTGGCCTTCTCAATTCATTCATTCAAACATATTTATTGAGTGCTTACTGTGTGCAGAGCACTGTACTAACCGCTTGGGAAGTACGAGTTGGCAACATATCGAGACGGTCCCTACCCAACAACGGGACCACAGTCTAAAAGGGGGAGAAAGACAACAAAACAAAACATGTGGACAGGTGTCAAGTCGTAAGAACAAATAGAATTAAAACTAAATGCACATCATTAACAAAATAAATAGAACAGTAAATATGTACAAAAGAATAGTAAATATGCACAAGTACGGTACAACTCCCTGCTACTGTCTTTCAGCTCTCATGTTCAATCTACAGCTGATCTTGGACAAATCACTTCACTTTTGTGTGCCTCAGTTACCTCATCTGTAAAATGGGCCTTAAGACTGTGAGCCCCACCTGGGACATGGACTGTGACTAAATCAATTTGCTTCCCCCAGCGCTTAGTAGAGTGCCTTACACACAGTAAGTGCTTAACAAATACTATTATTATTATTATTATTATTATTATTATTATTATTATTATCACTGGGGTCAAACCTTTCTTTTTTGGCATTGGAATGTATTAAAAAATCTACCAGAAACCAATTCACTGAAGTTGCTCACTCATTCATTCGACCATATTTATTGAGCGCTTACTGTGTGCAAAGCACTGTACTGTACAGTACTCTGTACTGATCATTTTTCATGGGATAAATTTCTGCCCATTTTCAGAAGAAGCTGATTGAAGGTCAGAGAGATTTAAACAAACCAAACAAAAAAAAAAACCCAGATTGATCATGAATCTCCAGCCTGAGAATGTTTCTGAAAAGAGTGAGCAGCCAGTCCCTATTCTAGCGACCCCAAAAGCGCCAACGATCCTCAGGGGTTCAGCCCAGAGTCTGAGCAGGGACTTCACATGCTTAGAAAAAGTAAAATGATTACAAGCAACAAATTCGGGGATGACAAGTGAGAATGCACTCAAATGGGAGCGATTTGGGGATTCCTGGAAAAGCCTTTAAGCCTTACTCATTTCTTCTCAGAAATCCGTCTGCCAGATAGTGAAGGATCGGCAGATTTCACACGTGACGGGAACTTATAAAGACAAAATGTGCTTTTGCTCTCACATCACCCTGATACCCCAGAGGTGAGCCAGACTCTCAGAGTCCTCCCCCAGGAGACCCTGAGGCTGACCCTGATGAAGACAGAATCTGTGACTTCAACCCACAAGGAGTGGATTCTGACTCTCCCTCTCTCCCCAAGCCAAGGAGACAAGTTACATGACACCCTCCAAGTGCAAAACTGTTGAGTTCATGTCTCCCCACACCTCAAAAAAATCAAGCGGTTGCCCATCCACCTCCGCGTCAAAGAGGAAACTCCTCATCGTCGGCTTCAAGCAGTCAATCCTCTTGCCCCCTCCTACCTCACCTCCCTACTCTCTTACTCCAATCCAGGCCCACACATTTTGCTCTTCTAATGCCAATCTACTCACTATATCTCCATCTCATCTATCTCACCACCGACCCTTCGCCCACGTCCTGCCTCTGGCCCAGAACGCCCTCCCTCTTCATATCTGACAGACAACGACTCTCCCCTCCTTCAGAGCCTTATTGAAGGCAAATCTCCTCTAAGAGGCCTTCCCCAACTAAGCCTTCATTTCCTCTTTTTCCACTTCCTTCTCCATCACCCTGACTTGCTCCCTTTATTCATCTCCACTCCCAGCCCCACAGCAACTATGTACATAATCTGTCATTTATTTATTAATATTTCTTTCCCCCTCTATACTGTAATTTCACTATGGGCAGGGGGTGTGTCTGATACATTGATTTATTGTCCTCTCCCAAGTGCTTATTAATAATAATAATAATGATAGCATTTATTAAGCACTTACTATGTGCAAAGCACTGTTCTAAGTGCTGGAGAGGTTACAAGGTGATCAGGTTATCCCACGGGGGGCTCACAGTCTTAATCCCCATTTTACAGGTTAGGTAACTGAGGCGCAGAGAAGTTAAGTGACTTGCCCAAAGTCACACAGCTGACAAGTGGCGGAGCTGGGATTTGAACCCATGACCTCTGACTCCAAAGCCTGTGCTCTTTTCATTGAGCCAGCACTTAACTTCTCTGTGCCTCAGTTCCCTCATCTGTAAAATGGGGATTAAGACTGTGAGCCCCACGTGGGACAACCTGATGCCTTTGTATCCCCCAAGTGCTTAGAACAGTGCTTTGCACATAGTAAGCACTTAACAAATACCATTATTATTATGCTTAACTTGATACCCTCTGATCTCACTGATTTGAATGGAAGAGTTGGTGTTAATCAATATCCTGATCATATCCCTCAATTCCCATGACATCACTTTTGGTACATTCCCTCAATTATGCGATACCTAAAGCACTGTGTTTGGACAGTGGATTCTAATATCGTGGGCATTCAGTGATTGAAAGAGATTCATTCATTCATTCAATCATATTTATTGAGCGCTTACTGTGTGCAGAGCACTGTACTAAGCGCTTGGGAAGTACAAGTTGGTAACATATAGAGACGGTCCCTACCCAACAACGGGCTCACAGTCTATAAGGGGGAGACAGATGCCAGCTGGTAGATAGTAATCCAGCCCAAAGAAACTCCTACACTATTTTGTCTGATTAAGTTTGAATTAGGGCTTCCACGGTTTAGTGCAAAACCCTGGGAGAAAAAAAAATTATATTTAAAATACAAATTGGTTTCAGGTCTCATTTAACTATAGTTCACCTGTTTTTATTTCTAGCCAGCCTTCCGCAGATGAACTGCTTATTGTATTTAACTTCATTCCAAGTGCATTTACATAACCCAGAAAACTGCAGTGCATACGATTTCAGCATGTGAACTGCTCAGAGGGAAAACGAGAAAAGTGGAGTAATTGTGGTATTTATTAAGCGCTTACTATGTGTCCAGAACTGTACTGGGTTGGATACAAGTAAATCAGGTTGGACACAGTCCTCTATCCCACATGGGGTTCACAGTCTTAATCCCCATTTACAGATGAGGAAACTGAGGCCCAGACATGTGTGATTTAGTACAGTACAGTGCTCTGCACACAGTAAGCGCTCAATAAATATGATTGAATGAATGAATGAATGATTTGCCCAAGGTCACACAGCAGACAAGCAGCAGAGCCGGGATTAGAACCCAGATCCTTCTGACTCTAGCCACTAGCCCACGCTGCTTCTGGCCGAGATGGCGATGTGATCCCCAGGGAGCACAAAGCCAACTCCTTCCATGTGCAGATGGCGACACATCTCTCATCACTCAGCTGCACCTTGGGATTACCCGTGCGCTTCCAATTAATAGAATTTCTCATCCAGATGGTATCTTTTCCCCTCCATATGTACCCTCACGCCCCAACCATCCTCTAGATGAAGGATTGCTCTTCGGAGAATGTCTGTTTTATTTGTATAATGAATTCTCCCCAGCACTTAGTACAGTGCTCTGCACACAGTAAGCGCTCAATAAATACGATTGACTGGCTGATTCCTCGGGCACTTTCCGATCATTAGGATTTTTTAAAAAAATCCTTGGCAAACCAAACTGGGTGCCCCCTCCCACCTCACCTCGCTGTTCTCCCACTCCAACTCAGCCCACACGCTTGGCTCCTCTCAAGCCAACCTTCTCACTGTATCTCCGTCTCGTCTATCTCACCGCAGACCTCTCGCCCATCATCATCATCATCAATCGTATTTATTGAGCGCTTACTATGTGCAGAGCACTGTACTAAGCACTTGGGAAGTACAAATTGGCAACATATAGAGACAGTCCCTACCCAACAGTGGGCTCACAGTCTAAAAGCCCATGTCCTGCCTCTCCTCAATCAATCAATCAATCGTATTTATAGAGCACTTACTTTGTGCAGAGCACTGTACTAAACGCTTGGCACTGTACTAAGTGCTTAGCACTGTACTAAGCGCTTTCCAACAGACAATGACTCTTCCCTCCTCAAATCCAACAGACAATGACTCTCCCCCACTTCAAAGCCTTATTGAAGGCCCATCTCCTCCAGTAGGCCTTCCCTGACTAAGCCCCTCCTTTCCTCTTCTCCCACACCCTTCTGCGTCACCCTGACTTCCTCCCTTTATTCATCGAGAAGCAGCGTGGCTCAGTGGAAAGAGCCCGGGCTTTGGGGTCAGAGGTCATGGGGTCAAATCCCGGCTCCACCAACTGCCAGCTGTTTGACTTTGGGCAAGTCACTTAACTTCTCTGGGCCTCAGTTCCCTCGTCTGTAAAATGGGGATTAAGACTGTGAGTCCTGTGTGGAACAACCTCATCATCTTATAACCTCCCCAGAGCTTAGAACGGTGCTTTGCACATAGTAAGCACTTAATAAATGCCATTATCATTATTATTATTATTATCCCCCATCCCAGCCCCACACCACTTACGTCCATAGCTGTCATTTATTTAGCTGTCCCCTGCCCCCCCACCCCCAAGACTGTAAGCTGGTTGAGGGCAGGGAATGTGTCAGTTTATCGTTGTATTATACTCTCCCAAGTAATAATAATAATAATAATGATGGTATTTGTTAAGCGCTTACTATGTGCAAAGCATTCATTCATTCATTCATTCATTCAATCGTATTTATTGAGTGCTTACAGTGTGCACAGCACTGTACTAAGTGCTTGGGAAGTACAAGTTGGCAACAGAGACGGTCCCTACCCAACAGTGGGCTCACAGTCTAGAAGGGGGTGACAGAGAACAAAACAAAACATATTAACAAAATAAAATAGAGTAAATATGTACAAGTAAAATAAATAAATAGAATAATAAATACATACAAACATATATACACTGTTCGAAGCACTGAGGGGGGCCACAAGGTGAACAGGTTGTCCCACGGGGGGCTCACAGTCTTAATCCCCATTTTACAGATGAGGTAACTGAGGCCCAGAGAAGTGAAGTGACTTGCCCAAGGTCACACAGCTGATAAGTGGCGGAGCCAGAATTCGAACCCATGACCTCTGACTCCCGAGCCTGGGCTCTTTCCACTGAGCCACGCTGCTTCTTTATACTTAGTACAGTGCTGGGCACACAGCAAGTAGGTAAGCGGTTAATAAATATGATTGAATGAATGAATGAAAGGCATGCAGATACTCCAGAGGTGCTTATGGAGAGCATCTCAGGGAAACGCCGGTGATGAAAACAGGTTCCACGTGAAGGTGGGGATGACACAGGTGAACTCAGCTGCAAAGTGGACCTCCTCACCCCGCGGTGGGCATTTCTACAAAACCAGAACAATCCAGTGGTGTTTAAAACTTGATACAGCAAGTCGCTTTCCTTCTCTGCGCCTCAGTGACCTCATCTGTAAAATGGGGATTAAGACTGTGAGCCCCACATGGGACATGGACTGTGTCCAACCTGATTAGAGAAGCAGCGTGGCTCAGTGGAAAGAGCACGGGCTTTGGAGTCAGAGGTCATGGCTTTGAATCCCGGCTCCGCCACATGTCTGCTGTGTGAGCTTGGGCAAGTCACTTAACTTCTCTGAGCCTCAGTTACCTCATCTGTAAAATGGGGATTAAGACTGTGAGCCCCACCTGGGACAACTTGATCACCTTGTATCCCCCCACAGTGCTTAGAAGATTGTTCTGCACATAGTAAGTGCTTAACAAATGCCATTATTATCATTATCTTGTACCTACTCCAGTGACTAGTACGGTAGACTGCAAGCTTGTTGTGGGCAGGGAATGTGTCTATTTTTTTATTATTATAGTGTAGTATCCCAAGCACTTAGTGGAGTGCTTTGCACACAGTAAAAGCAGAGAAGCAGTGTGGCTCAGTGGGAAGAGCACAGACTCTGGAGTCAGAGGTCATGGGTTCAAATCCCAGCTCCGCCAATTGCCAGCTGTGTGACTTTGGGCAAGTCATTTAACTTCTCTGGGCCTCAGGTACCTCATCTGCAAAATGGGGATTAAGACTGTGAGCCCCCCCTGGGACAACCTGATCACCTTGTAACCTCCCCAGCGCTTAGAACAGTGCTTTGCACACAGTAAGTGCTTAATACATGGTATCATCAATATTATTATTAGCAATAGACTGTGAGCCCACTGTTGGGTAGGGACTGTCTCTATATGTTGCCAACTTGTACTTCCCAAGTGCTTAGTCCAGTGCTCTGCACACAGTAAGCGCTCAATAAATACGATTGAATGAATGAATGAATTATTATTAGCAAGCAGTCAATAAAGACAACTGAACGAATGGCTGAATGAACATAGTAAGCACTTAGCAAATATCATAAAATATATATAAAAAGAATAACAGGAAGGATAGTTTAAAATATCTCTTTTCTTGTCCCCTCCCAACTCAAATATTCAGACCCACTGGAGTCTAGTTTTCTGTGTAATTCTACCAGACCAAGCTTTCCCCATCTTTCCAGGTCTCCTTAGAATAATGGTATTTGTTAAGAGCTTACTGTATGCCAATGCACTGTGCTAAACACTGGGGCAGATACAAACAAACCAGAGCTGACACAGTCTCTGTCTCATATGGGGTTCAGGGTCTGGATGTGTGTAGACAGAGAAAGACAACCATAACAGTGGGATACAACAACAAACAACAAAGTCAGAGCCCTGGGAGTAAGAAAAACCTGGGTTTGAATCTCAGTTCCACCACTTGTCTGCTGCGGGACCTTGGTCAATTCACTTCACTTCCCTGGGCCTCAGTTCCTTCATCTGTAAAACGGGGATTCAGACTGTGAGCCCCATGTGGGACACGAATCGTGTCCAACCCGATTAGCTTGTATCTACTCCAGTGCTTGGCACATAGTAAGTGCTAAGCAAAGGCCATAAAACACCAAAAAACAAATGAAAAACCAGAGTCAGAAAACCAAAATGTCAACATCAAAACAAGTAAAGGAATGACAACCTTCCCTACTGCAGCACTAAAATCTCAACTCCTTCAGGAAACCTCCCCTATGTATTTACACCTTAATTGTATCAACTCAACACGTTTTCCTCCTCTATCAATCAATCGTAGGTAATTGAGCACTTACTGCGTGAACAGCACTGTAATAAGCGCTTGGGAGAGTACTCTATAATGGAGTTGGTAGACACGTTCCCTGCCAATGACCAACTGACAGTCTAGAGGACGTTCCCTGCTCACTGTGGGCAGGGAAGATTTCCACTAATTCAATCAATCAATCAATCAATCGTATTTATTGAGCACTTACTGTGTGCAGAGCACTGTACTAAGCGCTTGGGAAGTACAAGTCGGCAACACATAGAGACAGTGGGCTCACAGCGGGCTCACAGTCTAGAAGGGGGAGAATTCTGTTGTATTGGGCTCTCCCAAGCGCTCAGTACAGTGGGCTGCACATAGTGAGTGCTCAATAAGTACCATCGATTGATTGATGATGATGTGTGCGTTTTATTCCTAGCCTCAGCATGGACGTCCTCAAGAAATGCTATCAGCAGTATTGTAATTTAGTAAGCACCCTCGCTCAGTAAGTATTGTACTAAAGCAAGTTCCAATCACTGGAATCAAGCAATGAAAACTCAGGCAGTGCAAACAATGTACTAAGCATTCCCCTGACTAAAAGACCCACACAATAAAATGTTTGCCTCCTCACTTCCTTCTCTTTTTTCCGCCAAAAAGGTGCCATTTTATTTAAGGGTTGGATTTCTGATTTTCCACTAAAGCTGCCTGTTTGCATATCTCACTCTAAAGTCCAGGTTCACAGAATGGTTCATTATAAAGCCAGAACACTTGGACAATGGCAACTGTGTCTGCAATGAAATTCAATATTGACACGAGCGGTGGAAACTGTTCCCAAGAGCTTGAAAACAGAAGAGCGGTGCGAAAAAAACACCCGGAAATTATGCAAACAGCAGCTTTGTGTTCTTGTTTGCCGGAGAACTTTCAATTGAGCTTTATTTCACCTCTAAAAGTTATGCCCGCATCCTTTAAATAAGCTTGCCTTTCCCTCCTGAATTGGTCATTAAACGGTAAATCTGTATTTGCGAAGTACGAGGGCAATAAACTAACTTACAGATATTTACTTACCTTCAATCTTTTAGTAGCGGGATTGCTGAAGAATATTGAACCAAGCAAATGTGTGACTTGGCTCAGTAGAATAAACTCTATGGCACGGGCCTGGAGTCAGAGGACCTGGGTTCTAATGCTGCCATTCATCACTTGCCTGCAGTGTGACCTTGGACAAGTCTCGTTCCTTCGAGATGCTTCTGTTTTCTCATGTGCAAAGTGGGGATTCAACACTTGCTCTCCCTCCTGCTTAGACTGTGAGCCCCATGTGGGACAAGGAATGGGTCCGATCAGCTTGCGTTGTCTCTACCTCAACGCTCAGTACAGTACTTGGCATGGAGTAAGCATTTAAAACCCACTAAGATTACTGTTCTGTCACTGCTAGCGGACACACTTTGTCCTAGTTTCAAATCAGGCCCTCGGGCTTTCCAGAGCACTGTGATTCATTCATTCGTTCAATCGTATTTATTGAGCGCTTCCTGTGCATAGAGCACTGTACTAAGTGCTTGGGATGTCCAAGTTGGCAACATATAGAGGCGGTCCCTACCCAACAGTGGGCTCACAGTCTAGAAACCATTTACGGTTTTCTCTCGTGCTTTTAGTAACCTACAGGCGCCTGGTAAATACTGATACCAGTTGTTGATAATAGTAATAATTGTTTTTTTTATAATGGCATTCATTAAGCGCTTACTATGTGCAAAGCACTGTTCTAAGTGTTGGGGAGGTTACAATGTGATCAGGTTGTCCCAACGGGGGCTCACAGTCTTAATCCCCATTTTACAGATGAGGTAACTGAGGCCCAGAGAAGTCAAGTGACTTGCCCAAAGTCACACAACTGACAACTGGCGGAGCCGGGATTTGAACCCATGACCTCTGACTCCAAAGCCCGGGCTGTTTCCACTGAGCCACGCTGCTTTTTGTTAAGCGCTTACTCTGTGCCAGGCACTGTACTAAGCGCTGGGATGGATACAAGTAAATATGGTTGGGCTCGGTCCCTGTCCTAAATGGGGCTCACAGTCTTCATCCCCATTTTACAGATGAGGGAACTGAGGCACACAGAGAAGTGACTTGTCCAAGGCCACACAGCAGACAAGTGGCATAGCTGGGATTAGAACTCATGATCTTCTAACTCCCAGGCCCTTGCTCTCTCCACTACGCCACGTTGATGAGACAGTCTCAATCTTTAAAATGTAAAATAATTTATATATTATATATAAAAATAATTTAATATATGTTGCCAACTTGTACTTCCCAAGCACTTAGTACAGTGCTCTGCACACAGTAAGCGCTCAATAAATACGATTGATGATGATGATGATGAGAATAAAATTTATTTATTTTATTTGTACATATTTATTCTATTTATTTTATTTTGTTAATATGTTTTGTTTTGTTCTCTATCTCCCCCTTCTAGACTGTGAGCCCACTGTTGGGTAGGGACCGTCTCTATATGTTGCCAACTTGTACTTCCCAAGCGCTTAGTACAGTGCTCTGCACAGAGTAAGCGCTCAATAAATACGACAATGAATGAATGAATGAATCTTCTGACCTTGTGACATATTCCCACCCTCTCCCATTCCCTTGTGTGCTGCCTTGCCCTAGGATTTGTACCTTTAATCACCCATCCCTCAGCCCCATAGCACTTACACACTTATCTGTAATTTATTTTATTTATTTACATTAACGTCTGCGCCTCCCCCTCCAAACTTACGCAGATATCTGTAACATCTTCTAGACTGTGAGCCCGTTGTTGGGTAGGGATTGCCGAACTGTACTTTCTAAGAGCTTAGTACACTTCTCCGCACACAGTAAGCGCTTAATAAATATGATTGAATGAATGAATTTTGCTTATTTATATTAGCGCCCATCTCCCCCTCCAAACTGTAAGCCCGCTGTGCGCAAAGGGAAGTCTATCAACTCTGCTGGATCGTACTCTCCCAAGCGCTCAGTTCAGTGCTTCTCACATAGTAAGCGCTCAATCAATACCACCGATGGATTAACATACAGATCTTGGGCATTTATGAGCTGCGATTTAGATGCCCCTGGTTGAAGTAATCCAGAATAACGAAGGTTTCTGACAAATAAAAGATTCTCTCTCTCCTCTGAAGAATCCACTGGCCCCCATATGCTACTCTGGTCTCTCTAGACTGTAAGCTTGTTGTGTATCTGTTTTATTATTCTGTCCTCTTTCAAGCACTTAGTACAGTGCCCTGCACACAATAAGCGCTCAATAAATGATTGATTGATGGATTGATTAAGTGTCAGTCTCTGGACACTTAAGGCCAACTGTGATCAACTGAGGCTCTCCGGACTGTAAGCTCCTCATTGACAGGAATTGTGACAACCGTCTTTTTCATACTGTGCTTCGCAAAGCATTTAGTACAGTGCTGCTGTATTACTCTATTTATTTATTTATTTATTTTACTTGTACATATCTAACATATCTATCCTATTTATTTTATTTTGTTAGTATGTTTGGTTTTGTTCTCTGTCTCCCCCTTTTAGACTGTGAGCCCACTGTTGGGTAGGGACTGTCTCTATATGTTGCCAATTTGTACTTCCCAAGCGCTTAGTACAGTGCTCTGCACATAGTAAGCGCTTAATAAATACGATTGATGATGATGATGATGATGCTGAGCATACAGTAAGTGCTCATTAAGTACTACTGATCTATTGATCAACTGAACGATCAATCAATTGATCGATTACAGGCTTGTAACCCCTGACTTACTCTTTGGTGTCTCGTCGGTAGAGATAACTTCACCAAGACCTCAATACGCCCCCGACTTTTCAAAGTGGTGAAAAATAAAAAGCACCTTAGGATCAGTAAAGGAAAAAAAAATCCCTTAATACAATATAGCGTCCTTTTTTTGTTCTCAAACGAACCTTGAAGTTAGATTTCTCAGTCATCTGATTACTGGTATCAGTTAACATAAGTGCTGAGACACTGAACGGCTTCACAAATAGAGTATTACATTTCGGGACTCCTCTGAGATACGATAACTAGTTTCCATGAACCGAGACAGAGAGAAATCGTCTCCGCTCTAGTCATTCAGAGATTAATAGAGCATCCGGTGTCCTTGATTCTGAAACCTCGGTAGGACTGATTTTATTATGAGCAAGTATTAAGGTTAAGAATCAGTTGGATTTTGGGTCCTTGGTCAAATACAGAAAAACCAGACAGCGTCCACGATCTAGTAAAATATGCGATTTCAAATATAAAATGATTTTTAGTGCCCGATAATGGAAAATTCACTGTAGAACTCTCCTGGCCCACTGCGGGTGTCCATGATGTCTTTATGTGGGATATTTTTTATCTTAAACGTCCAGCCTCCCTCGACCTTGGCTCCTGGTGCTGAGTTTTGTGTCTCGGGAACACAGCCAGAATTCCCAGGGATCTGGAAAGGGAATGCATCAGTTGTGAAGGTGGAAGGATGGAAGTCAATATGGGCCCCTGTGGATTTCTGAAAAAGGTTCCAGAGCAGGGACTGTGTCTGTTCACTGTTCTATCATACTCTCCCAAGTGCATAATACGTTATAATGCACACAGAAAGCACTCAATAAATATGATTAAATGAATGAATGATTCCATCACATTACGCTTCACAGCCCTTATAATACCCTCCAACACCCCCCCTCTAGACTGTAAGCTTATTGTGGGAAGGGAATGTGTCCGTTTGTTGTTATATTGTTCTCTCCCAAGCGCTTAGTACAGAGAAGCAGCGTGGCTTAGTGGCAAGAGCCCGGGCTTTGGAGTCAGAGGTCATGGGTTCGAATCCCGGCTCTGCCACATGTCAGCTGTGTGACTTTGGGCAAGTCACTTCACTTCTCTGGGCCTCAGTTCCCTCATCTGGAAAATGGGGATATAATAATAATAATAATAATAATGGCATTTATTAAGCGCTTACTATGTGCAAAGCACTGTTCTAAGAGCTGGGGAGGTTACAAGGCAATCAGGTTGTCCCACAGGGAGCTCACAGTCTTAATCCCCATTTTACAGATGAGGTAACAGAGGCACAGAGAAGTGAAGTGACTTGCCCAAAGTCACACAGCTGACAATGGGCAGAGCCGGGATTTGAACCCGTGACCTCAGGCTCCAAAGCCTGGGCTCTTTCTACTGAGCCACGCCACTTCTCTATGAAGACTGTGAGCCCCACGTGGGACAACCTGATCACCTTGTATCTACTCCAGCGCTTAGAACAGTGCTTTGCACATAGTAAGCATTTAACAAATACCATTATTATTATTATTATTACAGTGCTCTGCGTACAGTAAGCTCAATAAATATGATTCACTGACTGACTGACGGAATAGACATCTGTCACTTCTAGATGGGGTTGAAGCCGCCTATTTTCCAGTGCTTCCAGAGGCCCACCCTAGTGACTAGAGTCGAACCAGTCTGCCTTTGGTGAGATTCAGTCCTGGGGCAGGCTGGAAAAAGGCCTTTTCTAGCCTGAATCGGCCCAGGGCAAATTTGCCTTTAAGCTCTAAATTGACATTAATAATAATAATAATAATAATAATAATAATAATAATAATGGTATTTGTTAACAGTGCAAGGCACTGTTCTAAGTGCTGGGGGGGGGTACAAGGTGATGAGGTTGTCCCATGTGGGGCTCACAGTCTTAATCCCCATTTTACAGATGAGGTAACTGAGGCTCAGAGAAGTTAAGTGACTTGCCCAAGGTCACACAGCAGACGTGGTGGAGCCGGAATTCGAAAGCATGACCTCTGACTCCAAAGCCCATGCTGTTTCCACTAAGCCACGGTGCTTCCCTATTAGAAAGGATGAGAAGCAGCCTGGCCTCACGGAAAGAGCATGGCACTAGGAGTCCGAAGACCTGGATTCTAATCCAGAGAAGAAGCGTGGCTCAGTGGAAAGAGCACGGGCTTTGGAGTCACCAGTCATGGGTTCGAATCCCGGCTCTGCCACGTCTGCTGTGTGACCTTGGGCAACTCACTTAACTTCTCTGAGCCTCAGTTACCTCATCTGTAAAATGAGGATTAAGACTGTGAGCCCCATGTGGGACAACTTGATCACCTTCTGTCACTTAGAACAGTGCTCTGCAAATAGTAAGCACTTCACAAATGCCATTATTGTTATTATTATTATAATCCTGGCTCTGCCACTTGGCTGCTGTGTGATCTAGGACAAGTCACTTAATTTTTCTGTGCCTCAGTTTCCTCAACTGTAAAATGGGGATCCAATACCTGTTCTTCCTTCCACTTAGTCTGTGAGCCCCATTTGGGCCAGGGACTGGGTCCAACCTGATTAACTTCTATCTACTCTAGCACTTAGAACAGTGATTCACACATAGTAAGAGCTTAACAAATACCATAATGATAATAATAATTAGCCTGCATTTCTAACCCATTCAAGTCTCTGCTTGATTCTCAGTCCCTGCTCTATTGTTGTCTCCCATTCCCTTCTTAGCCCAGACTAAGCCAGGAATCACCCTTAGCAGTAGCCCTTGGGAGAGTATTTATTTTTATTAATGTCTTTTCCCTCCCTCTAGACTGTAAGCTCACTATGGGCAGGGAGTGTGTCTGCTAAGTCTATTATACTGTAGTCTCCTAAATGCTCTCCTCATAGTAAGTGCTCAATAAATATCATTGATTGATTGATTGATACAATAGAAGACAGACAGAAGAGAGACCCCAGCACTTAGAACAGTGCCTGGCACATAGTAAGTGCTTAACAAGTACATGATAATGATAATAATGATAGTAATAATAGCAAGAGATTTATTATGATAATAAATAATAATAATAATGATAGTAATAATGATAATAATAATAATGATGGCATTTATTAAGCGCTTACTATGTGCAAAGCACTGTTCTAAGCGCTGGAGTGCTTAGAAAAGCAGCACTAAGCTCTAAGTGCTTAGAGAAGCAGCGTGGCTCAGTGGTAAAGAGCACGGACTTTGGAGTCAGAGGTCATGGGTTCGAATCCTGGCTCCGCCACGTCTGCTGCGTGACCTTGGGCAAGTCACTTAACTTCTCTGAGCCTCAGTTACCTCATCTGTAAAAATGGGGATTAAGACTGTGAACCCCACGTGGGACAACCTGATCACTTTATACCCCCCCAGCGCTTAGAACAGTGCTTTGCACATAGTAAGCGCTTAACAAATGCCAACATTATTATTATAATGATAATAATGATAGTAATAATAGCAAGAGATCAGTGGCAAGAGAAGCAGCATGATAATGGAAAGAGCATGGACTTGGGAATCAGAGATCGTGGGTTCTAATCCCGGCTCTGCCACCTGTCAGCTGCATGACTTTGGGCAAGTCGCTTAATTTCTCTTTGCCTCAGTTACCTCATCTGTAAAATGGGAATTAAGACTGTGAGCCCCACGTGGGACAACCTGATTACCTTGCATCTACCCCAGTGCTTAGAACAGTACTTGTACTTCCTAAGTGCTTATTACACTCAGCACACAGTAAGTGCTCAATAAATACGATTGAATGAATGAATGAATGCTTGGCACATAATAAGCTCTTAACAAATACCATTATTATTATAAATAAGAGAGACAAGGCAAAATGAGCATGTTGGGAGGGTGAAACACACAAGCTGGGATTTAGTGGGAGAGAAGGGAGTGTAAGTAGGGGGAAGGGAACTGGTTAAGGGTCTTAAGCCAGATAATAATAACGATAATAATAATGGT